>NC_067403.1:45083250-45440125 GCF_016432865.1 Antechinus flavipes
TCTATTCATTGATTAAGGCTAAGCACCCAGAAGTATCACCAGTTGGCAAGAGATGAATCCCCAGATGAAGTTATTCTAGTTTCGAAGCACTTTATGTTCTAGGTACATTAAAATCATTACAATACACTGAACATGTGCCAACTATAGAACCATTACATCATCACAGCACACTTTGCAAGTGCTAACTATAAGCACGCTGCTATTGATATATATATAAATGCCTCTACTTACTGTAAGTATCCCTTGCTTCAAGTAGAATACAGCTGGTCATGTCCTCCTTGACTTCTCAGGAAGGGAGGTGAGAACACCAAAGGGAGGGGGGCAGCCAAACCAGACATTGTCAGCAGGTTCCCTCTGGACTGAAGGGTCTTATACCTGACCCAGAGTTCCCCCACTATCTGCAGCCCTCTACAATTTTCCTCTGGATTTGTCAGCATACACCTTTTTACATACCTCTATTAGATCAGAAGTCACAAGAATCATTTCTTGATTTCCCCAATAAATAAAAGGTATATTTAAGACTGTTTCTGTCTTTCTGTCTCTTTGTGTCTATCTATATATATATATATGCATATGTATGTGTATGTATGTACATAAGCACATATATGTATATATGTAGGTAGATATACACACACACACACCATATAAATGATGTGTTTATATTTTACTTTTATATTATTATATTTTATACTTTATATACATATATGTATATATGTATGCATATATACTATATAGTATATACACATTATATGCTTATAATCTATATGTATGCATACTATATAAACTATATTTCGATGTTTTGTAAATTATATATATGTATAATATATACACATATGGACACATACATGTCTGTCTGTCTGTCTCTCTCCCTCCCCTCTTCTCTGTCTCTGTGTGTCTTTCTTTATGCATATATATTATATTATATAAACTATACATGTAGTATATAAACCATATGTGTGCATACTATATTAACTATATATCTATACTATGTAGATTACATACTTAGATATAATATACACCCAGACACAGATATATTTGAATTGAATTTTTAGCATTTATTTTGTCAAGTGCCTATCTATAAAATCCCACGGAATCTTGATGCTCAAAATGTGTCGAATTTCATTGCAGCAAAATTTTCCAAAATAGAAGGCCTAAAGAATATTTCTATTTTTTAATCTCTAAATTATAGCTTTGCTCCTAATATACATATTTTACAACAGAAGGAACCCATCAATGTTTACAAAATAGAAGTATCATTAATTAGAACTAACTCTGCAGTTTAACTCTAAAGCTTGGTCAGCTTTCTTGATATTCTTTAATGTAGCTGACTTGCTACAAACATTGAATAGGTTCCCTTGCCATTTGTCTATGTATTTAAGCAAATAGACTATTACAAGAACAAAGACCTTCTTGGTATTTCCAATTCAACAGAAGGATAAAAGAAGCCTTTTTAAGGCTTTATTTTATTTCTAATCTCATTTAACACAAGCATATATCCACTTCTACTTTGTGGGATCTGTGAATATGTTAACAGGCTCATTATGGGCTCCCACTTATAATGAGCAGTTAGGCCTAGATTTTCTATCTCCTAAAAATGATCTCCAGCTTGTTTTACATCATTATTTTGATTCATAATCGTGTTCTCTTTCAACATTTTTTTTGGTTCCCTTCTGAACATGTTTTCTATTGTGGTGTGTTCATCTTGCTTTTGAACAACTCACACGGTGGGGGAGAGATTGAAGAGTGATGGGTTGGGGAGGGGGAGTTGATGTATGTCAGAGGGAAAGGAGGATGGCTGGGGTGCAAGGAAAAGAACCTGGGGAAAAGGAAGAGATATTCTAATTTAAGATCCAAGTGAGTAAACAGAAAGCCAGGCAGAGGTCAAAACCAAGAGTTCACAAAAGCAACAAATCTAAACGCCTGGACAGAATTCATGAGCTGATCTGAGGGTAAATAGGTTCAAAACTGGGAGGACATATACATAAGACAGGGTCAAGGAAACACCATATGTGAGGGAGGGGTGTCAACAGCTGACAGTTTATCTAACACAAAGAATCATCTCAAGACAGTATACATTTATGTCAGCAGCATGCCAGTCTTATCCTCCTCCTTATTCAACTGTGGCCACACGGCCAGGGGCACAGACAATTATTTATAGGAGCCTCTATTATTTGTCTGCACTACTAAGCTGTCCACTGACCTCCAGGCAGCTCCTTTCCTTTCCCTGCACTATTTTCTCGGAAGATAAATACATATATTTCTACTTTCTATCAGGCAGACAAAAAGCCTAGACTTTGTTGCATTCCCATTCTTTCTCTCCTTCCCAAATAGCTGTAACAATGACTGATCTCAGAAAATTATATCCTATGGGTGAACCACTGGAAAAGGCTTTTGCTTTGATATCATGGAGAATTGAAGAAGTATCCTATTGATGTCATTGCCTTTGACAGCTCTGCAATGCCCTACTGTTGCTACGATAAGAAAGGCTGGCAGCCTTCTATTCTGTCCAAGCCAGCCTATAGCCTCTGTCTTCTAGCTAGCTCCTGCTCCCATTTGCTCTTCCTTTATGCCGAATGATCCCATTGCATGTATTGTCAAAGTCTACTGACTTGTTATTGAGTTTTGTAGATCTGCTTTTCTCTTTGTTTTCCTGATCTTTTTTTTTTTCCCTTGGAATAGCTAGATGAGTAAGGGACAGGAAAGCAAAACTTTTGAAAATTAAGATGATAATAAAATTAATGATAACAATTTTGAAAAATAAGACCTATTTTCTATTTTTTCCTCCAGTGACCACTGTCTTTGGATAAAGCTAGAATTATAATATAGAAATAGAAGACAATATATATCCATGTACTTAAATTCTAAGCTTCAGTAATTTCCGTGATCCTTACCATATCTTTTTTCTCTATTATTGGTGTGCCAAGTCTATATAAATTTATCTGCTAGGTATGATAAATGCCTCCCTGTGGCAATTGCTCCCTCTGCAAGCCCTATGATGGCCCCAATCAGAGAAAAGCAAATTATATTCCCACTTCTAGTTGGGAGGTTAAGAGATACTTCTTGCATGGCCTAGATTTGGCTTCCATTCAATACTGCTCTTGTTTGTTGATCACTGTGAATACTTTTGTTTTCTGTATTGCTTACCGATTCTTGACCCATTAACTCCATGTAGACTTAGGGCTACTTCATAATCCTACATTTGCCTCAACTCCACTGGCTCCTGACCATTTGCTTGACTCAGAACGGACACCTCACTGATCTCTGCTTTTCAGCATGGACCTTAGTTACTGAACGTTGACTCATCTTTGACTTTCTCCTTGAATCTAATGAGAGATTTCATCTTTCCCTAAGTTTACTTTTAATTTGTAGCAAAACACATTGACCTTTGAAGTTCTGTTATCCCATCTTGTAGAAGGTCACGCAGAATGAACATAATGTCATGAAGGCCTGAGTTTTGGTTCTGTTTCTGATTCTTAATAAGTAATACTTGTGACTTAGATTTCCTCAAATGAAAGATCGAGATAATAAATAGTTGTAAGTTATATCTCATTGATTACCTACAGAACTAAATGTAAAATCAAGTAATGGCAAAAACAAATTTCAAAATTCAAATGCATGCAAAGTACTGCTCTGACTTTAAAATTATTGACAATACTTATTATCATTAATATACTACTATTTCACATAAAGGCAAAGAACTGTGTGTTAAAATTTTCTTTGAATTTCAGCTATTAAAACTTAAACATTTTCCCACAATCCTTATTTAATTCACAATTTTGATTTCTCTTTCTTCTTTTTTGACATTTTATATTTTCAAAGCAAATTCAGGTCCTGGTCATTGTTTTATTAAAATTTAATATCATTATAGATTTTAATATGAATATGTGACAATTACTTAAAATATATTTGCCATTGTCTTCATTACCATAATCAATATCTTCATCATCATCACCACCATTTAACTAACATTTATTTAGCACCTGTTATAGGTTAGAAACCACCTTAAGTTCTTTATAAATATTATATTACAGTTTACAATAATCCTGCAAGGTATGTGCTACCATTATCCCATTTTTGCAGATGAGGAAACTGAGACTAAACAGCAGTTTAGCAATTTTTCATGGTCACATAGTAAGTTTCTGAGGCCAGATTTGATGTTACAAAGAGAAGTACTCTTGATTACAGGCCCAGTACTCTGTCTCCTAACCATTTATTGATCCTAATGATTTTTATTATTATTAATAATATACTTATACGTCACTTTAAGACTTGCAAAATACTCCACATATATTAGCTCATTCAGTCCTCACAATAACACCACAAAATAGGTACTATTATTATTCCCATTTTATAGATGAAGAAACTGGGGTGTTGAATTAAGTGACTTATCCAGAGTCACACAGTTATAAAACATCTGAGCTAGGATTTGAATTCACGTCTCCCTGACTCTAAGCCCCATACTCTATCCATGTGCCAGAAAAGGAAATTTTTCCTTCTAAGCATCAATAGTCTCCTTAAAGAAGTTGTGGATGCTGAAAATAAAGCTTATATTCCTTTCATATAATGCCATGAAATCACTATGATAAATACAACAGAATGCTCCGTGTTTATAGTCAATACATAATCAAGGAGTTTGATATTTTCATGACATCTGAAGGATCTCTGTATTCTAGCAACTAAAAGTGCTGGGGGTCTAAAAGGGAATGTCTTACAATTCTAGACAGGTTTTTAATTTGTTTTGCTTTGTTTTAGAAGCAATTGAGGTTAAATAACTTGCCACCATCTAGCAAGAAATTTAAACTCAGGTCCTCCTGAGTCCAGGGCTGCTGCTCTATTTACTATCCTACTAGCTGAACAAATCCTAAAAGTTTTCCGTGTACAATATGTGGAGTAAATTAATGTTAAGTGAAGTAAATTATCGATTGACTTGAAAAGAACTTTGCAATTAGTTCTAATAAGTGTAGGAACAGATAGAGAAAGAAAGAATACAGAAAGCAAGTCCAGACTAATTTCAAAACTCAAGACATAAATGTCAAGTGGTGATCTAGCAGGGATGATCATTTACTGTATCACCTCCCCTTGGATTACCATTTCCTGGACTCCATTATGGAATCAGAAATTTTGAACTGGAAAGAACCTTAGAAATCTAGTCTAAATGGAAGTTATATGATATACCCACAATCACAATGGTAATAAGCATTGGAGAAATGCTTTGAATTTAGATCTTTCGACAAAAGAATCAGAGTTCTTCCCCTAGTATCAGTCTCTAGATTCTAAGAGACAATGGAGGATTGGGGAGGGCAGATGGAGAAACCAGTGAATCCTAAAAGACAAAAAGAATTGATGGTAACAAAGATATTGTGAATAAGACAGCTATAAGACAGCTATACACAGGAGCAAGATCTTGGTCACAGGAACAAGAAGAAATAGGAAAAGGTAAATGTATGAGAGTGTCTCTGGGCAGTGGCCAGCCACTTGGCAGTTTGAGCTTGTTTTGGAAAGAAAATGAGACTTTCACACATCATCCAACAATCAACAAAGGGAAATTTATTTAGCTACATAAGGAGAAGCATATTCAATAATGATAGTCACTGAGGACACCTCAAATTGATGCACTTGATCAGACCTTTAATCCCCTTCACTAAACAGGTTTTGATGATGACCTATTGTCTTTTAAGGGAAAATACTTCACTTTCATGGGAACAGAGGTTAGGCTAATGTTTCTATCACAGAAGGATAGGAAGTACATACACATCTTCAATTGTTTTCAACATAATATCTTTCTGGACAAAAATGAAGAAAATATTATTGGTTAATAAAAAATTTCTGAATTAAAAGACTAGTTTTCAAGATCAGGTGAGTTGTAGTTTCCTATTACAGTGCAACTATTACAGTAGTTCAAGTACTATTTGAAACTAAAAAGTAAGCTGGAATTTTGAGGATATGGTTTAGGAAGAACAAAATCTCAAAGTTTTAAATATCTGACTTTTTAAAATTTTAGACAATTCCC
This sequence comes from Antechinus flavipes, assembly GCF_016432865.1. Taxonomy (NCBI): domain Eukaryota; kingdom Metazoa; phylum Chordata; class Mammalia; order Dasyuromorphia; family Dasyuridae; genus Antechinus; species Antechinus flavipes. The sequence goes on from NC_067403.1 coordinate 45,089,261, forward strand.
CAATGTTTAGGAGTCTTCATCAGTTTATTCTTAGTACTAGGATGGGAAAGGAGGCAGAAAGTTGACCTTTAAGTTCACTAGTATAGACAGCTTTCCTATAACATCAATCAATGTATCTCATTGGCTGTTTTGCAGCTGAAGGTCTCCTTGAGTGATTTTCCCAGGCTCATTCAGCCATGTGTCAAAACTATCAAAGTTCAGACCTTCCTTACTCTAAGACCATATGTCATGTTGCGACTCACTTTTCTTCATTTTACTTTATTAAATATTCGCCCTTGATGTTTTTTTAACTCTTATAAAATGAAGTTTACTATATTTTTCCTATAAATATAAGTGGTTATCTTTGAATCATTTTGGTAAATTTTTCATTAGTATTCATATTGGGTCAGAAATAGTTTGAACCTAAAATATGTCAAATAAAGTGCTCAATGCATAATATTCCTTAACTGTTTGAAAGCTAATCATGACTAAGGCAGAAGAAGGTGCTTTTTTCTTCCCTAAAACCATTATCACCTATGGAAACATAATGCAACTAAAGACTGAGAGAGAAAAAAAAATAGCAATATTAATAAAATTTTGGAGAATGTAAATATTGAGATTTCATCTTTTATTCTAATCATTAAATGTTACCATCAATTTTTAGCATTTTCTCACTTCTTAAAATAATTTATATTTACTTATCTTCATAGATAAATATTTTCCAGCAGAATGTAGCCTTCTTGAGGATTGGAGTTTATAAAAAATCAAAATGGGAAGATCACTTAACATCTGATTCTTTTCTTTAACTGCAGAATAAAGATGATAATAGCACCTACCACCCAAGGTTGTTTTGCGAATAAAAATGAGATTATATTTTTAAAGCACTTAGCACAGCACCTACAACATAATAGGTGCTATAAACATGTTTGATATTTATTATTATTTCTATTATCCTTTTGCTTAGGAGATAATTGATGTCATTTTTCCCAAACTAAAAAAATATAATATTTTTATGTAATTGGTTACAATAGTCATTTACAGAGAGCATTCAAAATGGACATCTTTTTTGTGTGTCATGTCTAAATAACTATTGTCACTAGAGTTTTCTAATTTGGGCAAATAAAAAAGCACATATTCTCCACTATGCAAAGGATCAGCAAAATTTACGTGGTATTTTGATGTGATGATGCATCAACCAGGCAATAATTGCCTCCAATTAGACTTCCCAGAAGTGGTAACATTAGTGAATAGCTGAAATGTATTCAAAGACGTGAAAAAAAATGTTTTCGAATGGGTAAACATTGTAAAAATGACTTTTAGTGTGATCCTATCTATTGAATAGTAAGGGTCAGTATAAATGGGGAATAACTACATCAGTACCAATAAAAAAATGGCTTTTGGAAAATACTAACTACTATGAAACAGAAGAATCATTGCTAATTTTTAATACCCCTGTATTTATTTGCATATTTATCTAATAACATACACTCATGTACATATATAATACAGAGTAGTGACAATTGCCTATTTCAGCTACTCATTATAAGGGGCATGTAACTAAATAGTAAAAATCAACATGGTCTAAAACTCAAGACAACGAAGATACTGGACAAAACTATGGGGTAAAAAAAAGATTGTCTTTAATTTTCTCTTTCCCATAGAATTAGAATTTTGGACCTAGAAGATACATTAGAAGCTATTAAGTTTTTTTGGTTTCAGAGATGACAAAATTGAGGGCCAGAGAAGAAAATCCAACTGAAAGAATGAGGCTAGATCACAGATCTCCTGGCTTCCCACTAAGGCTTATCATAGAGTTTCTTTTATCACTCATCTTTATCAGCTGTCTATACCTTATACCTTTATAGCTGCCATTTACCCAGGATGTCCCAATGTGGTAATAATCTCTTCTAGAGAGTGGTCTATTCTCCAGATTATTGCTTCAAGTAACAAAAAATGGGGAAAAGAAGAGGATTAATATGAAGAAACTACTCTGGACAAACTATACAGTGCATATATTATATACTATACAGTGCATATAATATATCATATCATCAGTGCATAATATATAATGGTTTATAAGGGTAAAGAGACAGAGGGTTGTATTGTTTGTTTACTTTTTCCAAAATTCAGTTCAAATAGTACCTTCTACATGAGGTCTCACCACCTCCCCACTCTACCCTCTGCCCAAGTTACCTTACATTTATTATTTACATATTTGCTTATATATTTATAGTTGTACACATTGTTAATCCCTAACTCATTTAAGATTTTTGATAGCAGGAACTGTTTTATTTTTGTCTTTGTATTTCCAGTGCCTAACAAGGGACTTAGTAGTTCGGTATGTAGGTGTTTGGGATCACTAACACCTCTGGTGTGAGGGCTTTTGAGCCCTTTTCTGGACTGCTAATTTACCTTTGGTGACCACCTGATTCACCCAAGTCTCACCTGTGCCTCCAAGATCCACCCAGTAAACCCTCTCAGCTAAATAGGGTTGAAGGTCACTGAAAAGCTTCAGAGCTATTGGTAGGATAGGAGGAGGTTTATTTCAAATATGTGAAGACTACCCTTACAGAATGGGAAAATAAGAATAATTTGTTCCAGTGACCATAAAGGCAGCTAAAGCAGGCAATATGGAACACTTAGAGATTGGTCAGACATCAAAGACACCAAATTCATCCCAATCACCCTCACTTTTGTCTTACTATTGATAACTGCAACAGAGAGAAAGTGTGCAATTCTGCCTCACTTAAATCCAATTCACTAGTAAGGCAAGACACTAGGCAATCTTGTCATTGGTGCTTTTCAGAAACAAAGACAGACAAATATTGTGATTTCTATATCCCTCACTAAATAAATTGTTTACATGAGTAGATGTGGTCAAAATAGTTCATCTTTTGTTAGTAAATCAGATGTTGAACTTTTCCAAACTTAGATTGGTCCTCAGATAATAAATATATTGTCACTATGCTTAAGATTTTCTGTCTTAGTAAGAACTACCAGAGATCTTATTTTATAAACATAAGACTTAGAATCATTAGGCACCTGCAGTTTTCTTTGATGAATTCTTATTCTGGAACTTTTATTATGCCTATCTATAAGCTTTGGGAAAGTTTACTAGAGCAAACTTCCTATGTTTTAATTTACATAGTTCAATTTTTTAAACTCTTGATATAGATAATAAAAATATATAGCAATAATATAGAAATAAATAATAAATAGATAATAACAGATATGACTAATAAAACAATAAAACTCTAGATATAGTACTTCATATAAAGAAAATCATACCTCCCAAAACCTGTACAAGTCTAACATCCTTCCTTAATCCACGATCACATTCATTGTGTCCCCATCTCTTTTCTCTGATGTAAATTATGTCACAGAACTCAACACTCCTGAATTTCCTATTCCTCTGTCTCTAGACAGAGTTATATAACAAATATAACTTATATATTTGGTTAAGTAGTACATGAAAGTTGACAACTTTTCTCTGGTTGGCTACAGTGTGCTTACATTTTAAACTACTCTTTAAAACTATATAGGACCTTAGAAGCCTTGTTTTTCTAAAAAGAATCTAACCCCATATTTAGTCACTAACAACTACACAGATATAGATGCCTTTCCTATTAAGAAATACTGATAAATTTTCCCTTCTTTATTTACCTCCTTTTCCCTAGCCATCATTGTTTTTCTTCATCTTCATCTTCAACTTATTCATCTTCAAACTTACCATATGATTAACATCAAATGATATACAATGAAACAAGTAGAATCAAGAAAACAAATAATACAATGACTGAAATAATTTAAATGAAAACAGTAATCAAATGAAGTCAAACACTGAATAATCAAAATAGCGAAACTTGGATCTCAACAAGAGTTGATAAGATGTACTTCTTTCTCCTCCTTGTAAAAGTATATTTATGGAATATTATTGCATATAATATAGGACAGTTATTCTCAAAGAGCAATCCAGAAAATCCTGGGAGAGTCTCTGAAACCTTTTCAGAGGGTCTGCAAATCAAAATTTAGTTTTTATTTCTAATATGGTAAATATAAGCAAAACCTACATAAAAAAATTCTTTGGACAGATTCTTGATAATTTTTAGTTGTATAAAGGGATATTGAAAACAAAAATTTGAGAACCATGGCTGTATTATATGACTGATATGTTCTTAATTCTTTTGATTTTTTTTTCTTTTTCATATTTTTTCTAAGGGAAGAATCAATGGATAAAGGAAAAGAAATGATATATTTGGAAATGAATTAATGTACAAATGTAAATAATAGCCAAAAAGCAATGTGCAAAGGTTAAATATTGTTATTTAAAGTTGATGTAATAGTTTGTTTTAAAAACTCATTGAAGAAAATGAGTTCATAAAAGTTCTAGAATACAAGAATGACTCATAAAAATTACTGATATTCTCATTTACTATTTCTAAAAACCAAAGAAACACAATAAAAAGGCAATCCCTTTCATGTAATAATAGAAACAACATATTTTGGAACTGGTCTAACCCAAAAATACATGTTTAGAAAAATATATAGCAACTATAAAATAATAGTTGCCAAAATACAGACCTCTACAACTAGATCAACATTTGATGTTCGTGGAGGGATAAGATTAATGCAATGAAAATAATAAAAATCTCCAAACTAATTCATATGTTTCCTATAATACCAATCAAAATACTAAGAAGCTTTTTTATAGAACTAGACAAAAATAACTTTAAATATGTAGAGAAAGACAAGTAGAAAAGAACATCAAGGGAAGAAATAAATGTCGATTAATGTAATCTTATATTCCCAAACTTTAAATTGCATTATAAGCCATTGTCATCAAAATTATATAGGAAAGGGTTAGTTGTTGGGGGAGGTTTGGATAAAGAAATAGATTAAGCAGACCATATTTCCCAGACATTCAGTCAAAAGAGTAGCTTATACCACATACAACATAAAAATTCAGATACTCATTTCACGGCCTTGTTTTCAATTCCTGAGGTAATTCTTGCCCCTTGTTCTCCTCAGTTGAGCTGTGTCTTTCACCTGCTTGCATTAAGGCTGTATTCCCATGATTCTGGTAACTTACTGTTCTTTGTAGTATTCTCTCACTATTCTTGAAACTATTTTTCTTTTTCTACTTTCAACTTCCTTTTTCTTTCAAATATCTGTGACTATCTGTTGACCTATTCTCAAAGGCTGCTAAACTAACCAGCCTGCTGCATAGTTTGTTGTTTCTTTTTTTTAATCAAATGAGTGTTCAAATCCCTTTATACTATAGCTCTTGGGCACTTAATTCCTTTCTCCAAGGACACGTATCTACTCTATATATTAAGTACTTCAAAATAGATTATCATTCCTCTTTCTCCCCAATATAAAACTGTGATCCCTACCATGCCATCGTTACTAACTTTTAAACATTTCCTTACAAGAGAAATCTTAACAACTAACATCTCCCAAATTCTTCTCCCACAACACACACAACCAACTCCTAACAAGTGGGCAACTGGACAAGTTCCATCCTGAATAATATTTAAAGATATTGCATGTCAGTCCCTCTCTTCATGGTGACTAACTGGATTCATGAAGTAATATAGATTTACCTGGAATTATCTTAATACTTTATTGTCACACATAGCTGTGGTTAAAGCAATGGGGAACAAAATTACTGATTTGGATAACTCAAGTTCCCTGTACTCTCCAGATATAATATCCTATATTTAGAAGGCCTATTCCAACTTCTGTTTTTTAATCTATAAAGCCTTAGTCCAAACACAGTAGGCTATGTTCATTAAATACAAAGAAGAGAATTATCTTCTCTGATGCATGTAGGTATCTCTATCCTATCCTTCCATAATTATTCTATCCTTCAGTACAGATATACATCCTCTCCACATGGTCAGACATAATATTAGAACCAATATCATTTTCTCTATTTGGCTAAAAGACTTTCAGTTATTGTCCTTATTCATAAATAATAGGCAGAATGATAATTATTTTTTCACTGAGATTTAGAAAGATCAAATTACTCATTTATTCTAAGTCACACAGCTAGTAAATATTAAAACAAAGATTGAACCTCAGGTCTTCTAAGTCCAATTCCAGTGTCTGTTTGTTTATTTTTCCTACTTAATGCTTTTGTTGTTGTCCGATCATCCTTGAAAGAATGCTTCCAAAATTGGTAATGCACATGAGCTCATCAAACTGACAGAGACAGAGAATGAAAAGAGAGATAGGCAGAGAGACAGAAAGAGACAGAGATAGTAAGACACAGAGAAAGAAAGAGACAGAGGAAGGGAGAGAGGGAAGGAGGAAGGGAAAGAAAGGGAGGGAGACAGAGACAAAGGGTAAGCACAATGTCAGTATATTTGTGCCCTCAATTATGTGAGTATTCTTGCCATGTCTACCTCTCCTTTGTGATTCTTGTCCATGTCTTCCCCAAAATTCACCCCAGGATATCAATACAACATGCTAAGTAAGTACTTTCCCTGCATTCTCTTTTTTTTGTTATTATTTTATTTTATTTTATAATAACTTTATATTGACAGAATCCATGCCAGGGTAATTTTTTTTACAACATTATCCCTTGCACTCATTTCATGTTTTACAACATATCCCTTGCACTCCCTCCCTCCACCCCCTCCCCTAGATGGCAAGCAGTCCTATATATGTTAGATATGTCCCTGCATTCTCTTGACACCAATGGAATATGCATTCTATCTGTTGGCTATCCTTTTAAGTACATGACCAACTCATCTTTTTTTTTTTTTTTAACTCAATCAAACCTCTCTTTCATACTACTACTGCATGTTTCATGATTTTTAAAGCATTGCAGCCTGTTTGTTTTGTGTCCTTGGTCCTTCAAAATAGACATAGATTATGGATCAATGATTCTTGGTCACTTTCTTTGGAAAATTATCTGTCTTTGATTGTTATACCAAGTAGTCTGCATGTGCTAGTCTTTAATACTCTTTTCAACATCAGAAGCAATTCCAGGGCACTAGACATAATTTTTAGTCAAGGCTTTCATGTGAACAGTTCCCAGATGTGGTATATATAGTATGGCCAAGATAACATTATGAATACCTTATGGAATAGCAAACTTATTTCTCCATTTTAAAAAAAAGCATATCCTTTAAGAACAGATAACTCAAGTTGACAGTTCATGAATAGCTTCAATTCATCTAAATCCCAATGCCAAAACAGGTGGAGAGTATCCTTGGACAGGTGGATAGTATTGTTTCATCAACCCTTGTTTCTAAAGATTATGGGATGTTAGACATGCAAACCAGCAAGGCTAGCTTGATAGTTGGACTCTGTTTTTATTCTCTAGTTTTATTGACATGTTGCACTCGCTTGCTGTCTCTCTCTCTCTCTCTCTCTCTCTCTCTCTCTCTCTCTCTCTCTCTCTCTCTCTCTCTCTCTCTCTCTCTTTCTCCTCTTCTTTCTCTTTATTTCTGTCTCTGTCTCTCTCCCTTATAATCATATCCAATTCTTCACTTTCCCTCCAGATAAATTACTAAGTCTTAGGAGTAGAGATTTAGAAATAGAAGAAAACTTAGAGTTTGTAAACTAACCTTGTAATTTTTCAAATATGAAACTAAAGCAAACATATATGACATGTTCAAGATCACACATAAGGTAAATGTAAAAGTGAAGGCTTGAATTCAGGTCTTGCTGACCAAAAATGCACTGTCAGTGTTGTCTTTCCTCCTCACTTGGCCAATAGAAATTCACCACCCTTGACTCATTCTAAAGACTGTTACAATGAAAATTATCCAAAAATGGAATGGACTTATAGAACACAGTTTCCCCTACTTAGAGGTCAAGTAAAAGGAAGTATATCAAATAGGGGATATACTTCCAGGATAAGGTATGGGGTAATCTGCAGGACTAATTATAATAGAGATTTTTTGCTTATTCAAAATCTGGATTAGCTAAATTTAATATCACTTCCAACTCTAAGGTTATATAAGGATTTGATTAACAGACCCTCTCTGAAAATATGCCAAAATGCTACAGTCATAACTGTACTAGTTCACAACATATTGAATAATCTCCAAAGAGATAAAGATATAGATAGGCACATAAATCTGTACATATATATACATACATACACATACATATACACATATAATATATATAGATATTATATCTTGACAATCCTGGGATATGACTGGAATTGTTATCCCTATATTACATGAGAAAACTAAGAAACAGAAGCTAAGTGAACTGCCCAGGATCACATAAGTAGTGTCTGTAGCACAATTTTGAATCAGATCTTCTGTATTCTAATTCCTGTCCTCTATTCATCATGTAATCTAGCTACCTAGATCAAAATAACCAACTCGTGATGGGAATATATTCCAAATGTCTCTGAAATCATTCTCTTTCTTCCTGTATTGTCTAGCTGAGATCTGAAACTTAGCGGTTCCTGTTAAGAAAATGTAAAGTTGAGACGAGTTAGACATTTCCTACCTGCAATGTCCTAAGAAAGGTCCACTGTAGGCTCTCCTGAATGTTGTCTTTCCAGGGAGATGATATCCAGGCCATGATTGCCAACAGACATCCTAGAATTTAAGGAGCAGGAAGCCTCAGTAAACTATCACAACTATTTTCCCAGACAGTGAGTATTTCCCTTAGAATAAGGGAGATTTAATTAAAGAAAGATGGAGTGGCTAGAGGGTAGATGTTTGAATCAGGATTGATCTTTGAGTCAGGAAGAGCTGGATTCAGTTCTTCCTCTGACAAATTCTGTATATATCCATGGTTAACACTTAATTAGTGCTTGATTGTAATCCTTAGCAATTTTTTTCATATCCCAGGCAACTCTCTAAGACTATGAGAAGATGAGACATAGACCACAATAGAAAGAATTCTGGTTTTGGAGTTGGTGGTTTTGGGTTCAAATCTGCCTCTGTCACTTATTACCACATTACCTCTATTGATCCTAGTTGTGCATCTATAAAATGTGTATTGGACTAGACAAACTTTAAGATCCCTTCTGAGTCTGACTGTATGAGCTATGACAGCAAATTGCAGAAAAACAGCTAAATTAATTTTTCTCATGTACAAACTATGCTATCACTTTTCTGCTCCAGATTTGTTTCTCTGCAACTTTTCTCCATGTTCTTGTTTTTTTTCCCTCAAGGCCATGTAGAAAAAGTTTATTCCCTATTATTGTTCTGTAAGAAATGACCAGCAGGATGAATACAGAGACGATTGGCGAGACTTACATGAACTGATGCTAACTGAAATGAGCAGGGCCAAGAGATCATTATATACCTCAACAATGATACTATATGAGGATGTATTCTGATGGAAGTGGATCTCTTCGACAAAGAGAAGATCTAACTCAGTTTCAATTGATCAAGGATGGACAGAAGCAGCTACACCCAAAGAAGGAACACTGGGAAATGAATGTAAACTGCTTGCATTTTTGTTTTTCTTCCCGGGTTATTTTTACCTTCTGAATCCAGTTCTCCCTGTGCAACAAGAGAACTGTTCGGTTCTGAACATATATATTGTATCTAGAATATACTGTAACCTATTTAACATGTAAAGGACTGCTTGCCATCGGGATGGAGGGAGGGAGGGGAAAAATCAGAACAGAAGTGAGTGCAAGGGATAATGTTGTAAAAAATTACCCTGGTATGGATTCTATCAATAAAAAGTTATTTTAAAAAAAGAAAAGTTTATTCCCTCTTCCATATGACACCCTCCAAAGAAAAGTGAAGACAACTCCTATCTTCCCTTTAAGTCTTATCTTATGGCTAAAGACTCCCATTTCCTTCAGTTCATCTAAATGGGGCAGGATCTCCATTTTCCCCTTCACATTTTATTTGATCTCCTGTAGATGTTTGTCAATGTCCTTCCTATAACTGCCAGAGAATTTAACACAATACTGTAGATGTGATCTAACCAAAGCATACTATTTCTCTCATTCTGGACATCTCTCCTAATGATGCCTCAGATTAAGTTGACTTTTTATAGCTCCTGGCTCTCACTGTCGATTTAAATTAAGTTTACAATCCACAAATGGAAGTCCTCCATTTTTTTAATCCTGCATTGTTGCATAGCCACTCATTATCCATTATATATTTAGGCAATTGAGTCCAAGTATAGAACTTTATGTTTATCACTATGAAAATTAATCTTATATTCAACCCACCACTGTATCTGTCAATGTTTTTTGTATGTGATCATCTGTGCCATCTGAATATTGATTAAACATGCTTTTGCTGCCTTCAGTTTAGACACTGATAAAAATATTAGATAGAACAAGAGTCCCAGAAAGTCAATTCCTAAGACCCTCAGCTAGGGACCTTGTTCTTAATGATATCATGCTTTGATTATGCTTTGAGTTTCATCGTTCAGGGAATTTCAAATTCACTAATTACACTGTGTTAATCTAGACTATATCTCTCCATCTTGTCCCTAAGGATATCATAAAATCTTTGTCAATATTTCTACTGAAATACCAATTTGCTAAGTTTATTTCGATTCTTGGCTCTACTAGTCTAGTAACCCTCTCTAAAGAATAAACGAGAGCAATCTAATATAATCTCTTTTCCTTCAATATTTCCTCACCAACTGAAAAAATTTCCAACTGAGTTCCTGCCATTCTGATTAATGATTTCCCTTTTCCAAACACCTATTTTAGGAAAATCTTTGCCATGCTTTAATTCACTTCCTACTCTTTGAACATGTCTTCACTAACTCATACCTATTTCTCTTCCCCCTTCCCAAATTCTGGAACAAGAACCATGATTAAATTTGATTTATTCCACAATGGTTTCTATTCTCATATGGCCTGCAGTCATAATCCTTGTCAATTTCTGGACCAAAGTTTTTTCTCTTTGGCCACCACACTGTTTTTTAAAAATGTTATTTACTCTGTTAGAATACATGTTCCTTGAGGGCAGCTAGATGGAGTAGTGGATAGAGCATTGGCCCAGAACTCCAGCCTCAGAGATATATATTATAACAGCAAGATCTCTGATCTCCTTCCTGCCTCCTTGCACTATGGCAGATAGACACAAATATTTTGCAACCAAGGATATATTATATTCTCATATGTACAAGAAGTAATTCTAATTCCATTTAAATTTCAAAAGCTGTAGAATACTACATTTCTATCTCATTAATAACCCCTACTTATTTCCATTAAACAGTATGAAGGGTACATAGTATATCCCAGAAGTTTTGTATTTTTAATTTGTATATTTGTATTTATTAATTTAGTTTATAATTTATATTTTATTATATTATATATATATTTTATAATACTAAATCTATTATTTACTTATATATTTTAATTTAATTTAAAACTTCAAAAAGACATTTGGGATGTTTCATATTTCTTGAAAATGTATATTGGATTTAGTTTGAAATAGACAATGTACATATAAAAAATTATGGGAACCAAATGATAAGAGTCTCAGAAAAAAATACAACTCAGCTCCCCACCTCGAAAACAAACAAAACAACCAATCTTCCTCCAGACATATCTAGAAAATGTAACAGATTGATTCTGTTGAAGGTCACGGTGTTCCAGTATGAGTCTGGGATTTCCACTTGCTCTGAATCATAGCTTCTCCCTGGAATAGAGTGCTCCCCAAGATATACTCTTTGTCAAATACCACTCCCAGTATCTATACATCTCTCTCTCTCTCTCTCTCTCTCTCTCTCTCTCTCTCTCACACACACACACACACACACACACACACACACGAAAATGATCCACTGTAATTTTGCTTTGAATTTCCCTACAAAAATTTAATCTGATTCATTTTCTTGATCTTGTTTTAATGGTTCTTTTATAGAAAGTTACTTCTTTGGACATTCTTCAATTATCCATAGCAATTATCCCTAGCTTTCTCTACATGGCCACCTTTTTTCCAGGAATCCATATCATGTCAAGCTATCTTTTTCCCACTTCTTGCACAAAAATCATCACTGGCCACATTCTGCAGTCTATTTACACCCACAGTATGCTTCTTCTTTGAGTTACATGTAGCTTTGACAGCAAATTGTAGCCCTATAACAATGTCATGAATTGAAAAGACAGGCTACAGAATAAAAAATGCCATATAGTTTTTCAAATGCAATTCATTCCTTCTGAATTATGGATCCAGTTCATTGTCCATCTTTAGTGCCTGCCAAATACAATATTTCGTTGATATTGTTGATAACCACTTGGATCAAGCTGCCTATCTAATTGCATGCAAAAATCTGAATAAATGTTCTTATCTGTCTGGTTTTTATCTATCTTGAAGGGCAGTAGATATCATCACAAATGCCCGAGAGTACTCCAAAGTTTATCAGCAACACACTATCTTCAGCAAACAAGAGAATCTGGAAAACATCATTATAGAGAATCCCTCCCACATTTGAACTCTCCACACTAGATCCTCCTTGGCACTTTTGTGGATCACATGGCTGCTTATTTTGTGCTGAAATTTATATTGCTACTTAAAGGATTATTAAAGAAAATTTTCTAGTATCTTGTTGGTCTATCAAAAATCACTTAATAAGCTAATAATAAGAGTTTTTAAGGTTCCACTTTGCTTTAACAAACAAATTTTACCATCTTCTTTCCCTTTTTGATAATCAACTACCAAAATCAGAAAGGTGTATCATCCACTTCAAGTATTAGTGAGTCAAGTAAATGCAAAGGTGTATTGTTCTTTGAAAAATTATCTCCTAAGCTTGTTCCCCCTCCCTTCCACCATACACAGGGCTAAATATAATATATAACTGGCCAGCCTGCATTTGTCTAAATGGTTTCTTGACCAACATAGCTCTGGCTATTAATGTTATGATGCAAGCTCAGAGCTCATCACATAGCTAAATTTCCCATTGATGTTTACATTCACCAATGCATATTCTTTCCATCTCATGAGTCTTTTATATATCACTCATCCCTCAAACCTTCCCAAATTTCTGTCAAACAAAAATCTAACCAACTTATTAATTTTTTTTACCTTCATTATAAAGGGAGCATACTCATTCTATACTCAGTCTAAGATTTGGGAAGCAGGTTTCTTTTTCTTAGCATAGTCTTTCTCTTCTTGACCCCAGATTCTCTTGACCAATTCCCAAAATTATGGCTTTCCTTTTAAAATTGATGTTGAGGATTTTGGAAGGAAAGACTTTTTTTTTTTTTTACCTACTCTTGCTACCTTCTACTATTTGTTATCTACAATCTTCTTTGATCGACTACTGTTTCTTCCCCACAATGTATTCCTTCAAGATATCTTCAGAGTCTTGTCTAGATGTATTTCTATAAGTGATAAAGTTGGAAAATGGTTCAAGATTTGTTGATGTCTTCCCAGGTGCCTTTTTTTCATTTGGAGATAAATCTTCAGTCCTTAGGAATCTTCTCTTCCTTAAGAAATCTTGAAAGTTCTTCTATACTCTTTGTTGTGTTGTCGATCTGTACTGTAGTCTATCTTCATATATGCTCCTTCATAATATTTTTGTAAATTAGCTTCTCTAAAGAGGTGCTTCCTTGGTTCATGTATTTTTCCACTTGACAATGCAATCAAGTATATATTGACTGAGGCAGTTTGGGGGCATTTTGGCTTTCTCATTTTGATGACTATTTTATCTCACTTAAGCCTCTTTCATAGTTGTCAACATGTTTCTTGACTTCAATCTATTTTCCATTTTAAACTCAATATCTTATATAAATAGATAAGTTTAGAGGTATTTTAATTGCATAAAGTTACTTTTCATCTTAAACCTTTCCTTAGATTTTATCTTTGCTCCTATTGGCTAAATTCTCTGCTAATATATGACTTTGTTTTCCATTGAACAAAATATTCATATTTAGATTATGTAAAGTTTAACTTAATATTTAGTGACGACCTAAAACCTGTGTGATTCTTAGCGCTTTCATCCTCCCCTCTTTTATTGTCACCGCACTGTCTTCATTGTGGAAGGAAGAAAGGATTTCACAGGACTTAGTGCCAGCCTGAATTTTTGTTTGTTTCATGTGCTTCCAAAGAACAAAATTTCACCACCAGTGTTTAATTAATTCATTATGTGTCCCTCTACATTTAACTAGGTTGGTTTTCAAATAGCAAATAATCAGTGAGTCCATATTCTAAACCTTTCCAGCTAGGTAGCAGCTTGTATTCTCTAAATATAACCTTTGAGATCTAAGGGTCACTTCACATATCACACTGAGGCAATGGAGATGGACTTTTATGGAGGTAACATAACATAATTTGGGATTCCCAGTGACATGAGACCCAAAGCATCAAATTCAACATAACTCTTCCAGACTTATAAATCAGCATGGAATCCTAAATACTCATCAAAAGGGCTAATGAAGCATAAGATATATAGTAATATATTAAAAGGCATAGTCTTATCTTTAGAAAAGTGCCCAATAAGAGGCTCTTCATGAAAGAAAAGTCTTAGAAAGATTGGTATCAAGCATCTTGACTTCTACAATTACAACTAGGGTTCTTTGTCCATTTTTGCATGACAGTTCTGTTCTGCAAAATAGATTGTTCTCAAGCAGTAAGTACCAGAGTACCATCTGGCAATCTGTGACTAAGCACAGATCCAATACCATAAGGCAAAGCATCAGTGGTGAGAACCAGAGGTTTATGTGCATTGAGATGCACAAACACAAACTCAGAAGTCAACAACCATTTGTCATTATGGAAAGCCCCACCTCCTGCTAGAAAGCCCAACACCATTGAAGACTCCCTTCTTCTCTCCCTCAGCAGATAATAGAATGGCTCACTTTTGTGGAAAAGAAATGTGGTAGAAAATGAAAATCCACAGGAGGACTTGCGCCTCATGCTTTGTTCTTGGGCAAAGTACATCATGGATTGCATAGGATGATGAGTCTACTGTGCTGATGTTATAATTTTACCTTTCTCTTTGTAATCGGTGAGTCAAAATCATCCATAACTTTATCGTCTGTCACTCCCATGAGCAGGATACTATTAAAGTATTGTAATACCCTAGAAATCTGAGAAGATACGGTCTCTGATGCCTTAGAAATTCCTGGAGTAAATGAAATGATGAACTGAAAGTACTGACATCAGAATACTTCTTGATGAACAATTTGTGTTTGGGTGAATACAGTAGTGTCATTGAGGATCTGTTGCTGATCACTTTAGGAAAGGCTCGGTTTAAAAAATAAATTCTTTCCCTTAGACTTCTAGATTGATGGGAGCAACTTATGAATTGAGAAGGTAATAAATGAATAAAAGGGATATACATCAGAGACTACCAAAAACCCTAAAACCATCATGCTGTCACATTTGCCTGACAGTCAAGGTCACAAAGGAATTTTTTGCATGATTGGTTATGGGAATGACTTAAGTCCCTTATGAATACTCTAGTCAGGTCTACGTGACATTTCAGCTTCAAATTAGGCTTTAATAGCAATGCAATTTGTGTGCATGTGTATATATGTATATATTTACAGGAATGTTATTTGATCTTGATTCTCAAAAGCACCTTCATTATTTGCTTGTTTTCCGGTAGAGTCAATGTTTCCAATGAGCTCTTCCTTTTAAATACCCAGTGTATCAGAAAAGATCTCGGGAAACTGGTTTACAACTTCCTCTAGTTGAACAATTCAGAGCTATAGGGATAACTTATACCATGAATCATAATGGCATAAATTTATCCCTTTCCTTTCTAAAGAGACTTTTTAACGTCTTCCCTTTTTGATGACGAGTGGAACTTTTTCATAGGTGGGTGAGTTTTTATTCTAGTAAAGTATAATTTTTTTCCTTGACGGGAGAGAGAGACCAAGAGTGTGCAAGTAAATATTTATCTGCTAGATGGGGGTTGGGGGAAAATGTATTGAACTTCACACATTTAAGATTAATTTTCATTTTTAACATCTTCTATATCACTTCCTTAAGTGTAAACAATTAACAAAAATAAATCAAGTCTTGGCTTATACTTTTTGTTGATTTCTGAAATGCAAATGCTACAGTGAAAATTTAATTATGCGAGTTTTCAAGAGCTAGTATCTGTTGAATTTACATGCCCTTGGATGGGACTGTGACTTTTTAAAAGATCTTTTTATCCCTAATTCTAACTAAATTATATAACTCACAGCAGACACATTTTTATTCAATTGAATTAAATGAACCAGATTGCCCAGTCATAGTAATTTCCAACAATATCAATATTCAATCAATTCAATCTTGAAATTAACATGGACACTCAATGATATTTATCAAGGATATCATAGAATTTATCTTTTTTTCAAATATTCCTATGTCAAAGCTGAAAATGGATTCCACCTTGCATTCATAACCATTTGTGAATTGTGGTGGATGTACTTTAGTATCCTCAAGCATCTTGATACTGATCCTATCTACAAAAGAAAACCCTAGTAGTTTGCTATACTATGGATGATCCAAACCATTGGACGCCAACTGCTTTAATGATAATTCCAAATCCTTGTATCTATAAGCAGAATTGCAATGCATTGTCACCCTCCATCCCTGATCTGTGGGTTATCTGAAGTGTTCATTCACTATATCTGGTAACAAGAACTTGCTGTAGTAGAGATCATTTATTTTTGAAGCTATTCCTATATTGGTTATGTCTCACTGTTAGAATGTGAGTTTCTTCAGAGGAAGGATTGTTTTGCTTTTCTATTTTTATCTATAGTAAATACTAATACACATAGCTTTGCATGAGATAAGTGTTTAATTTTTTTTGTTCATTCATTTATTCATTTATTTCCTATCATCAGTCTGCTGTAAGATTGAGTGCTGAATTTTGAGGCAGGAGAAGCTGAGTTGGAATTCTACCTCAGACACTCACTCAGACACATTGACTAGACCTGTAATGTTTCAGAGTTTCAGTTAATTAACCTGTAAAATGAGTGCATTGCTTGCAATGAGTTCTAATGACCCTTCCAGCTCCAAACCTATGATCCAGTGATCAATCTTGTGGAGTGTTATCAATATCATACATACTCAAGTCAAAACTGCAGTTGAAGATTTTTTTGGTGAAGTCCACCAATTGTATGACCTCACATTTCAACAAAGATAATTTAAAATGTATAGAAATAGATAGCAGTTCTGCAGTATAAACAAGACTTTCTCTTTAGGTTGTTGATGTCATTTCTGAAATGCAAATTTCTGAATAATGAATAATAGTGTGAGTGAGAATTAGACTTCCAATTATCCCATAAATTAATCAAAAATATGAGTATTAAGGAAAGTATAGGAAATGGAAGGTTTTAGTATGAGATATGTGGGGCCCTATAAACTATAAGGACAACAATTTGATTGCTTCAGTGAAGAAGTTTTCCAACATAAGAATCACAAGGCACCACGTAATATCGGTCTTTCCAATATCCCCAAAGGCACTGTTTTAAGCTCAGTGTCTGTTCAGATTTCAGGGTGTTAACTGTACAAGAAGGAATAAAAGGCACCTGACCTGTGGGAGTCTACATGACCTTAGAAGATCTGATGAAGGTGATAAAAGGGTAGACTGAATTGCTGCGAACTCTACAGGGGGCTGTTATGCAGTTTGCTGCACCACAGGGGAACGCTATACATGTTACCATGGTGATGGTACCAGGACCTCTATCTACTGATGTGTTGTGTTGCTATTACACATGTCCATCTCTGTGATCTAATCTACATATATAGAGATGGAGGATATGGTTTGTATTTTATGCTCTCAAAAAGTAACCTTGTCTTAATAAATTCTAAGAGCCCAGAAGAGTTCTAGACCATATTTTTCCTTTCCTAAAGACATCCAGATCTCTTGTAGAGAAATGCTTATTTTTCAAAGGGGGTAAAAAGCAAACACACAAGAACAACAATAAATTTTTAAAAAGAGGATTCTATGAGTCAGAGAAAAGGAGGAAGTGAATTCCAGGCATGAGTAATATTTAATGCAAAGCCCTAGTGTGAAGAACTAAGAGAAAGCCAATTTTGCTAGATCTCATCATGGGAAGGGGAGTGATATGCGATTAGATTAAAAAGGGTTAGAACAAAATTCCAAACTTTTAAAAGCTAAACAGAGCAGTTTATTATTGTCAGTTAGATCTGGCTCTTAGTGACCATTGCCATTTGCTTCTCCAAATTACTTTACAGATGAGGAAATTGAGACAAATAAGGTGAAGTGATTGGCCTAGAGTCGCATAGCTAGGAAGTATTTGAGCACAGATTAGAATTTTCAAAAATGAGTCTTCCTGATTCTCAGGCTAGTGCTCTGTCCATTGTACCACCTAAATTTCCAGAGTAGTTTATAGGTGATTTTAAAGGCAAGAGGGAGCTATTGGATTTCAGTTTATTGAGCAGAAACATGACATGGTCAGATCTGCAATTGAGGAAAATTATTTTGGAATCAATGCAGAGAATATACTGAAATTGGAGAGACTTGAGACATGGAACTCAAATAGAAAACCATTTCAATAATACAAACAAAGGGTAATAAAGACCTGAAATAAGGTGGGAGCAATATGAGATCATAGAAGAACCAGAAAGATTTGACAATTGATTGGATTTTATTTATTAGAATGAAAAAGAATGAGAAGTCAAGAATAATACTAAGAAAAATGATGATACCGTCTACAGACGGAGAATTTGGGAAGAGCAATGGACTTGGGAAAAAAAGATAATTATTTTTTTGAATATGTTAGATTTGTAGCATCTCCAGGAAATCTAATTTGAAATGCTCAATAGGCAAGTGGGTATTTGGGCTCCAAGAGGAAACCGAAGCTGAATATCTGATGATGAGACTCATTGGCATAAAGAAAATAATTAAATCAGTGGGTGCTGATAAGGTCACCATAAGAAAAATGCAGAAAAGAAGTGGCCTTAGAGAACCTTGTATGACACCCACAATCATGAGGGTGTGATCTGCATGATGAATTAGCAGAATATACTAAAAAGAGGTGGGTAGGAGAAGAATGAGAGGGACCAGTAATGAGGAGCAAAGGGTGGTCAGCAGGATCAAATGCAGCATATGGGACCAAAAAAATGAGAAATGGATAAATGACCACCTCTTTTAGCAATGGAAAGATCACTGATAATCTTAAAGCAAATAGTATTATTGAAATGATGAGATCAGGAGCAAGATTACAAAGCACTGAGGAATAAATGAGAGGAGCAATGAATATAAACAGCACTTTCTGAGAGTTTGGTTTAAAAATGGAGAAGAGATAGACAATAGCTTGAGGAAATGTTAGGGTTTCATGAAATGGTTATAGGGGTTTTTTATTTTCAGGTTAGAGAACACATGGACATGTATTGTATATAGAGAAGAGGTTCAGAGAAATAGATAAAGAAAAGGAGAAAAAGAAAAGAGAAAGAAGATAGAGATGCAAGAGAATATTATGGAAAAGAAGGAGAGAGAGGGAGAGGAAAAGGAAAAAATATTTGAAGTTGCTTGATTACAAGAATTGTAATTGGGATTATAAAGGAGGGCCTGTGGGATGATAAGTTGGTGGGTAATGTTAATAATTAAACAAATATGTTTGTGCATGAATATGTGTATATGAAAATAAATATGTAAATATATGTAATTAAAACATTATTTTATTATAATAAAATAAATATAATATATTATGTAAAAACATATATTACATAGATAGTATATATATGCTATATAACATAAATTATATATATATATATATTTACATGTAAAATATACATATATGTATGCCTGATAGTATATTAAAAACAATATATACACATATAATAGATAATATATAAATATGTATGTAAAGTGCATAGTACACCTTTTAATTACCTCCTCAAGAAAGTGTTTATTTGGTTGTCATGGGAAAACAGACAGGTACCAATTCTGATTACAGAAGTTGAAAGATTGAGTTAACTCAAACTTAGTAGCTAGGTGAGAAAAGTGCTGAAGATACAAATGCAAAAGTAAGAAAGTTCCTACTTTCTTTTTTTAATAGTAGTTTCTTTCCAATTATATAGAAAAGACATTTTTAGCATTCATTTTTACAAGATTTTGATTTCCAAATTTTTTCTCCCTTCCCTTTCTTCCCCTCTTTAAAAAGTGGTAGGCAATTTGATATGATTATATATGTGTAATCATGTAAAACACATTTCCATATTAGTCACAGTTGTGAAAGAAGAAACACACCAAAGGAAAAAAGACTGTGAAAAAATATAAGTAAAAATAGTATGCTTTGATCTACATTCAGAGTCCATCTGGATGTGGACAGCATTTTTCGTCACAAGTCTTTGGTCTTTGTCTTGGATCATCGTATTGCTGAGAAGAACTAAGCCATTCATAGTTGATCATCATACATTTTTATAGTTACTATGTCCAATGTTTTCTTTGTTCTTCTCAGATAGTCCCTACTTTCAAGGAGTTTATATTTGAGGAAGAAAATATAAAAAATGGAGATGGCTAGGTGGTGCAGTGGATAGAGCACCAGCCCTGAAGTCAGGAGGACCTGAGTTCAAATCTGACCTCAGACACTTAATACTTCCTAGCTGTGTGACCCTGAGTAAGTCACTTAACCTGTCACTTAACCCCAGTTGCCTCAGCAAAAAAATATATAACTATATATATATATATACATATATATATATATATATATATACATATGGAAAGAATTTTGGTATTTGCAATGCAAAGGATTATAAATAGAACATTGGTTTATTCTTTCTAGGATAATGATGGTGTTGATCTAATTATTGTTCACAGTAGGAGAATAAGTGGTAGGATGAGAAAGAATTATGCAAAGGGCCAGTGATATGGGCTTGTAGGCCTGGTGTGCTGGTGAGTGATTTAGATGGGAAATATAGCATTTAAACAACAAGGCCTATGAGGAAGTATTTGGGTTCAACTCCTAATTGTAGCTGTGCAACTCCTTAAATGTGTTCAAGACATTTAACTCTTGTGACCTTATTTTTCTCTCAGGTACTTAAGTAGCAATAAAAATGTTTACAGTACCTACATCACAAGACTATTATTCCAAAAAGGTAATGAATATAAAGTACTTTGCAAACCCCAAATTTCAGGGGGGAGGGTTGTTGTTGTTAGTTTGAGACAGTTTAGTAAATTTGGAAACTCCGTGTTCGACTTTGGGTATATTTCTCTCATTCATTATTGATTATCTCTAACCACATGGTAGCATATGAATTTATTTATATATTTTCCCTTGAAAATCAAATGGAAGAAAGATTATTCTCTTGACTACAACTTATCTTTTCAAACTTTATTCACACTCTGCCCTAGATGGACTCTGTCTTTCAGCCAAATTGTACCATTCACCCATTTACTGTCCAGTTTTTCTACCTCTTTACTCTCCTTACCCTCTCTGCCCATGCATTTCTTATAAGATATTACAAAGTACTACAGCTATTTTATATATGGTTTATCTCCTTCCTTACTTCCTATCCCATTCATTATATGCACCAGGATTTAATTTTAATTTAAAGCTTAAATCCTGAAAGCCTAAGAGCCAGGCTTAAGTTTTATTCCTTTTTGCATCCTTCAAGGACCCAACACATTGGTTTATTTTATGTCAATGAATAATTATTAAGCAATCACGATATCCTACCTGCTTAATAAACGCTTGATTTATAAGTTTATTAACTTATGAATACTTTTATCATCAATAGAGTATGCCATTATTATAGACCTATAGTATACTGAATTTTATAGTTTCATCATTTAAATTATGGTCTTTCTTTTCATTTTTTTTGTTTAAATTCTGATATGTTTTTAGCAGATATTTCCCCAAGAATCAAGTCTGAGATACTAATGCTTTTTGATACTTGAAGGCTTTAGTCTCAGATTTCACATAATACATAGCTTTATCTCTAATTCGAGCACTTGTGGAGATGTCACATTCCACTGAAAAGAAGGATGAAATCACCCAAATGACTTCATTTTAAAGTTAAGTTTAAAAGCATGTGAATAACTAGTACTAAAAACATTTGCTGTATCAGAAGAAACCTTTTTTTCCAGACCTACACATTTTCCAAATTTGTCAGGATAAACTTCTGGAAATGAAGCAATGGTGATACATGGCAAAGATTGAACAGCTGTTCTTATAGCAGTTAGTAACACTACACAACAGTTTAGGAAATAAAAGAAGGCAGATTTAACTAAAATAATTCCATACAAATAAATATGAATTATGTAGCTGAAAAACAATATGCTATAATGTCAAGATCACTGAACTCAATACTCAAAAGTCATATATTGACTATTAGTTCTTTGAATTTGCCTAAGTCAAAAAATCTCAGTTCCATTGTTGGTAAAACGGACATAATAAATGTCCTATCTATATGACAAAATGGTCATTGAATTATTGAATGACATCTTGTCCATTAAGCACTTTAAAACCTTAAGACTTTAGAAATGATAGATGTTTAAGTCCATTACAATGTAAGTTTCTTTTGAATGGGATCATATTTGGATTTTAGCACCTAGCATGTCTGAGACATAGTGGTCCCTTCACAAATTTTTGTTGATGAATTGATCACTATTAATTTCATCTGATATTCTTTCAGATCAAATGCAATAATGAATAATAAGGCATGGCTTCCATATTAGTTTTACCACAAGAGTAATAAGAAAGCTTAAAGAAATCTTAATAAGAACAATAGGAGCCACTTATTTCTTCATCCTTTGCAAACAGAATAGCTTTCAAAATCAGTCTTCAATCAAGAATCAGCAATTAAAAGTTAGGTATAAAATAAATTAAAGAAAATATACTAAATAGAAGGAAAATGGAAAAGGCTACAATTTCCTCACTGTAAAAAGAGAAAGTTGAATCAAAAGGCCAGTGAGATACCTTTAACTATCTGAGACCATACCATACTGCCCTATTAGTATACTTCTGGTATTAATGAAGGTAAGTTTTATTAAAATATTTTTTCTCCATAATGTGATTTCATTGGTGAAATAAACTGTTTAAAAATAATATTTACTTATTTATTTATTTTAACATTTTTTATTTGATTCCAAATTCTGTCCCCTCCAACCCCCACTGAGATGGTAGCATTATGGGATCAATTATATATGTGATATAAATTATATTATTATCTTATCCATGTTGCAAAAAAAAAAAGGAAAGTTCCAAAGGACATGATTTAGATCATTGTACTGAGTAGAATAGTCATAAGGTATTCCCAAGTTGATCATCCTAACAATGCTGCTATTGCTGTGTATGTTGTTCTTCTTTTCTGTTCACTTTGCATCAGTTCATGTAATTCCACTTTTTTTCTGAAACTACTCTACTCATAGCACAATAGTATTCCATCATAATCGTGTACCACAATTTCTTCTGCCATTTTCCAACTGAAAAGTACTTCTCTTAAATTTCAATTTTGTGTAATCAAAAAGGAGTTACAATAAGTATTTTTATACAAATAGGTCTTTTTATAATTTTCTTTGATCTCTTAGGATCAAAATTTAGTAGGGGCATTTCAGGGTTAAAAAGTCTACACAGTTTTATTGCCATTTGGTCTTAACTCCAAATTGTTTAAGAAAGTATTAGTGAAGAAACTATTCAGAATAACTCACCTCTTTTTACAATTTGTCTACAGGAGTTACCAGGAGGCTTTTAAAAGTTAGGGGACTGGTCCAGGGTAAAAAAGCCAGTTGTGTGTCAGAGAGAAGGTTTAACTTAAACCTTGGTTTTTCATCACTTAAACTATAATGCAATTAAAAAGAGGAGGAAAATTTAACAGAACACACCTCTTAAAAACCAAACCAAATGCTTCTTATGAGAAACAGAAACAGAAAGCTTCCTATAAGCAATCCTCTTCCAAAGGCCTACAGAAATTCCAGAAATTCACAGTGCAGAATATAGGATGGCAGAGTTCATTGTAGGATCAGCTGGTATCAATCAGGAAACTTAGCTACTACCACAATTCCACTTTCCATTCACTCTATTACAGTTCTCTCTTGTAGGGACCAAAGAAAGCCCCTAAACAGCTTTCTATCTTTTAGCCCCTAGAGGCCAACAAGTCCTTAGTGAGTCAGACAAAGATGGAGTCTCTGGATGTAGTGATAGAATAACAGCTCAGTAAGTACCTCACAGCACTAGTGATAAAGTATTAGACCAAGGACTTTCTTTTTTCAGAACTGCTCCCTCTTGTCATTTGTCTGACCTGCCTCTAGCTACACAATAAATTGTCTAGGTCTGGGAACCTTGATTTTCTACAGCAGAATTATCAAACTCATACCCTTGCAAAACTCCCAAGTGCCTGCTGAACCAGATTAAAATGTATTTGGGAAGTGTTTAATGAAATAAAAATTTTAAAATACAACACAACATAGATAATGTTCATTTGTAATTTTCTAAATCAATATGCAGCCCACAGGAATCCATTTCTCATTGAATCTGACACTACTGTTTTTACATCTTCAGGAGTATCCCATCATAACTTCTAGTGGTCCTTCCCTTATCTAATTCAGGAGAACTGCCTCTCTATTCAAGGGAAAACTCCTTAATTGCTTAGGATTTATCTAGCCACCCCTATTTCCTTCCTAACTATTTTTAAACCCATGGGTGAGAATTATTGGAATCTTTATTAGGCTATGAAGAATCTTTACCAGTGCCTTTTAAAGAAGGCATTTATAGCATTTTAAATTTCTATAGCAATTTGACATACATTATCTTATTTGTGCCTTACAACGATCCTATAAAGTGGGTAATACTGATATTGTTAGCACCATTTTGTATCTGAGGAATCTGAGTTCCAGTTCAAGTAGTAAGGGAAGGGTGTTTCTAAGCTAGGCAGCTGACAGTGTTTGAAATTTTAGATTTTGAAATTATGACTACATGACTGGGAATAACATACACAAAGTCTCAAAGTAACTTCTGAAGCTTTCCTTTTATCTGACTGAAGGCTTCAGACAGATTAATTTGCTGACTACAAAACTTCCCATTTCTAGTCTTTATCACTAACTTTAGAATTTCTATTCTGCGGCTTCTGCCCTTCAAAAATGGCAAACTCGAGGGTTCCAGTTATTTGATTGCTTATTAACTGAAGTTTTACTTTACGTTCCACATTTTTATATTGACGGCTTGAACTTTCCTCAGTGTGATCTCTACACACAGATTGTCCAAATTACCATGTGCTTCAGCAGGCACTTAAATGTAAAGTTATGGGCTTTCGTAGCTTTGGGTAACAACAGATCATATATATTGAAAATTTAATAAAAAGGCAGATGTCAAAATGAAGGTGATCATTTGGATGGTTAACATTTTGAGACTTTTTCCTTTTATTTCAGAAGCTATATATTTGAGCTTTCCCATTTTGGAAGGAGAAAAAGGTAGTCAGACTTCCAAAGTTGTAACCACACTATTTGTGTGTAGAAGTATATTAACAGAAAATCCAATGGAACAGTTGCCTGAAATCCTCTAATTTGAAGGACTCCAGAGTTCTGTTTTTGCATTACAAATAACAATAACTAGCATTTACATAGAAATTAAGGTTTGCAAAGCATTTTCCATATATTTTCTATATAGGTAATATATATGATTTTTTATTTATGTTATCGGACTTTGTCCGATCCTTCCTTACTCCCCAACTATAGCCTGCGTAAGGGAAGTGGGGGACTGAAAGGAGGAAAATTAAGTAAAATCTTACTCCTCTTTTGTACTAGCTAGTCAGTCAATAAATAAGCATTTATTAAGAACCCACTATATGCAAGAAAGGTGTGGATATAGTAGACCAGCTAGTAACAAACAGGACATTTAGCTGTTAACTCAAACTCTTTCTCCAACCACCTGGGATAGATAGTTCCATTTTTATGTCTAAGAGCCCTTGTGTAGCACTCTCTTATTCACATAATTGTCTTTTAATCTCTTGAAAGCCAAAAACTTCTTTGTAAAGCAAAAAAAAAAAAAGTTTGTCTTTGAATTGATCTTCCTCTGCCCTCCATGAATTCAAAGTTGATTGTAAAGGACAATCTCTAAAAAATTATGTATAAGCAAGATATATACAGAATTAACTAGACATAATCTTAGATAGTAAGCAAGACTTTAAAAAGACAGGAAAATCAGAAGGTAGAAGTGATAAGATGGAGAAGTGAGGTTTGGGGGACAACCTGTAAAAATGCCTGCAGTTGGAGATATGCAAGAAATAGCAAAGAAGCACCAATGTCACTGAAGTAAGGTTTAAAAAAGATCAGAAAGCCAGAAAGATGTCAACACAATTGTAAATTATAGTCTAAATAATGACATCTTTATGGGGGTGAGGAGCTATATTGTTCCAGAGTCTCTCCTGTTCTGAATCCCAAGTCAAGTGTTTATATTAATATTAAGATCAGAAAATCTGAGATTTTTAGTGCTAGAAATGATCTTGGATATTCAACCACTTTATTTTATATGTGAGGAAAATGAGACCAACAGTGATTAGACAAGAAAGTTGACTAAATCACATAGTGGATAGTTATTCTAGAACTTTGGTCTCTGGTTCTCCAATCAGTTCTTGTTTCTCAACACTTTCTAATTGTTTAGATTGTTAAATTTCTTCTCACAATCTATCACATCAGAAGGTTGATTGGGTTATATATATTTTTTTTTGTCTATCTTTATTTTTGGAAGTTGACCAATGACAACCTTCTTGGCCATTGAAACAAATTGTTCTCCTTGGCCCATTCCACTGGAGGAAGTCTTCATATGCTTGGGGTAAAATTCCCCCTAACTCACTGATGGGTTTGTGGATAAGTTATGACTGTAGGTTACTCTCAATCTCACTTTACCTGTCTACCTAGAAGGTTTTAGCAGATGTGATTGCTGTACATGCTATTGCTTCTTGGAGACACAGATGAGAATTGAGTGCCAGGTGGACACCAAAGCCCTCACAGAAAAGGGATTAGATCTCCTTGTAACTCATATACTCCAGGTTGGTTATACACTGGTTATGATAAGATATTGATTTTTTTTTTTTTTGCTTTTTTTTCAATAGGTTTAGGGAAATTTCCAAAATAAGTGGATGCCAATAAGCAGAGGCTAAGAAAAAGAAATTAAAGCCTCCCACAAGAAATTTTTATTTTAAAATGCTATAAGATATGATATTTGTGGAAATTATATATAGAAGAATTGCACACGCTTAACATGTATTGGATTGTGTGCCATCTCAGGGAGGAGGTTGGGAGGAAGGGAAGGAAAAAATCTGGATCACAAGGTTTTTCAAGAGTGAATATGGAAAATTATCCATCCATATGTAAAAAGCTTTAATTTAACAAATAAATAACTAATAAAAATTCTATAAGATCTCAATAAGTTTTTCATTATAAAATTTCAAAAGTGAAAGCTTCTAATAGACATCATAAAGATCATGATTAAATTCAGAAAGTTACTTTTCAAAAAAAAGAGGGAATATACACATACATATATATGTATTAAATATAATATGTACTGGAATAATACAGATTATCCTGAGAAACTGTCAATATAATAATTAATATAGACTTTTGTGAAAAAAAATTTTAAATGCTGCTAAATATTTCAAACGCCAAATACAGAATTCCTTTTTACTTTATTCAAAATTGGATTATTAATTAGCTTTCTTTTGGGAGGTTAGTATATTAAAAGATTAAAGGGAAATAGATATCTGTATTTTAGCAAAATGTTTTTACACATTTCTTCATGTTATCCCATGTACAAGATGAATCAATATAAGCAAGATATAATAATGACTAAGATGGATTTGGAAATATTTGAATGACCAGGTGGAAAAAATATTGATTTCACATGGTATGCCCACCTATACATATGACTATGCATATAGGTTTTGACACAGGGTCTTACCTTCAGTTCTGTCCCCTTAATTTTTTGTCAACAAATTAGATGAAGACACAAATCAGATGAAGAGATAGCAGATAAAGTCTGTCTTTCAGAATATAAAAAGGTGCCAAGAGGCTGAAACAATTGGCTAATTTTTTTTTTAAGTGAAGTAGTGTAGGGATAAATAAAAAACCTACTTTAAGTTTAAAAGTAGTCTGCTAAGATAGTGGTAAGGAGATGTGGAAGGGATGAAATTTAGAAGTTAAAATGATTCAGAAGGGTCAGGTGACTACCAAAACAAATACACAAACAAACCCTAAAGTGACCCTAGGCTACTTTGATAAAACTCACCATCCAAAACAAAGGATAATAATAGCTCCATTTTACTTTGTGGTAATCTGATGACTTGCAGTTTTGTATTTATTTAGTTTCCTGCCTTTAAAAGGTTGATGATGAATTTGAGACCTTGCAGAGAAGGAAAACCACCATTTGAGTGTCCTAGGAACCATGCTATTTTTCCTTTCCATTTCTACTACCCAAGGACTAAGCACAGATAAAAGTAATAATAACAATAATAACAATAATAATAATAATATAAACATTTACATAGCACTTACTATGTATCAGGAATTATGCTAAGTGTTTTACAGTTATCTTATTAGATCCACAAAACATCCCTTGGAAGTAGATGCTATTATCTCGATTTTACAGATGAGAAAACTGAGGCAAACCAGGTTAAGTGACTTTACTAAATGACACAACTATAGTATCTGAAGCCGGATTTTAACTCAGATCTTCCTGACTCTATCCAGTGCTTTATCCACTATGCCCTCTAAATGAAACCTTATAGGTCATAGCCATTATCTATCCATGAATCTTCATTGTTTTACAGGAGTCCTTATCTTCATTAAATTCAAGTCATCAGACATTCATTAAGCATTTATCATGGGAAGTATAGGTGCATGATACAAGGATAAACAAGTTCAGAGTGGGGTGCAATGTAGATACACAAATAACTATAACAGGAAAGTTGAGATAAACTGAAAGGAATGGTCCAGGCAATGGCTGCATGAAGCTAGAGAGGAAAAACTCACTTTTACCTTGCAAGGGAAAAGGAACTTAAGGAAAAGTTTCATGGACAAATATATGGCATTTGAATTGGGTCTTAAAAAAGAGGAGACACTTCAACATCTGATAATAGAATAAGGGAGCATCCAATATAAGGATGAGAAATCATTAAGAGACTCCATAGCATAGCAGAAAAGTTGAGGAATTAAGTGTTGGTTATATTGAATTTTCTGCATCAAACATTTTTGCCTATTAATCACTTAATCTCTGAGAGGCTCAATCTAATTTCAAATCTAATTTCTTTTACAACTCAGCTGAAGTTCTACTTTCTATATGGGTCCTTACCTTACATATCAAGTTACTAATGCATACTCCAAAAGAAGACTTTCCATTTAACATGTATAATATATGTGTGTATAATATATATAATTATATATAAATATATGTACATATTATAGATGCATATATTTTATATGTGTACAATGATATATATGTACATGTATGTATCTATGTATATTCATAAATTTCTTTATATTGATATATTCATATATTATCTTAACTTAAACTAAATTCTGTATGTAACAATTAGGATCCAGATTTTCTAACTCTAAATGATAATGATGATGATGATAGGGGTGATGATAATAATAATGGCTAACATTTATTTAGGATTTACTAATGTTCAAGCATGTGTGCTAAACATTTTAAAACTATTATTTCATTTGATATTCACAAGAATCCTGGAAGGGAGTTGCTATTAAATACTATTATTATCCCTATTTTACATGTAATGAAACTGAGGTAAATAGAGGGTTAACTGATTTATCCAAGAATATACTAGCTAGTAAGGATTTGAGGTTGAATGTGAACTCAGTATTCCATTCTGTGACAATTAAATATATAGTGCTCTTTCTTTTATACCAAAAGTTGAGAGTAGTTTATTTGTGGTTAGAACATAGAACATATGAAAGGACATTAGTATGAGAAATAATTGGATTGATAGATAGTTTAAAAACTGATTATGGAGGGTTTTAAATGATAGGAGGAATTTTATATCTCATTCAATAGACAAAGGGGAAACCATTCCAGGTTTTTGAGTGAAGAAATGGCATGATCATAGTGTTATGTTAAGATTATTTACTTGACCAGCAGTGTGGAAAATGGGTTGGAGAATGGATAGATTAAAGTGAGAAAGACCACTTAAGGGATTATCTTGGTACTCTCAGTAAAAGGAGAGGAGTTATTAACATAGGGATGTTACAGAGGGAAGACATGACGATGACTGAAATAACAGCATGTGGCAATTGATTGGTTGTAATGGTTGAGAAGACAAGAATCCAAGAAAAATTAATTTAGTAAGTTTGGGAGACTTGGGTAGTACCACTAATAGAGATATAGAAGGTAAGAGGAGGGGAGATGATTGATTCTTAGACATGTTGAGTTTAAGAACTGTACATCTAAGTGGAGTTATCCAAAAGGCAGCTGGAAACCTGAGAAGCTGAGAGTTCAGGATTTCTCTGAACAAAAGTGATAATTAAAATCATTGAACTGAATGAGATGGTCGAGAAAGAAAAAAAGGAGATTGACTCTGGAGGCTTCTTTTTTTTACTAGGAAGAACTTTTAAGTCAAAGAACCTGGTTTCAAATTCTGCTTCTGACACTCTCTATATGAGACTGAAAAAGTCACATAATCTCCCGGGACTTTATCTGTTAAATAAGAGAGCTTTTCAAGCTCCAGATCTAGGATTCTATGACTTCCCATTGAGATTCCCACAATTGCTATCTCTTAACCTCTACTCTCTTCTCAAACCCTCAATCCTGCTGCCAATCTACTCCACTCATTTCTCAATAGATAATTTTGATCGTCATGTCACTTAAAAGCTTGGAATTACCATCATGAGTTCCTGCATCTCCTACTCTTTTCATTTCAAAAACTCTCACCAATCATTTTTTTCCCAGAAAAGGAAGTGACTATTATTCTTGCCAAAACTCACCCTTCCCTTGACTTTTGTCTCTTATCCCATACACTTCCATCTTCTCTATGTTCCTGATCCATCTATAATTCTCGCTAATTCTCAATATCACTCTTTTTTCTCCCTTTCCTACAAAAATACACAATCTTTCTAATGAGAAAGTCCTCTACTTTCACTGTTGTATCTTTCATTTTATGCCTTAAATTCCAAAATCCCCCCCCAACGTTTCTCCAGAACTCTAATCTCATATTTCCAATTGTCTTTTGGACATATCCAGTGATATGCCACATTGACACCCCAAAACAATGTGGTCAAACCTGAATTTATCAACTTTATAGATAGATAAATGAAACTTGTCTCTTTCATTTTCATTTATAATAAACTCTTGTTTATGGTACTCTCATACTCCCAATTTCCCAAATCTAAAATTTTATACATCTTTTTATTCTATTTTTCTGAGTCCTAAATCCAATCAGTTTCTGGGATTTATTCATTCTTTCTTTTCAATGTTTCTTCTTTTCATTGTCTCTTCTTCATTCACTACCTTACTTTATTCTCTACCTCTCTCACCTATTATATCAGCACCCTAAGGGCCTCTAATCTCTCTCCTTTCTGATATATCCTTGAGAAACCTGACAAAACTGTAATCCCAATGCAGTTTTGGCCATATTATCCCTCTCCTTAAAAACATTCAGTGGTTTTCTATTCCTCGTAGTATAAAATAAAAACTCCTCAATCCTGTCATTTAAGACCCACTGCAATCTGGCTCCAACCTACCATTTCAGCATTATTTCACACTACACCCCTTCACAAATTCTATGTTGCAGCCAAATTGGACCACTTGCTGTTTGAAGAATCACAAAAGAATCAAATCATAGAATCTCAATACTGTCTAGTCCAACCTTTTACCAGAATAAGAATCCCTACTTTAACATCACTGACAAGTGGTCATCCAGCCTCCACTTGAAGACTTGTGCTGACAGAGAGACAGCATGATATTGTAAATAGAACTCTGGTGGTAGAGTTAAAAAACAGGAGTTGAAATCCACCCTCTTAACACATACTGCGAATGTGGCCTTGGCTAAATAATTCAACTTTGATGGATCTCATTTTATTCTTCTATCATTAGTCTACATCTCTGGGATCTCTTTTAGTTCACAAGACCTGAACAAAATAGCCAATTTTTCTTTTGAAATGCATTAATTAATTTTTAGGAAGTTTTTTTCCTTACATCAAACTTAAATCTGCCTGTGAAATATTTACTCCTTTCTCCTTCTTGTGTTTTCTTTTAGAAATCACTAACATTGACTCAGCAATAACATCTGCTAATCCATTCATGACTTTAAGGTGTCGGTCCTTTGGTCCTAGAGATCTGAATTGATCAAATGAAATTATGTGTTCTCTTGTCACATTACCTCCATCATTATCTTGGCTATCAAAAATCATTTTTGTTCTATTATTTCTAATATAAATATATTCTTCCTGGAAGAGAAAATGAAAAAAAAATATGAAGTTAACTTCATCTCTCTTCATTCCTAATTATCATTTCTCCACTTACCCAAACAGTGATACTATCCTCCTATAATTTTTTCAATATCGCTAAAAACACACAAAACCTTTTTTCCCTTTTGGCTTTCCTTGATAGCTTTACTTTATTCTGATATTTGGAGTTCCTAAAACCATTTTACAAGATTACATCATTGTTTTGCATTTATCTTCTGTTATCTTTCCTTGTTTTCTCCTTCTATTTTAAAAATCTAATTTGTCTGCAAGCTTCTTGTACATTCACATTGGTTTCTTTGGACACTTCCCACTAGTTTTCATTGGAACTATTTCTCTTTAAGTCTCCACAATTTCATCTTTAGAATTGTCTTTCTTTTCTAGGTTGACTTCCCCTATAGAATTTTGGTCCATAGGATAAAAAAGTCATTCTAAAAGTTAATAAGACATAGATTCAAGTCTTGCCTTTAAGATAGCATATCTTGTGCGACTCTGGACAAATCTCTTAATGGCTAACTGACTCCAGGCAAATATAGAACTCTCTAAATTGCAGTCAAGGTACAGATCTGAATTGGCAAATGGAAGGATTCATCATTGGGATATCTTGATGCTCATGAAAGTACAAGCTGGGTATCCCTTCCCCCAAAGAAAGCCAAAAAATGTGAGACAATAGAGAAAAAAGGGAAATTCTAAAGCATATCTTGTTGTTGCCTATATGTATTAGACATAGAGTAGACTGAGTTGGTATTTTTTGGGGGGAGGGAAGATATTATTTTTATAGTATTTAATTTTTCCCCAATTACATGTTAAAACATTTTTTTAATTATTTGTATCCTTTTAAAGTTTTGAGTCCAAAATTCTATTCCTTCCTTCCTTTCTTCTTCATTCCCTCCTTAAGATAATACACATGTGGAATAATGTAAAACATTTCCTTATTAGTAATTTTGTACAAGAAGACTCAAATTTTTTAAAAAAAGAATGAAATGAAAAATAACAGCTTCAAACTATATAATATATATTGTACATAATTTATCTATTAATATGTGTATATGTATACATATGCATACATATACATACAAATATATGATCTGTATTATACACACACACACACACACACACACACACACACATATATATATATATATATATATATCAGTATGATATCAGTTCTTTCCCTGCAGTTCAATAGTATGCTTCATCTTTTGGGATTTTCTTAGCTAATTTTATGACTGAGAATAGTTGTCATCCAATTAGCTAAAACACAACTCTTTGTTATACAGTATAACTGTTACCATGTACAAAATTCTGGTTCTTCTCATTTTACTTTGCATCAGTTCATATAAGTCTTTCCAGGTTTTTCTGAAATCATACTGCTTGTCATTTCTCATAGAACAATAACATTCTATCATAATCATACACCACAGCTTATTTAGCCATTCCCCAATTGAGGGAAATCTCTTCAATTTCCAATTTTAGCCACCACAAAAAATATCTGCTATAAATATTTTTTGTACAAATAGGTCCTGTCCCTTTTTTTTTCTTCTGATATCATTGAGATATAGATCCAACAGTGGTACTGGCTGGATGAAAGAGTATGCAAATAATATTTTTCAATCCTTTGGGCACCATTTCAAATTGCTCTCCAGAATGTTTTCGTCAGTTCACATGAGTTGGTATCTTTTTTGTATTTGAAGATATTTAAGAACCTCTTAAAATTTATTTAAGATTTGATTGTGTTTCAGTGTATACAAGATCTTCAAAAGTCAAGAGTTCCTACAAAATATAAATGGAAATGAGAACTGGTAAAATTTGCTGTCAGCTCCTGTGACTGACAGCTTTTTGCATCACTTAGGGTGATGAGCTTCAATGCTCTTGAGTAGGATAGTCATGTTTGATTGATAATGTGTAGTCAAAGGACATGTTTGAAAAAAACAACTGCTTTGTTCACAATACTGTTAATATGCCAGTAATGTGTTTGCTTGATAGTTAATGTTGAGTGTTGACAGTATGCTCCATGCAATATTATGCTCCAAGGACTATAGAATCCTTGCTTTACTCGATTATGATGTAAATAAGAAGAAAGACAACACATCATAAGCATAAGAATTCTGGATAAAAAAGGATTCTGGTTTCCATTGCTGTTGAGAAAAGATTTTTTTAATTACATCAGTCATTTTCTTTTTCTGAATTGCCATCTACTGTCTTTTCTTCTTACTCAGAGAATTTTAATAAGAAATAGGTTATTTTTATTGGTATTCTTAATGTAAGAATTTATTTCTGAAGAGAAATTTTTAAAGTGAAGCTTATTGAAGTTCTTAGCATAGGAAAAAAAAGTCCAAGTATTGGGCAACCATAAATAGGGAAACAGTTAACAAAGAATAAGATCAGAAGTGTGAAAAGAAAAAAAAATGCATATTATAAGCTAACTGTGATCCGCCTTATGCCAAAAAAAAATCCTTGGAAATGACAAATCAAATTTTGAATCATAACAAAACAGAATCATACTTTAAATCTATTGGGAGGACTTCTTCAAAGAACTTGACAATGAATGCTTTATTTATTATTTTATTCTAATGTTAAATACCAAATAAAATGAGTATTCATATACAAAGTATAACAACAAGAGCATTATACATGATACTATTATGCCCAGATAGCTTTCCCTTTTAAATATATGATAAATTCAAAATGCAACTTTCAAAGCTCTCCTCTATGTCTGGTTTCCTTCTCATCTGACTTCTGTTTTCTCCTGTGCATTAAAAAAATTCTTCAATGAATATTTTTCTTTCTTTTTTTTCTTTTTAGCAATTATCACTAATACCCATTTTTCTCCATTTTCTCCTCTTCCCTCTACTAAAGATAAAAGAAAAACAAACCCCTGGTAACAAATATGAATATATAAAATATGAACATGTCAAAACATACATGATATATACATATGTTGTGTGTACATATATGTGTGCAATATATGTATGTAATGTATGTTTCCTTATGTGCTGTTAATCCATTAACTCTATGTCAAGACAGGAATAAATAAGCAGACCATCACCAATTCTCTAGAATTACAATGGGTAATTGTATTGGATCAAAGTTTTTTAGCCTTTCAAAACCGTTGTTCTTTATAATGACATCATTGTACAATTTGTCCCCTAATTCTGGTGAGTTCATTCTGCAATGGTCACATAAATCTTTCTAGATTTCTCTGAAAATATCCCCTTCCTTATTTCATATAGGATAATAATGTTCCAGTATATACCATAATTTGTTTAACCATTCCCAAGTGAAAAATAGTCCCTTAGTTTCTAGCTTTTTGCCACCATTTAAAAAAACACAAAACTGTTTCTGTACACAGGAGTGCTTTTCCTTGTTCTTTAATCTTTGGAGAGTATAAACCTAATAATAGAATGGCTGAGTCAAAGTGCAAATGAACAGTTTAGTGACTTTCTGCGTATAAGTGCTTTCCAGAATGGCTAGACCAAATTCACAGTTCTATCAACCAGTATATTCGTTCTTGGACCCATTTTCCTGTGGTCTCTCCAACAATTATTAATTTTATTTTTAAAATCATATTTGCCATAATATGGTGGGTATGTCAAAGTTGTTTTAATTTACATTTTTAACTGCAAATCTAATGATTTGGAACATGTTTCATATGGCTGTTGATAGCTGATAAGAATAGCTTCTCCATATTCATTGACCATGTATCTGTTGAAGAATGATTCCTAATCCAAAAAAGGAAAATTAGATTAATAAATTATCCATTATTATCCAGGATCCCAGATTATGAATTTTAAAGAAATAAGATTCGATTGAAGTTAAAATCAGGAGATAGAAAAAAAAATCCCAAAGTAGCTAAAGGGAATATACATACTGTTCTGAATGTAGTTTAGGGAGATTTTTCCTTTTTTGTTTTTCTTCATATTTTCTCTGAGCCTTAGTACAGTTTCTAGAACATAGTAATAATACTTAATAAATGCTTATTGATCAATTGTTTGAGATCAAAGTTAAAATAATACCAAATAATTTAGGGAAATAATAGATATAAATGTAGACATAGACATAGTATATATGATAAAGGATCGTAAACCAAATTTGCTTGAAAATTTAGGAAAAAAAGGGAGGCTTTTGTAAAATGAGAATTATAGAAGTAGAGGAGAAGAATTGATACTAAATGTGAAATAGAGAAAAGAAATAAAATATGACAAGAAATAGAAACTGCAATTGTATAGGTAGAGGAAAATTATCCTGGCTAAGTCTTCAAGGATGGTACATTAAAAATTAAAAGAGAAAGCAGCTAATCAGGCATTCAGCTAGATTCCAAAATGTGAAGAAAGAAATCATGGAATGTTATTTGAAGGAATAGCCTTAGACATTAAAATATGATGTCAGCATATCCTATATTTATTTCCTATTACACTGGTCAGGTCAGGCCATAGGCACTGGGGGCAGAAAGAAAACTATTTTTAGTGCTGTTTAGTGACAAAATTTTATTAATTTGAACTTTCTAAAAGTCAAATTGTATTTTTGAAGCACTGTAAAGATACTGTTATCTAAAAATGCTATCTCTAAAATGAGAAAATCCAAACAGTACATAATATATGGCATATCCTTGTGGACAGGTTTAACCTGTACCAATTTTTAATATCCTATAACATTTCTCGTCAATGCACATGGTTGGAAAATCATAACAATAATTTTCCAATGAAATAATGAAATAAATCAAATATAACAAATATTTGTTGTCAATAGTGTGCAGAGCAGTATGCTATATAGTTATGGGGTGGGAGAAGAATTAGAAAGTTAAACTAATGTACTGTACCTGTCCCAAGGAACTACACTCTAATAAAGGGATAAAGCACTAGCCTAAATAGCTATAATGAAAACTCTTATATGAGAAGCATTTAATATAATTGACAAATAAAATACTAGGTAAAGTCTGAGGTGAAAGATTTTTTGCCAAATTGGAGGAATAAGTGAAGGCTTCCTAGGGAAGGTGACATTTGAAATGGGCTTTCAGCAATATTCCAGTTACAAGAGTCTATTTTTTTAACTTAGTAAAATTCATATTAATCCAATGCTTCTTTTTTCCATTAAATTTAGCCTGATTCTCTACCATTAAGTTAATAGGCCTTACATAGCATATTTTTGTAACATTAAACTAAGAACCAATTATGGAAATATTGATCAAAAATTTTCTGTCCTCTGTTTTCAGAAGATCAATTCTCTACTTACAATAATAATTTTAAAAAACTAAATGAAAAGCAAACTTTTAATGAATGCCCCCCCAAATCCAATTAAGTCAATCATATCTCAAGTCACCTGTTCTGTCTGTCCTTTGAGGATCATATTCCTCCCTTATGAAGGTGGACTTAATCATCCTAATTTTTTTTAAACTCCATATGAA
Source organism: Antechinus flavipes (assembly GCF_016432865.1). Classification (NCBI taxonomy): domain Eukaryota; kingdom Metazoa; phylum Chordata; class Mammalia; order Dasyuromorphia; family Dasyuridae; genus Antechinus; species Antechinus flavipes. Next base: position 45,126,924 of record NC_067403.1, read on the forward strand.
ATGATACATAAGATTAAAAAAATAAATTCTGCTTTTGGCCTCTAATCTGGCAAGGACATGCATTAAAACATTGCTTTCATTCAAACTCTGAGCTCTGAGCACTGCACACTGAAAATTCAGATATATTCATGTACTCATATTATGATGGGCATATCTCAAAAACCAAAGAAGTAAGAAAAGAAAGGATATTGACTTTTAAAATACTTACACCATTCTTTCATTAGAGGAAAGTACTGGCTTTATCTCTTAAAGTTATATGAAAGCATATTTCTGTGTCCATCATCCTTCATTATGATATTGATTCCCATCTGCTTAAGATTTTCTCCCATTTTATATCTAAATTTATATTTAGCTATTATTATAATTCACACTTTAAATTTCTTTTGGAAGACGTATATGTTTAATGCAAAGTTTCCCACATTGAGGAATCTCATTAAATGTTTACTTTTTGCAAATAAATAAATTAAAAACCTACAGCCATCTGTGAAATATAGGCTTCTATGCTCTAGTTAAGTCAAAGCCCAATTAAATAATGTTTTTACATATACATGATAACATAATGAATACATCCTTGCTTTGGACATATGATTTAGCTAATTGTAATTTGTTGGTTATTGTAGCATTAATTGAGGAAAAAGACAAGTCCCAGAACCAACCAAGGATGTAGAAAGCAGTTCTCATTTCCTAGTTCTTAGAGAACTTTATAGCTTTGATATAATATTGATATTTCTTCTTGAACACCTACATGAAGGTAACTATTCAAGCTACTACCATCAATGCCCTAGAACAAAGCCAGCACCCTGAAACAAGCCTTATCATGGCAGAGAGATGAGGTTTGAATTGTAGCCTTTGAGGAAAAGCTCAGAAACACAGAAGTGGAGGTAAGGTTCCAGCAGTGATAGGATCTGGGACAATCGGTTCAGGAGAATTTCAAATATTTTAACAGAAAAAGAACTGTTCTAATTTACATTGACTTTCCTGAGAAAGCCACTGCCCACCCAAGCATTATAATTCTATTAAATAAAGAATAACAATCAAAAAAAAATTTCAGGGATCTAAAAATGATTTGGGGGGAAATTACTATTAATATTAGTATCTCTCATTTTTATCACATTTATTTTTGAGAAAATCAGATACAATATGTACATTGAAGATTAGAAAAAGTTAAATGCCAGGTTAATGGAAAATGAACTTATAAACAAAATTTAGCTAATTTATTCATACACAGGATATCAAAATAATATTATTATGTTAGTTAAGAACCTGAGACAGATATAATTAAGACAATTCTTTGCATTTATAATTACAAAAAGTGTTTGCTATTGTGGTTGTTATTCAATATTTGGGGTTTTCCTGGTCCCCCCCCCAAAAAAAAAAATCAGCAACAGTAGTTTGCCATCTCCTTTTCTGGTGGGTAAAGTTACATAGAGTTTAAGTTATTTGTTCAGGGTCACATATCAGTTGTTCCTGACTCCAGGCTTCTGAACCACCTAGCTGCCTCACAACTAAGCTAGACAGTAGTCTCTATCTTATATAAGAATATTAGACAGGTGTACGGATTGTTAAAGCGTAAAGCTCATGGTTTACAAGGACTAATATGGTATAAGGTCTAGCTCACCTTTGCAATGAATAAAAGGATCATACATGGATTGCAGCATGGGGGTGATGAGAGAGGAACAGATGGAAGGGGAAAGTATTGCAGAAGAATCAGTCTAGAGTTAGATCTATCTCCCACCTCCACTACCAATCATTGTTGGTCTATACAAAAGATAATTTGAAAATCAGTCACTTCCCTGATTCCTCTTAAGAGAGAAGATAGTATAAGCTTACTTTACACTAGTGAATATGATGGGTTCTGCTCGGTCACAATCAGACACACTTTCATTTTTATCATCTTCCAAAATAAATCCACCATCTTAGACTAGACTGGCAAACCCTTCCCCACAAAGCACTAATCCCACAAAAGAGATCATATAGCAATCCTTAAGTTAAACCCATCTGTCCCAGCAAAATACAAGAGAAATGTGATAAGTTGTACAGATTAGAATATACCAGTGAATATTTAAGAATAAATAAGCTCTTCAGATGGAAGTGAAAAAGATCTGAATTTAAAACAAGAGACAGAGAATAAATTTACTTAGGGAAGTCTTCTCTTGCTATAGAATGACAGCATCTAGGAGTCAAGGGGCAAGATGGGGCCAGTATTACCATATATGACCATGATTCAAAAGATTTCAGTTCACTATTCAAAGTCTTTCTCAACAGCCTTCCAGAAGTTATTTATTCTGTCATTCCCCAAAGAGTGTCTAAAACCAATGGAAAAAGTCCATTACCCAGTAATACCCAGGTATACTCATTATTCTTTCACACAATCAGGAGTTATGTCTTAAATTCCCAGAGAGGAAGTTAAAGTTTGTAGAAATGATTTTTTCCATGATGTCACAGGGAGTAACAACCATCACCAGGACTCAAATTCAGGAGTTAAGAAACTACAAATAAATCGACATTTAAAAAACAAAATCTAGCAAAAGAAATCATACAATTAGAATTAAGATAGACAAGCAAATTCTTTCCCTCCTTTCTCCCCTTCCTGAGATGATAGGTAGTCTGATGTAGATTATATATATGCAGTCATGTAAATATTTCATTTTGTGGAAGAAAAATCATATCAAAAAGAAAGTGAAAAAATAAAGGAATATATATTTAAAAAATGAAATCAATACACATTCAACTGTGTACTATGAAGCAAATGATCACAAGTACATTTACGTAAATGAGTAGACACCAATGTTAAAATCTTTGTGACAGAAAACTTGCACATCAGAACATAAATAGAAATAAAGAAAAACTTTGAACTATAAAGGACATCAAGGTACTACAAGGAGTTCTGGTCCTGGAAACAGGAGTTCAAAGCCAGCCTCAGACACTTACTAGCTGTGTGATCCTGGACAAGTCACTTAACCCTGCTTCCCTCAGTTCCTCATCTGTAAAATAAATTGGAGAAGGAAATGGCAAACCATTCCAGTATTTTTGCCAAAAAAAAATTCCAAATGGAGTCATGAAGAATTAGACATGACTAAAAAAATGACAAAACAACAACATGGGCAAGCAGAGATGATACTATGTTATAATGGATAAAAATTCATCATGAAAATCAAGGATGAAGAAGGTCAAGTGTTATCACTGATTCATATTGGCTATCTGACCCTGGGCAAGGTAGATAACTTCCCAGCAAAGTCACTAAGATTGTAAGAAGATTCTAGACTGTAATAATAGAAGGAATTCTTTAGAATACTGAAACCCCAGGTCAAAAGAAGAAAAAAGAAAAGAAAAAGACACTTTTAAAAATAAAAAGAAAAAGCCAAATCTATTCCATGTGGATGTTTGCTTTCATTATCTGTTGGCTGGTGATAAAACCTAGCAAATATTACAAGAAAAAATTTCATCACTGAACTTATGAGACCTTCTATTGATCATCTCTCTTTTGCATTTAGCACAGCCCATTATTTTTTTTTAATTATTAGCTCAGTGGAGTCTCTGTTGCTGTTACTTTTTTGTTAAAAACTTAATTAAAATATCATCAATTTCCAGGGAAAAAACTTTGACTTTTCAAATGTTTACTTGGATCTTAAAAGTGTTTTTCTTCTTAAAATCATTTCCATTGCCTCATGAGTGGGCATCTTTTTTACAGTACAAATAAATAGGATGTTTATAACTTTGTCCTTTCATAATTTCTCAGGATGATACTCATATCTCAATTGAAAGTTAAATAAAATCAGAGAATCATAAAAAGATAACAGCTAAAATAGATATTAGAGATCATCAAGTTAAAGTTATGTGAGCCATTGTGTTCCTTCCATAAAGAGACCATATTGAGAGCACAAGTACTACACTTTGGAAATAATTAATATAAATTGGAAACCATCCAGAAGAAATCAACCAGTAGGGTGACGGGCCTCAAGATTATACAACTGAAGGCACAAATGTAGAAGAATGGAGATGTTTCACCTAAAGAAAACTCAGAAGAACAGAATAGCTACTTTCAATTAATTAAAAGGCTTATACTCTTCATACTGAAGAGTAATTAAACTTCTGCTAGTCCAGAGGGGCCAGGAGTTGGATAAATGGATGAAAGTTACATAAATTGGCAAACCTGAGTTTAATGAAGAAAAAAAAATCTTTGTAACAATTATAAAGCTCCAAAAATGTATGGGACTTTCTCTAGAAATACGGGTTCCTACTCACTACAAGTTTGCAAGCAAAGTCAGGATAAAGATTTTCTGGTTATCTGATAGAGGAAAAGTCTGCTTTGGGTACGGATTGGACTTAAATTGAATCTCATCTTCCTTCTGTCCCTGGGATTGTATGATTTCATTAAAAACTGCAATTCTTAAAGACATTGAAACTTGAAATGCAGAATAAGTAAAAAGTTAGTATACAGTGGAAAAACAACATAGCAGTAAGTTCAGTTCATGTGTGAAGTTTAAAGAATTTGTTTTATGTTTCAGTTTCTTTTTATTTATAAAAGTAACTTTAAGGTGACTTTTGTCTCACCCTGAACAATATTCCCACTGAAAGCAGATTTGAAGGTCACACCCATCCAAAGAAAATCTATAAATACTATGATTCTACAGTACAAAATGAACAGTCTTTATACTAGTGTAACTTTAAAGATAACCACAGTTCTCTCGAATCAAATTGAAGTTTGATCTCCCCTTTTCTAATAAATACAAATCTAATTTAGTCATTCTCTTGTCTTTTCCCTGCCACCTGAGACCCACTCGTGTTCAAATAGTTCTTTTTTATCTTAAAAAATCACCCTGAAATATGGCAACCATCCTAGTAGAGTTCTGTACAATTCTTTTTTAACTCTTTCTCCCTAATTTATTTTATTATGAAGCAGATTTCTCCATTTAATATGCTGATACATTTTATAAAATGTGTCAATAAAATAATTTTCCTCAGTTCACTTAAGAGATTGCAAGGTTGTTATGAGTATTAATTTATCACAAGCTAAAGAAATTTCTAAGAGATAAACAATGAAGGTACAATGTTATTTATATATGAATAACAACCAGTTGGGTTAGCACTTGGAATATATTTTTCCATAGAAAGAATGATACCAATAGTAGTCATTAGATTCCTAGGCCAGCTCCATAAAGCTTTTTTATGTTTCCTATGCCAAAGAACCAAACTTGGTTTCTTGTGTCTGAGTCCTTTCTCTATTTTTTTTCCTCTGCTCTCCTTGTAACCATCCTTGCCTCAGTGGATGCAAAAGATCTTCCTCTTTCTCTTGCCTTCCCATGTACTTATTCTTCACTCTTTTTTCTTTGCCAACAACATTTATACATATCTAATGCCTTATGATTCACATGTCTATTATAGTAAAATGTGCTAATCCAAAATCTATTAATTCAAAATATGCTATAATTGAAACATATGTTGAAATTTCTTCAGGCTCATTGGGGGAAAAAGTAAAATAAATTTAAATTGCAGACAATAAGAATACTGTTTCTACCATTTAATATATTTGTAACCTCTAAGGTCAGCCACTTTCTCTCCCTGGGCCTCAGTTGCCTCATACTCAAAACAAAAGGATTAGGATAAATGACCTTTAAGATCACTTATAAGTATAAACCCATAATCTTATAATTACTCATTGGTAAAGGTCAAAAAACTATATTCAAATATTTATAAATTAGCATTAACTAAATAATTTATGAGTATATAAAATATTAACTGCAAATTAACTTTTTTTTTCATTAGAAAAGTTTCAGGTCTTTTAAATACAATGATAACAGTAACTATGGCTCCCAATTACAAAAACTTTAGGGTTTCCTAAATACTTTTCTCAATTCAGCCTTATTGTGCTCAAAAAATCATTTTGCACTCCCCTAGTTAATCACTATCCTACTCATGCCATGATTTTTCCAAATTTTTTGATTTTCATACTTCACATGTCCCTCCTATCTCCGACCCTCACTGTTAAGAACTTTGCCTCATATTTTACTAAAAAATTTAGGCCATTCAGAACTCCCTCCTTTCCCTTTGTCTTCATTTCACATCAGTCAAATGTCTTTAACACTATCCCCTCTTTCACCCCTATCTCATTGATGATGTGCCTCTTCTCTTTGCCAAGATGAACCCCTCTACATTTACAAATGATTCCATTCCATCCCATCTTCTCCAGCAGATTGTTCCATCTGTCATCTCACTTTCTCATTTATTTTCAATCTGTCCCTCTATTTTGGCTTCTTTTATACAGTCTACAAACACAACTGTTTCCCCATCTTTGATAAACCTTCACTTGATCTGTCTAGTTTTTGCTAGCTGCGATCTTATATTGCTCTTCCTTTTTTTTTTTTTTTTTTTTTTTTTGTCACTAATCTCCTGCAGCAGATCAGCCAATTGGTTCTTCTGCTTCCTTTTCTCTTCTTTTATCTCTCTATGGATGGTTTTTCCTCATAAAGAACTTAAATCTTACTTTCTATAACTTTTACCCATTGTTCCTTGTTTTTAAATCCTTCCTTTGCTTTATCCTTAAAATACTTAAAGGCTTAAACTCTTCCAGTTTCTTCAAATGATCATTCTAGGGACTGATTGGTATGAAATATGAGTCTTCTGCACTGATCCTCTTCTTCCTGAATTGTAGCTATTATTGTCTACATTGTGTGTGTGGTATAGATTAAAAGACACTTTTCTCTCCCAATTATTTTCAGTATAAAGCCCTCTTGATCAGATTCCCAAGGCTCAAATTTTTTATTTTTATTTTATTTTATTTTTATTTGACAATCTACATTTTGACTAGTCATTTTTTATTTTTATTTTATTTTTATTTGACAACCTACATTTTGACTAGTCATTGCAATGATTGAGGAATGCTATGGTGGCACATTGGCTAAAATGCTAAGAGTTGGAGTCAGAAAAGCCAAACCCTGCTTCATGTACAACTCTAAGGCTAAACTCCTAAACTCTCAGCTGTAAAATGGATATAATAAAATCAATTACCTCATGGGTTTCTTATGAAGGTGATGTTATAATATATCTAAAATACTTTGCAAACCTTCAAAATTTATGTGAATGCTAGATAGAATGATGATCAATCCATCATATATTTTAAGCAATGGGATAGCGTATGTGAATGCTAGATATGACGATGATAAATCTATCATTCAAATATTTTAAGGCATGGTGCAAAAATCCAAACTTTATTTTCAGAAGGCGTTTTCTTAGGAAGCTATTAACTTCCAAAATTTGCTTTTCTCTACTTCAACTGGCAGAAGCAAAGAAGGCACAACATTTGTTCCTAACTATCTTTTCTGGGAATTCATCATTCTTAGGAATGATTTTTTGGATTCCTCCTGGCAGTATCAATTATCCCCAGATGAATTATCAAGAATGAGGTTTTCACAGGTGACAGTCTCAGAGGATATCTATCCTGTTAGGAATATAGACTTTGAGAAGAATGCAGACATCTTTATTATTCATGTCAGATTGACAAACAGCTACAGGGCAGTGGAGGTGAGCTGGGGGAGACTGGAAGGCAGGAGCTATTGCTAATGGTCATAAAAAAAGATTCACTATTTCTTTGCACTGGAGCTACAGTCAGTACATAACATCTAGAACAAGGGCTTCTTTGCTGGTGTTTATAAACTGACCTTTTGTACTGCTGTTTCCAGTGAGTTGTGTTTGAAAGAGGAAGATGGAGAAAAAAGATAAAGAAAGCCAAAGGAAACTTCTCCATGGTGGTGCCCTACCTTTTATTTAGTTTTCTATGTACATGTGCATTGATGGTCCCTTACATTAGATACAGCCTTAATATTAGTTATACTGAATTATGCAAGGTTTACACTGGAGCATTTACTAGTGGCTAGTATAAGGTTAGTAACAACTGCATCCTTAACTTCTTTTGAGTTATTTGTTCTTCTCATGGAAATATCTGTATCCAAAGTTATTAGACTTAGAGTCAAGTGACTCTAAGCTAATATCTAGATTTTTCAAAATCCTGAGGTCTGGGTAACTTGAAGTCATTTAGAAATATAAATTTATCTTTTCACTTGTCTTTGGTCCCAGTTACATCTTTAATCACACTTACCTTTCTGAAAATTCTTCTCCCTGACACAAAATCATGATAATATTTCTTCTATTGGTCATCTGTTAATATTTCATCTGATTCAAGTAGTGGGCCAATTTTTCTTTCCTTTTTATTGTTCCTAATTCAGAACAATAAACACTTCAGTTATTTAAAATATAACTTTACAGCTATTGCATCAATATTATCATAGTTGAACACATTTGGGGGAATTCCTCATCATAACTATTTTCAGGACCAATTATGAGTCATAGGAAAAAAGTCAGTGTCATAAAAGTGCAATCATACTTAGTTTGAACTCCAAATTGTATTATTCAACTTGACTTTTTAAAATCTTATTTATAATGCTTATCTTAAAATGACCTTTGGCATTTGTCACAAGAAGGGATATTCCAAAGAATGCATAGGAAGACCTTGAGGATAATTCCAATAGATTTCTAAAACTGTTTGAATAGCAGTTTTATAACAAATATATAGTTTTCAAATGTGATTATGTTTTACAAAGACAGCACTCATTTAATGTATAATTTCTGAGACAATTACTAAATAATTATAGCAATAATAACAGAAAGTCATAGAATGCTTTAAATCTTACAAAGCATTTTACATACCTTATCTAATTTAAGCATAACAATTATAATGGGATGTAGAAACAACAGATGAAGAAGCAAAGACTCAGGAACATAAAATCAATTATACATAGTAAGTGCCAAAATCAGATAATAAACCCAGTTCCTTCCCAAATGAAATTCTCTCTATCCATTATGTTATAGTGAAATAGTTGTGGCATTTTTAAAATAGAATTATCTTACTCTATAGCAGGGCTTCTTAAACTTTTTCCCCCTCATGATCTATTTTCATCTGATAAATTTTTACACAACCCCCAAGTATATAGGTATACAAATTAAATATTTACTGATAATAAATCATAATTTCATGACCCCACATTCAGTTACATGACCCCATATGACTCTCTCTCCTTCTCTCTTTCTCTCTCTCTCTCTCTCTCTCTCCGTACACACACACACACAAACACACACGAACATATCTGTAACATATACTTTACTTTTCTTTGACTAAGAAACATGTCTCCCTCTTCCTTAAAAAAAGGTCATCTCTTGGTTTAGCCTACTTGATTCACTCTATCCTTTCCCCCTTTCCTTTCCACACTCTTTAGGAAAGACTTTTTAAAATAGAATTTTATTTTTTTCCAATTCCATGTAAAGACAATTCTAATACTCTTTTTTTTTCAAATTTTGAGTTCCCAGTTTTCTCCTTTCCTCCCTCATCTCCTCCCTCCCCAAGTTGGTAAGCAATTTAACATAGGTTATATATGGGCATTAATGTAAAACATATTTCCATGTTAATCATGTTATTAAAAAGAATGAGACCAAAAAAAGTTAAATCATAAAAATGAAAGTAGTGTGCTTCATCTACATTCAGAATTCATTAGTCCTTTCTCTGGAACTGATAGCATTTTTCATCAAGAATCTTTTGGAATTATCTTGGATCACTGAGTAATTGAAAATAGCTAAGTCATCCATAGTTGATCATTGTACAACGTTGCTGGTACGATGCAGAATGTTCCCTGGTTCTGCTCACCTCATTTTGCATCAGTTCATGTAAGTTTTTTTTTATTAAAGCTTCTTATTTACAAAACATATGCATGAGTGATTTTTTTCAACATTGACCCTTGCAAAAACCTTTTCTTCCAAATTTTCCCCTCCTTCCCTCCACCCCTTCCCCTAGCTGCCAGGTAGTGCAATATCATGTAAGTCTTTTAAGGCATTTTTGAGAAAAACTTCTAACCTAAGGGCCTCTACTTCTTATGTTTTTACTCAATTATTAACTTTCTGCAATATGGCACCTCATCATTGAACTGACACAGCTCTCTCAAAAGTCATCAGTGATCCCTTAATTATGAAATCTAATGGTCTTTCATCAGTATTTTTCTTCATATCTCTGCAAACTTTTGGCACTGTTCATCACCTTCCTTTGTGGATACTTCCTCCTCTATAATTTTTTATGATAGTTAGTCTCTCCTTTTTCTCCTCCTAAATTTATTTCCTTTGCTAGTTGTTAATCCAAATTAGAGCCATTAATTGTTGGGGAGGGAGGTGTCTCAAGTCTATATCTCTGGTCCTCTTCATTTCTCCTTCTATACTACTCTGCCTGATGATCTCATCAACTCTCATGAGTTTACTTACCTGTTATATGCAAATGATTCTCAGATCTTTTTTATATACAATTTTACTCTTTCTCATCTCAAGGTAACTAGATAGTTAAGTGGATAAAATACCAGATCTAGAATCAGAGAGATTTCTCTTCTTGAGTTCCAATCCAGCCTCAGATACTTATTAGCTGTGTGATCCTGGGAAAATTACTTATCCCTGCTTGCCTCAGTTTCTCATCAACAAAATAAGTTGGAGAAGGAAATGGCAAAACCATTATAGTATGTATCTCTGCCAAGAAATTTCCAGATGGGGTCATGAAGAGTCAAAGACTGACATGACCACTTTTGGTTTTCCAGTTGCCTTTTGACTATTCCAAACTGGCCATACCTCAAAACAGCACATCCAAAACAGAACTTATCTTTTCTTTAAAAATTCTCCTCTCTTTTCAACTTTCCTATTACTGCTTAGGGCCCCACTATTGTACCAAACAAGCTCACAAATTTGATGTCACTATTAACTACTCACATTCACTCACCCCATACATCAAATTACTTGTCAAATCAATTTCTATCTTCAAAACTCCCATTGTATATCTCTTGTTCTGTCCCTTTACTTAGCTACTACCCTAGTTTAGGTCATCATGTCCTTTCATTTAGACTATCACCATGGCCTTCTAAGTGATCTTCCTGCCTCAAGTGTTTCTCCATTCTATTTTATCTTCCACTTAGCTACCAGAGATTTTCCTAAAGCTTAGGTCATTCCACTACTCATAAATAAATAAATAAAAAGGCTTCAATTGTTCCTTATTACTTAAAAGTCCAATGTTAATTCCTGTTTGGCCTTTAAAGTCTTTTATAACTTTGTTCTTCCTACTTTTTCAGTCTTCTGAAACTTCACTCCGTTTCAATAAAATCTGTGATCCCAAACTAGCCCTTTTTTTTCCATAAGACATGCCATCTTCCTACTCCATACCTTTGCATTGACTATTATTCAAGCCTAGAAGGATCTTCCTCCATACTTCCAACTCTTAGTTTGCCTGGTTTCCTTCAAGACTCAACTCAAATCTCAATCTGAAGGAAGTCTTTCTTTTCCTTATTTTGCCTCTTTGACATTACTTGCCATTTATATTGTATACATCATATATATATATATATATATATATATATACACACACATACATACATACATATATATATATACATATATATATATAGTGATTTGCATGCCATATCTCCTATTTGAATATCAGTGAGCTCCTCGAGGAGAGGGACCGTGTTTTTGCTTTTCTTTAAATTTCTAGTTCTTAGCAAAGTGCCTGGCACATAATAATGATTTAATAATTTTGTTGACTAATTTAGCAGCTTATAATGCTGACTTGCATTCTCTTTTTCTTTTTGTTTTTAAATTATATTTTATAATATTTGTATATTTTGTAAGAACTTGGGTGGGATATATTATTGAAGCAGATGCCAGGGATTTGAAAATTTGCTAGGTGAGAGTAATCTGGTTGTCATTTTTTAAAGAGTAATATAATATGTTCCATGAGTGCAGTATGTAATCTAAAGGGTAGCCTAATTCTCCCAGATGTCAACATAAAAATGTTGTATCCATAGAAATATTCCCCCATATTCATCTGTCTTGGAACTTAGGTCATGGTCAACAAGAGTTTGTCATCACTAATGGTACATTTTATTCTATTACCTATTTCCAAGGTTCTTACAATGACCCCAATGGAATCTAAGTTATATATGGTCAACATAAGAGTCTCAAGACAGTTTCGTGGATTTCTCAGTCTACAGGAAGTGAATCAGTTTCATTTTTAATGTACTTAGTTCTCCCATCTTCCCATAGAAAGAAAGAAAATATACAAGCAATTGTAGCTTCAAATGTGAATGGAATGAATTTACCCATAAAACAGAAACAGATGGCATATTAAAATTTTGAATTTGACATAAATTCACATTGAAAAGAGGCTACAAGGTGGAAAGGATATGTACAACATTGCTCTGGAGGTACAAGGTTCAAAAAACTCCACAAAATAACCTAAGAAGTTACTAAATTCATCCTCATGATTTGCAGGTCCTACAAAACATAATTCTCTTTTCTGCATTGAAAAAAGTGATAGAGATAAAGACTAGGAAACAAAAATTTTTGGAAAACAGTGTGGTTGAAGGCCCTAGTTGTGACTAAAAAGTAGAGAGAAAAGTTCTAGGTTGGGCCTTGGATAGAGCTCAGGAACTAATAATAAAGATCTGAGATTTGGAACATAATTTCCTATATCTTAGGATAACAAGTAGATCACACTAATAACTATTAAAAACAAAATAACACTAAATAAATAAAAACGAGTAAGCAAAAAAGAAAGGCTAGGGTAAATAGAGTATAGAATTTATGAAAGGGGGTGAAGTTTAAGAAGACTGGAAAGGTAGACTGTTCCTGTGGGGATAGAAAAGATCTGAGTTCATATTCAGATGAATATAAAAGCTAAAAAAAACAAAACAAAACAAACAAAAAAAAACCCAACAACACTCCTTTTTCAATGAGAAACATCAAATAGTCTCAAGTACAAAAAGAGTTCTTGGAAGAACTTTAAATACCAAAAAAGAGAGATCAAGGGGGGAAAAATCAATAAGAGCAATCCTAGAAAAACAAGAAAATTATTAAAAGAAAATCAACCAATTAGAAATAAAGATCAAAAACTTAAAAAAATAATTCCTTGAAAACTAGAATTAGGAAAGGGAAATATTAATGACATTCTAAGGTACCAACAAAATCAAAAGAATGAAAAAAAATAAAAGAGAAAGTAAAGCATCTATTAGAGAAACAATGGATCTGGAGAACAGGTCAAGAAAAAAATTATATAAGAATAGGAAGAAGGAAAATACACATAAGCATAAGTACCTTAAAATGTGAATGGGATGAATTTACCTATAAAATATAAACAGATAGTAGATTAGAAATTTTAATTCAATATGAATTTATGTTGACTATTATAAAAATAAGGGATATACATAAAATAAAGGACAGGAATAGTATTTGGTAAGAAAAAAAGCAGGGATAGTAATTATGAGCTCAAAGTTAAAATTAAAATAGATTTAATCAAAAGTGAAAAGTAGAGAAACTATACATGGCAGCTTATTATTCAATGTTGTTTTAGAGACCATATAAAATACATAAACACTATAGCATACCTGGGCATATACTGGCAAAACAGGCACATGAACTATACAATCATAAACATAAAACATTTTTATACAAATAAACTCAGATTTAAATAAAGCCAATATAATTTTAAATGGCAACGTAACCTAATCTATTTATTCCATGTCATCCCAATTAAATTACTAATATATGTATTTCACTGAGTTAAAAAAAATAACAAAGTTCATTTGGAAGAATAAGAGGTCAAGGCCTTCAAAAAACAGGAAAATAGATGTAAAGTAAGTAGATTCAGAATTATCAGATTTTAAATTATATAAGGTGAAAGAATTGTTAAAGTTTTAAAAGGGTAATTTTTATTATCCTTTAAGCTAAATTTTCCTTGTGTAAATAGAACCTATGTAGGCAAAAATAAAAGGAATGTAGAAAATTGGGGGGGGGGAACCTTTCATAGAACATCTCTCAGGATGTGATTGCTATTCTGTTAGGAATGATGAGCTGATTGATTTAGAAAAAACAAAAACATGAAAAGATTTGGATGTGTGAAGGAAGATGCTATCCACATTCAGAAAAACAGATGATAGGAGAAATTTAGCATGGTATAATCTTATATATATGTATGTATGCGTGTATATGTGTAAGTGTGTGTGTGTGTGTGTGTGTGTATGTATATTATATTTTTATATGTATTGTCAACCAGACCATAACCAGTTTCAAACCTGTGGGTAGATGGAACTGAACAAAACAGTCTGGGAAAATTTTTTGAAATGCAGCTTATTGGGTATTTTTTTGGTCATTTATAAAGAAATTTAAACAAATACAAAATGGAAAAAAGATGATAATTCAATATAAAACATAAAACAAAATTTCCATTTCAAAAAATCTGTATGATAATACATATTGTTTTCAAAGCTGCTCAGCTTTTTTTTTTTTTTTTTTTTTGGCTTCCTTATTGATTTTCTTTTCTTTTCTATACTTTTTTTACTTTATTTTTTTATTCTTCCTCCCATCTCCCCCCCAAAAGAATTAATTGAGGATATATATATATATATATATATATATATATATATATATACACACACATATATGTATGTGTTTATGTATGTGTATATGTGTATATATCTATCAAATAGAAATTAAATTTCAAAGTGAGGAAAGTGGCTTACAAGCAAGAACACAAGTACCAGACCAAGGAGCTTTAGTGTGGGGAGATCTCATTTCTTATACTAATGGCTTTGAAGAATGCAATGCTGACAATGAGGGGGTACAGCAACAATATGACAATTTTGATTCATACATTTCTGAGATTTTGCAATAGTTGAGATCATCCAGATGGTGACATCAAAGGATTGTTATTCTGCCGATTTCAGGGCACAGTCTGCTTGCTGGGCTTTAGCTCGGGAAAACAGGTTATATCCTAATATTTTGACATTTCCCCCTTTTCAAAGGGAAGGTATCTGAAAGAACCTCTATCCTTCTGGCCAATAAGGGAAAGGCAAGTGCAAGCCAAGATGCTGTTAAAAGCCAATTGGGCCAGGATGAGTTGTTGCCCAGAGGGTTAGTTCTTTGAGACAATTTAGTGGGGATGTCTGAGACATTGTTTGCTTGCTAGTAAAAAAAGAGAATGGGGGCCATGAGAAAGAGAGAGAAAATGCAAATACATGCTTGATTCGGGGATTTGATGGTTGGGTACATAACCAAAGAGGAAGAAGAAAAAAAACTAGAACAATATATGTCCTCATCCAGAATCTTTGGGTAGCTGTCTCTTGGATCTCAACTCTTTCTAGGTCCATACAGGATGAATCTTACAGTCTCTGGGGGTCTGCCATCCATTCAGGAGCAGGAGCTTTCTTTAGATGATCCAGGAATCCACACCCACAAGTTCAGTAGCTATGGGAGAAGTCAGAAGGACCTGGTAGGGGCCCTTAAGAAAAAAAACTCCTTCATCATTATATACCTCAACAATGATACTGTTTGAGGATGTATTCTGATGGAAGTGGATCTCTTCGATAAAGAGAGCTAATTCAGTTTCAATTGATCAAAGATGGACAGAAGCAGCTACACCCAAAGAAAGAACACTGGGAGATGAATATTAACTGCTTGCATTTTTGTTTTTCTTCCCGGGTTATTTATACCTTCTGAATTCAATTCTCCCTGTGCAACAAAAAAACTGTTCGGTTCTGCACACATATATTGTATCCAGGATATATTGTAACCTATTCAACATGTAAAAGACTGCTTGCCATCTGGGGGAGGGTGTGGAGGGAGGGAGGGGAAAAATCGGAACAGAAGTGAATACAAGGGATAATGCTGTAAAAAAATTACCCTGGCATGGGTTCTATCAATAAAAAGTTATTTAAAAAAGAAAGAAAGAAAGAAAAAACTCCCTGCATCAATCTTTGAATTTGAGTTTCTGATCAAAATAAAATAGGTCCTTAGTTAAGAGTCCCTGAACAGCACATAGAAACAATTCAGTTTCCCAGTCATATGGGGCTTGTTACAAGCAATGCAATACAGTTTTTTTCTTACAATTCCCATAATTTCATAATTACATTAACTCAGATACCAATCAAACTACTTAGAGGTCTCACAATGAAGTAGTTTTGAGAAGGAAGATTTACATGTAACAAGAAAACCATGCAAATGAATGCAGTTATCCCCAATGTTAGTTAACATCAAATATTCTTATATTGCAGTAGCTCATTCTCAATATACATTTATTTAATCAACCCATTTGCAGTCCCAGATGCCTCGTGCAGTTATATGGTCCCAAGATATTTTTTCCTGAATAATATGCCTATTTTCAAAACAGCTCTAAAGGGGACTCTGCTTCTCTGGTTCCAAATCTAGAGGTTAGTATGACAATTTAAATTTTATTCTCCAATTCTGAAACTTCAAAGAATTTTATTTTATATAATACTTTTAGTTTCTACCCTTAGCTAAATCCTGTACCAATGTAAGAATCTTTTTTTTTTAATTATGAGCTACTATTCTATTTCTTAGCCAGTACCAGATAGTTTTGATAATTACTGCCTTAAAATATAAATTAAGATCTGATGCTGCTAATTTTTTCTTTATTTTTTTTATGAATTCCTTTACTACTCTTGATTTTTTGTCCTTCATTTTTATTATACTGGCCCTGAATACTCATAAATAATTCATATTTCTCCAATTATTTAAATCTGATGTGGTTCTTAGGTGTATTTTGGCAAATGCAATTCCAGATATTTTATACTCTCTAGAGTTATTTTAAATGGACTATCTATTTTTGTGGGGTTTTGTTTGTGATGTATGTATCATATTTTCTGCAAAAAAAAGATAATTTTATTATCTTGCCCCTATTTTGGTTTCTTCTATTTCTTTTTCCTCTCTTATTGCTATAACTAGAATTCCCAGTACAATATTGAATAATACTGATGACAGTGTGCATACTTATTTCATACCTGATCTTACTAGGAAGACTTCTAGCTTATTCTCATATTCTCAACTAGCATATAATGATTTTAGATTAATGCTTTTTATCAGTTTAAAGGGGAAAATCCATTTATATCTAAATTTTATTTTTTAAAATTTTAATAGCTTTTTATATACAAGTTATATGCATGGGTAATTTTACAGCATTGACAACCGCCAAACCTTTTGTTCCAATTTTTCCCCTCCCTCCCTCCTTCCACCCCCTCCCCTAGATGGCAGGATGACCAATACATTATAACTATATTTTCAGGTATTTTAATAGAAATTGCTGTTATACTTTGTCAAAATCTTGATCTGTATCTATTAATATAATCTTATTATTGTGTTATTATTTATGTAATCAATTATGTTAATAGTTTTAAATTATCCTTGAATTCCTTCTACTTGGTAAGAGTGTATAATAATTGTTTGTAGTGTTTTAGATAGCATTTTATTTAGGATTTTTGCATATATATTCATTAATTACATTGGTCTATTATTGTCTTTCTCTGTTTTGGTTCTTCCTGGTTTTAGATATCAGTATTATATTTATTTCATAAAAGGAGTATATATCTCTTAGAGAAAAACAGTCTAATCCTGTTGCTTTCTCAAAATGTATTATTCATTTTATTAGAAATTTTTTACATTACATTTTTTTCTTATTTCTAAACATTTCTCCCACAGAAGAATATCACTATATTATAATTTAGTCACAAATATAGGTTAAAGCTGTAATATCTTCATAGTTGCATTTTATTATAGTAACTCAGAGATATTCCAGTATCAATCTATCATTTAATATTTAATATTATATTTACAAAACTTCTATAATTAAAATTTGCTATAAAATGAAAAAGAGACATGTAGTTATAATATCATATATTATAACAGGGAAAACTCCCTTAGCTCTGTTTGATTTCAGGCATGAATCATATCTGATAGCCAATCATGTAGTTATAGAGCAAGGCTTAGTATTACCAGGTGGAGGTTTTCTTTTTCAGAAAGAAAATAGCACAGTATGGAAATAGTCATGAGAATCCTATCTATGCTGTTCCTAAGTTGTTCCCAAAGCTTTTTCCAACCCCATCATCCATCTTTAGCAGTTCCTAGAATGTAGGGCATGCCATTTTCTACTTTTTGTTTCATGACAATTCAAATAACTCTCAATACAATGGTAAATTATAATTTCAAGAATGTATATCTTAAATATCAAAATTTTACTAACCACAACTTAGGGTTTGAATGTCTTTTCTGATGTTTCCTTACCAGTTAACAAATTCATCAACAACCAGTCAGTTGCTGTTACAACCAGATTAAAAGTTGTTTTGTCTAAGAGCATTTTTGTTATAATGGTCTCTCAAATTTCACAGTATAAAAGATTTTAGAAATAGAAAAATAACACAAATAATAAACTTCAGATAACATTCTACCCCTCTAGTTATGCAGTTTCCAACCAAGCTCTGGCTAACTGTTGCTGCTGGTGACTGCTGGCAACTACTGCTGACTACTCTTGCTACTGACTACTACTACTGACTCCTTAATGATTGCTGACTACTGCTGACTATTGTTGAGGGCTGACTGCTGTCCTGCTGCTTCTGACTACTTG
Source organism: Antechinus flavipes (assembly GCF_016432865.1). Lineage (NCBI taxonomy): Eukaryota > Metazoa > Chordata > Mammalia > Dasyuromorphia > Dasyuridae > Antechinus > Antechinus flavipes. The sequence goes on from NC_067403.1 coordinate 45,145,408, forward strand.
TGACTTTTCCTGCTGACTACGGCTGCTGACTGCTGCTGCTGGCTGCTTCTTGACTACTTGTGACTATTCCTGCTGAATACCACTGCTGCTGACTGTTGGCATTTTTACAGGATTTTTTCAATACTATTGTTTAGGAATCTAATCAGGAATGGGAGGAGTTAATGGGAAGATGGTTTCTGAACTAGGAAAGTTGCAAGAATCATTTTAATTTAAGCAATCTTTTCTCTTTTTCTGACAGTAGTCAATGTTAAGATGGCTTTAAGATGCAAACCATTTATCTATTTTTTTCACTCTGCAATTACTTCCAAACTAACTATCTTTCTTCATTGCTCTTGAACAATAAAGCTATTATTCTTGTCATTTACTTTTAAAACTTTTCTAAAATTTAATCCTTATTTTTCCTTAAAACAAATTCTGATTACTAAGATACTTCAGAAGGCAGTGAGTTCCTAGTATCACCCAAAATTTTGGGATTAATCTTCAAAATCCTTAATATGCTAAAATGTTTCAAGTAACACAAAGTTTGATTACCTTATTTTATTTTTAAAATTACAACATAGCCAAAGCTGAAATGAAAGGAAAAAGTATCTTACAATTTTTTCTCTTTTTTATAACTTAATTTCTTTCAAAAAGTATAAAGCAGGAATTAGTTTTGAGTACTAGGACAATCACTTCAACTGTAATAGCTTATTAATCTTTTCCACTATTCTAATTCTGGCATCTCTTAGAAGTTGTTTTGTTCTCGCTGTTGTTTTTCTAGTTGGCTGTATTTTATATATTTCAAGATCACAGAATCTGGTTTTCTATTTTACAGATACAGATCTTTTACAAAAACAGAAACACAAAGAAAATGACAAGACAGATACCAACAAAACTGGTTTAGCTGAGGCACACAAGTTACCAAGCAATTTTACAGAGGTGCTCGGAGAGGTAAATTTTAAGAGAGATGTGCATCCTTATCTGGATGACTGGACTAGATTTGAGTATGGGCTCTAGAGTTTTCCTTTCTAAAAATCCCCAGCTCAATCAACTTGGAGCGTTGAATACTGAAGCAGGAACTAGGGGTGGCGGACTCACCAGACATGTTGAGTTTACACTCTGAGAAAATCTCCAGTGGGACCTAGTCTTTTACCACTGGGACTGGAGAGTCCAATGACCTTATTTCATGTTCAGTCCCACTTCTGCCATTAATTTAAATGTCAACAAGACCACAAACAGTCTCTAACCTGTGCGTGGTCAGAAATAAACAAAATAGATTAAAAACAGAATAGTCAGGAATTAAATCAAAGTTTAATTTTGAAGTCAGTAGAATGGCTTTCAAGCAAGGATGCTTGTTCCAGAAGGTGGCTTCACATTAGTGTGGGGGGATCTAAATACTTATATCAGTAACCAGTGATGTGTAGCCCTGATAATGAGGATACCAACAACAGTGTAACAAATTTGATTCATAGTAGAGCTACATGACCAGAATTCTGGGATTTTGCTATAGTTGAGATCATCTAGAGGATAAGCACAAAGGACTGTTTTTATCCCAAACTTAGGACACAATTTGTTAGGTCTTAGCTCTGAAATATATGATATGTCCTAATATCTTGACATATATATATATATATATATATATATATATATACACACATACAAATAGGTATGTATATTTTTATGTGTTTGTATAGATACAAATAGATATATACATAAACACACACACATATCCTTGATTAACTATAGCCTTCTTTTGGGAAGAGATGGCAGGGAGAAGAAAAAAAATATAAAGCAAAAAAGCATAGAGCAGAAAATTAAAGAAAACCAACAAGGAAGCAAAAAAAAAAATCTGGGCAGCTTTGAAAACAATATGTAATATTCATAATATAAGGTTTTTTGAAATGAGAATTTGTTGTTTTATACTGAATTCTCTCTTATTGTCTGTCATGCACATGACAATGTTTTTTTTTAATTTTGTATTTGTTTACATTTGTTTTAAAATGACCAAAAAATATCCAATAAGCTGCATTAAAAAAAAAGAAAGTGCAAGAAATGAGGATTATCCTTGCAATTGCCAAGAAAATACAGCTTTCACTCAGGGTTGTTCAATCCTAATGAGAATTTTTATTTCTTATTTGTACTTCTGGGGAAATTCTTACTATTGAACTATATCTTCATCTATCATTCCTATGAAGCTTGGAAGACCAAGGGAACACAATACCAAAATATTTATAAATATTCATTCAGTTGCCAGGCTTGTGATGAGAATAGGGATTTTCACATAGTGTATGAAGTAGCATCATAGAGTTTCCTATGAGAGAAGTGAGGAAAGCTGTGAGCGTGGTGTTATTAAGTAGAAATAGAAATTCAATTTCCTCCCCCTCCTGTAGATAACTGGATTTCTTTTTTTTTTCCTCCATGATTTTTTAAGATATGTGAATAATCAGAAGGACTGCATCTGATTGATCAGGATACTTTCACAGGCAGCATTCAAGCAGGTTAAAAGTTATAGGAAAGGACAGGAAAGTCAGGGTAGAAAGAGTTTTGAATCTCATGCAGATTCTGGAAGCAAAAAAGTGGTCCATTTAAGGAAATGATGGATTGCTATGAAGACTGGACATTTTAAAATAGCTAATATATAATTATCACTATTTAGAGTAAATGGCTATAAAATATTGAATACAAGATTTCAAGTTTAGACATATAATTTAATTTTGGTATAAAAGATACAGTACCAAAGGGAACTATAGAAAAATCCTTATTACTGTTGCATAGATTCACCGAAATATTACATTTACATATACCAAGATTTGAAAAATTAGTATAAGGAATTTTAAGTGTGAAGAGAGAAGGCTTCTTAAAAATTGGTGAACATCTAACCAGGAACTGTGGCAAATTATTGATTGCATGGGGGCCTTGTCACTAAATTAAAAAGTGTTTTCAAAAGTGTATTCCGATCATTAAAAACACAGAATATATGGAATATTTGTATTATCACCAAAGAATTGAGCAGAATGATTTCAAAGTAGAGGATAATACTTAATACTACCTGAGTAGGATAGAACCCTCAAGATGTGAGTTAGTCATGCTAACCAGACTCCTGGCAACTGAGTTCCTATTTATTTTCAGTATTGGAATGCCTGGGGAGGAAATGGCATAATTCTTGGTTGTCTGTAAAGCCATTTACATTCCAGTATTATACTAGTGGAGGGATGAAGAATAGCAAAAACCTTTTACTCTCAAAGACCACTGGATTTTATGTCCAAAGGCCATGGAATGAGTTTTGGCTCTACTGTTGCCAACTTTGTGAGTCTGTAACAACATAACTTTCTTTCCTCATCAGTGAAATGAGGAAAAATATGGAACTAATATTGAATCATTTCTTTCATTATATACTACAGAAGAGGGGTCTTATGGGGAATAAATGAAACTATACATAGAAGCACCTTGTATATAGAAAGTATTGTACCAAAAATAATATTATTTGATTATCGTTACCATTACTTCATGGCCCAGAATATTAAGAATTTGATTAGCATATTCTATACCCTGCTTGAATTGAATTTTCTGGTGTATTTGGAGGAAAAAAAAACCTGTATTGGTGACTGAAGATTTTGGATAGATTTTAGAACTGCATTAGCATTGTACATCAATCCCTTCACTTAACAGATAGGGAAACTAAGGCCTCAGAGGTAAAGTCACTGAAGCCATACCTTTAAGAAGTGGAATAAGAAACCAGGTTGTTTGACTCCAAAGTCACCCTTCTTTCAGCAATGTCACTACTTTCATTTATGTTGCCATATGGTGGGGGCTGTCCCTAAAGGCTTATTTCAGTATTTCGGATTCCTGAGGATTTACATCTAGTTTTAAAAGGAAAAAGAAGGTCATCTTGTGAAAAGCTGGCATTGCTTAAGATACTCATTACTTAGATGTTAAGCAATATATGACTTAGCTATTTCTTTTTTAGCTCATGCACTTATGGTCTGTGATTATGTAGGATTAGCAGTAGTAGCTTTATATATAAAGCATATGATATATAACTGCAGAGAGATACTACTTTTGACATATGTGGTCCAGTCCAATTAGATAAATATATCCCATATAGGCTGTTGTTGATTTTTTTCTTCCTCAGCATCTAACACAGTATCTTGCATATAGTAGGTGCTCAATAGAATGTTTTAATTGGAACTATAAAAGACAGCAAGAGCAAAATTGAGACTTTCTTTACAAGTTGCCATACATCTTCTATACCCCTATACACATCATTTTAAGTCCATAATTTATTTTTTGTATTGGCAAAAGCATGTCTGTTCATTGCAAATAGCAAAACAAACCAACAAATAAGGATCTGAGAGAATATGGTGTTTTATAGCTGGCACAGTTGATTTACTATGGAAATGGAGAACTGAAAATGTTAGGGTCTGAAAAAACCCCTCAAATGCCCTTCTGCTGAGTGCTATTTCCCCTAAATAGGTGAAACTTACTGTTTTTTGTTTTGCCTGTGTAGAAGGATCATTTTAGAGAAGCATAAATCCCTTTACCTGTACTGGTCTATTTCATGGCCTGTGTTAATTGTTCATTAACTTAAAAAGAATCAATCAACATGTATGCTTTGAAATCCTTCTATCTATCTCTCCTGCAAGGTGCTAGGTATTATGGAGGTAGGAAGATACATAAATGTTTAACCAGGATCGTAAATATAGTAATATATTTAATAGGGAATTTTAGTGGGGAAAGGACTTGAGTGATGAATACTTTTTATGAGAAGTTCCAGACCAGAGTAATTTTTAAAGTTAGTCCACTTTTCTTAGGATGAGAAATCATTATAAGAAGAGATTTGGTTCGTCATTTCATGTAGTTTATTTTTCATGCAACATTTTATTTTTTATATCATATTTTCTTGAGAAAGTAAACTTTTTCCTTGATTCTATTTTGTCCTTTTCCATTAGGTAAAATATTGATCTTTTTTTTCTCCATCTATTTCAATAGAGTTGAAGCTAACAAGGTCATCTCTCTCTCTCTCTCTTTTTTTCCCCCCAAAACCACTTCATCTGGTTTTCAGAGCTGTCTTTTACATTAGCATCTGTGCTCAAACATCATCAGATGCAATCTGGTCTCTGAGAAGAATGTGTTAAATATAGCTTGGGAAGCAAAAAGGCCATGGGACTTTATTTTATTTTTTGGAAGGTTCACCTTAGAAAAAAATATTGGCAGAAGTTGAAGATTTCCTGGCAATAGGGGAAGCCTTATATCTTAAATCAAACGTTAAGGACTGTGCCCATCAGATTAAAACTATTTTGGAAGCTTGAAGTTTTTAGTTTATTTAAAACATGGTTAATTGTCATTTTAATGTTATTATGACATTTGATATTTCCAAATAATTAACTTTTTCTCTTCCTTCCCTCTTTTCCTTTAACCTTTATTTTTCATCTTTTTAAAAATTTTTTTCTTTTGATTAAATTCCTTTCCATAACACTTAAAATTTTTTTCTTATTTGTTGCTAATTATCTTTGACAAGTCCTCTTGCTTATGGTCAAGATAATAAACCTATTACAAATGTTTTGAAAAATATCAATTTAAAGGTCTCTCCTGGCCTATGATATCATGATGTTATGTTAGAGCTGATTCTGATTATTAGCAATCAATATGCACTTGTGCTAGACTCTTGGAATACAAGCACAATGAATGAAGCAAGCTCTATTTAAGGCTAGGTCTCCCTCAGAAGCTATTCATGGGCCTGATCTGCTCAAGGTGCTGTGACCTCCTCAATGACTCCTGGCAAACTCCTCCTTAAGCAGTCTGGTCTCTAGCCTCTTCCTGAGGGGTTGACTATATTAATGTTTAACTTAGTGAAGACATACACATAGTGGATCATAGTTCATTGTTACTTATGACCCCAGAGTTCTAGAAATATCCTGAACAAAGCCTTCTCAGTATCTGGGAAATACAGGCATGCATAATCACCAACCATACTGTGTTAAATATTCTTTATTTAAATATTTATTTAATTTAAATTATTAAATTTAGTTAAATATTAAATAGAACTAATATTCTAATGATTTTTAAAAATTTTTGTTTCAACTACTTCCACAAGTAATATTTAGTATCTAATTAGCATTCTTCAAAGTTCTATTTAAAATACTGTTTAATAGTTTTTAATGCATTGGCTATTTCATAAACTGATGATATAATAGCAATATTTATATAAAACCTTTAGGTCTACAAAATAAATTGATATATATGTGTGTGTGTGTGTATTTATCTATATCCATATTTCTATCTATAAAATCTTATTTGATCATTACTATATAACCAAGAGTTAATTGATCTTATTATTCTCATATTATATATGGGAAATATAAGGCAGAAAGAAGTTAGTGACTTGATTATAATTATACAGCTAGAATATCATTAAGACAGGATCATTGTTTCCAAATTTAAGTTTAATGCTCGATCCACTATATTACCTAAGTACCTTATTTTATGAGTTTTAAAATTAAGGCCCAGAAAAATTTAAGGGACATTATGATTCACAGAACCAGTGTGAACTAGTAGACTAATGGCTTCTAGAAAACCAGGATTCAATTTTACCTTTGACACATATTGGCTTTGTTGTCCCTAAACAAATCTCTTTCCTTTCCTCTGCACCATCAACCCTCCAGCAATTTTGTGCCTCTAAATTGCAGAACAGTTGCTAATTTGCTTTGGTTTAAAAAAAAAAAAAAAAAAAAAAAAGGTGGTGGTGGTGGTGGTGAGGAGTATTAAGAATCTTCTGCTCCAGTGAAACCACAGGTTCCATTAAAAAAAAATAAGTATGAGTAATTTTTGACTTCACCTTCAGTGTAAACTTTTTTGTCTACACTGACAGTAGTAAAATGTTAACCCGAGTTTGTCTACCAAAAAAGGATAATAGATTTTATGAATATTTTCTAAAAGTATAAACTTCTACCAACACATAGTTGAAGCAGACTGTTTAGATCCACAGAATTCACCATTGGGTCTAATGAGACTGTTTAGAGATATTAGACTTAGGGGCTTTTTAATTAGAAATGACCTTAGAGATGGTACAGCCCAAACTCCTCTTGCTACAAATAAGAAAGAGCACTTTGGCCCAGTGGGGTGGAGTTGCTTGCCTAAGGTCCAAGCAAGCAAGAGAAATCAGTCTAAAAACCATCTTCTCAGTCCAAGTCCACTGCTTTTCCCACATGGGTTTTGGTTATCTGTAAACAATTATTATATGTTGCTCTAAGAACATGTGAAAATCATTCCATCTGAAAAGCTTAAGGAGGGAATGAAGGTGGGTTAGGTCCAAAACCAAGTAACTCAGAGTTCTCCTTTAGATCTGGAGAGAAATCAGTGCTTGCATAGGCCTTTTACTCGCAGCCTGGGTGAGATGGGGAAAGTTAGTCATTTTAAAAAATGGCATGGCATGAATTTGGGGGATCTGACTAACCTGCCTATCAGTTGAATACAAAGCAGTTCTATTGATCTCATATATCAATATGTCTACTTCCTGTAGAAAGCAACTTTTTGACAACTTGGAATTAAGTAGAATTTTAGAAAGAGAAGAGACCTTAGAGGTCATTTAGACCCCACCTTCTTAAACTGTGGTTTGTAACTGACTGTCGGGTATCGCTAAATTACGATTTGTCATCATTAAAATCTTGATTTGTATTCATATTTTATATCCTAGTATACCCAGAGTCAAGTAAAAATTTATTGCATGAAAAAGGGATTATGAATGGAAAAAGTTTAAGAAGCCCTGATTTAGTCTACTCTAGTTTACAAATGTAGAAAGTGAGACACCGAGCTAACAGAAAACGTCTCTTTGGATTTTTGCTTTTAACTTAGGGGGGAAAAATCTCTTAAATATAACTTTGAACCAAGCCCCTGAAATTAAACTATTTCCACCTCCCTTCTCAAATTTATTAAAGATAATACTTAGGATTTTCCTGCCCACCCATACTGTGGCAAACATCTTATCCTTAAATAAAGTTTCTGGAAGAGAGAAATGGTCCAAATTCAGGCAGCAGGCAGAATGAGACACCAGGATGGAGCAAAACCGTAAAGATGAACACCTGACTATTGGGAAGAACGAGATCCTCTTCCAGTTTTCACGGTCTGCTACTCCAGGACTCTTCACCATCAAACCTCCCGTAGTGGTAGGGTGGGGAGGGCCAGGAAAGGCAGGGAGCCCTTTATATGCAAAAGAGAAAAGGAGGGGAGCTGTTGGAGTTACTATTTCTCTCCCCCCCCCCACTTCTCTTCCGAGCTCCCCTCTCGATCCCCACCTCAATGCGTTTGCAGAGCTGCTAGGTGGAGCCCGCGTCCGTAGAGCCAGCTGATGGTCCAGATCCGGGTTTTCTCTGCTTCCTCTGCTTCTCCCTCCCTCCCTCCCCTTCCCCCTAAATCGACCCCCCCCCTCCCCTGATTTCTCTGCGCTCTCGGCTCGCTGGCTAGCTCCGGGCTCATTCTGCTTGGGCTCCGGCAGCCTTCGCCTCCGTCGGGCTGCGCAGTCCCAGCGCTTTCACGGATTACCCTGGCACCCGGTGAGGTGCCCCCCTCGCCTGCTCATCCCTCTCAGCGCTTCTTCTCCCAGGACCGGGGATGCAGCTGCTGCCGCTGGTCCTAGAGGGGGCTGCCTCTGGCTTTTCGCGGACTGCTTGCCTGCTCTGCTCCGGCAGCTGCTGCTGGCTTTGAATCGCCCCCCTCCCCGCTCTCCCTCCCTACCCCCTTTCTCTTCCTCCGTGAGTGTGTGAGCGTGTGTGCGTGTGTTGCACGGTTTGATTTGGCAGGAGCTCGTTCTGTGTGTGTGTGTGTGTGTGTGTGTGTGTGAGTGTGTGTGTGTGTGTGTGTGTGTGTGTGTGTGTGTGTGTGTGTGTGTGTGAGTGTGTGATCCTCGCTCGCTCTCGGTGAGTCGAAGAAGGGAAGGAGAAGGAGGAGGTGGAAGAGAAGGAGGAGGAGGAAGAGGAGGAGGAGGAGGAGGAGGAGGAGGAGGAGGAGGAGGAAGAGGAGGAGGAGGAGGAAGAGGAGGAGGAGGAGGAGGAGGAGGAGGAGGAGGAGGAGGAGGCGGCGGTGGCTGGGAGAAGGGGGGTCGGGCAATGAAGCTCCCACATGCCCGCAGCTCCCTGGATCAGCCCGCAAGCTAAACAGCTCCAGCCCCCGGGCTCAGTCCTTTGCTCCTCCCGGAGCTTCAGCACCTCGGCCGCTGCTGGGTCTGCGCTCCGACGCTCTGCACCCGGGAAGGACTTTGCGTGGTCCTCTCCCCCATTCTCTGGGCAGGTTACAGGCAGGAGAGAGAAACCTTCGCTGGGAAAGAACAACAGGAGGAGGTGGTGGCTCCGGGGGAGCAGCAGCCCTCCCTGCCCCCCTTGGCTCTCCCTACCTATTTCATCTCTTTCACTCCAAACCGAAAAGAGGAGGACGAGGAAGAAAAAGAAAAAGAAAAGAGAAAAGGGGGGTGGAGTGCGTGGAGGGGGGGAACTGGCTCTAAAGATCAGCTGGGGGGATGGTGGAAGATTTTTGGTGTCTTCAGCACGGTCTTCTCCTGAGCAGCAGCAGCAGCAGCGGCAGCGGCGGCAAGAGGAGGAGGAGGAGAAGCCTCAGCAGCAGCAGCAGAAGCAGCAGCAGCAGCAGCAGCGGCGGCGGTGGCGGCGGCGGCGGCGGCAGCAGCAGCAGCAGCAGCTCGGGCAATGACTGCCGCATATTAATAGCCAACGATTTGGTGTGGGCGCTGCTGCTGGAGACATAACCTTACTCTGAAGTTGGGCAACTGCCTAGGAAATACATTTTTTTTTTCCTTTGCTCCTTTCCCCTCTCCCTCTTGGTGTGTACATCAGTAAGGAAACAAAAAGGAAGAAAAGCCTTTTCCCCCCCTCTTCTCCCTTCCCCCCTTGGTGGAGGTGGCTATGTAGCAGAACAAGAAGAGGGGGAAGGAGACACTTTTTTTTTTCTCTTATCCTGGCCTGGGTTCTCCACCCTTCTGCTATCCGCTCTCGAGCTTCGATTATTATTTTTGTTTTAGGGGGAGGAGGTTGTCTTTACTGTGGCAGGTCCATCTTTCCCCCCCTGGGTTCCATGGCTGGATTGTGGGAGCAGCTCCTGGCTACAGGCTGTTGAGCAACTGATGGGACTATCTCAGGAACCGGAGGTTACAAAAGGTAATTTATTCTTCACACTCATCGTAATAGTCATCGTAATGGATGAGGGCAGCCTGATGCGTTCTTCCCTCTTTCCCTGGCATCGGGGGCTGGCGGCGGCGGCGGCCGCGATGGTGCGGGGCATTCACACACGCACAGTATGATAATGTGGAGAGGGAGGGCTGCCCTCCCGAAGGCTCAGTGCAAGATGCTGATACTGGGCGGCTCAGGATAATTGCAACAATTCGGTGTTTTGAAGTAGGAGCGAGGCTTAAGGGAATAAGGGAGAAAAGAGTGCTGGCGGTTGCACACCCTTGAAAATATGGACGTTTTCCATAATCCCCCCCCTCATACTTACAGCCCTCTCTGCTGGGTTGAAACAAGGCGACGGCTTCTCTGTGCTTGGGGCTTGTCCGGCTGAAGGAGGGTTAGGATAGCGGTTGGAGGAGGAAGGTAGGGGAGGGTAATCAAGGTCTGAGAGGACAGATTTGTTGAGCTTCCATTGTATCCTCCTCCCTCGAGGTCAAGAGCATCCATGCTGGCCCCATTTGGCTACTTCAGGACCTGGTTTGGGTAGATCCCCCTCCCCCGCCCACTCCTAGGCAATTGTTCCCAGACCTCTTCATACCTCTGGGTTTGACTAAGTCACCCTCCCTCCGGTGCCCTCCAGCCTAGGTTCTGCCCCGCAAGCGTGAGAAAGGGAGTCACTTTCGTGGGTGGCATCCGCAAAAGGGCTGGGGAGAAGTGCTGGCAGGAACTGGGGCCACCAGTGATGGCGGGGAGGAGTTGGAAAGGTGAAGTGCGAAGGTGACTGGAACATGCTGGGTTACAGGTAGGTGAGTAGGCACCTCTTCACGCTGGGAGAAGGAAAGGCTGGGGACATTCTTTCATCTTTTAGCCTTTTTTCCCCTTCTCTCTCTCTCTTTTTTCCCCTATTCATGGGCTAGTCGCTACATCGAGGGCTAGCTTTTGTTGCCCAGGGAGTTACACCGGGTCCACCAGGGGTTTAAGCAGCCCTCAGAGGTCGGACGCGCACTTGAGAATGAGCTAGGGGTGTTTGGTAGGAAGATGGAAAAGCTGCTGCTACTTAAGCTGAGCTGTTTTATCGAAATCGTCTCTGTTCGCTTTAACTGGAAAATCTGGTTTGAGGAGGAAGAAGGAGGGAGCGGGGGATGAGAGGGTTGATTGAGTCCAGCCGGCTCTCACCTTCTAGAGTTCTCCCCAAACCAGTAAGCAGTCAGGGGCGATGTGCGCTGTTTCTCCAAGCAGAGCTGCTGGTGCTGCGCTGGAGACAGTTACCTAATTTTCCTTGATGAAAGGCTAGTCTCGCCCCGAGATTTAAATAACCGAAAAGAGCCTGTCCCTCCCTGGTTCTATTGATTCTCCTCCCCACTTCCTTAGAGCCCCCCCTACGCCTCCCATCCTCAATGAGCTGGAGCGTATTTGCTTTTATTCATTCCGAGAGAAACCTTGAAAACTGTTCTCAGAACTCTTGGTGTGTGAGTAACCTCCGGGGTGCTCTGTCTCCATCCCTGCCAGAGATGCGTGCCAGTTGTACTTAACGCACATTGTAAACAACAGTGCGTGCGTGCTTCAGTGTAACAATTGCAGTTACAGCCAAAACAACCGAGGTCTATTGTGTTGATTTTCCCATTCGCCTTATTCATTAGAAAGCATTAGCATTCTTGTTCTTCTGGCTTGCCTTTCCGGCAGACAGCTTTTTTTTTTTTTTTTTTTTTTTTTTTTTTTGGGGGGGGGGGGGGGGGAGTGGAGACTAGGGAGAAAGGAGCAATTCCTTCTGTGTTCCTCTGAAGTTACTATGTAACAGACTAGTTGTAGTTTCTTCTTTACTCTCCCTAACTTGGTTCAAGAAATTCACTGTGAAATTCTCAGAGATTTGGCAACTGCTCTTGGAATGCTTTGTTTTTGAGTCATTTTCACATGCAGTGTAGAAAGAGTTTAGCCAACTTTCGCCTAGTATCTTTCCAATCAGCAGTGAATGGGGTGGTCCTGTGACTCCCACTTTTTTGGAATTGCCTCAGGATTTGGGATAGAATGGATTTCTTGATTCTTTTTATAAGTGTCACCCAAAAGAATCTTCTAGAGAATACATGAAGTTAAAAGAGATCTGTTTTAAGCATTCAACCTTTATAAAGAGATCCATTGTCTTTTTTTTTTTTTTTAAGTAAATGCTGTAGGAAAAGCACAAAGACTTTTAAAACGCAAGATAAATACTCTATTATAAACTGTTACTTTTCTCTAAGTAAAAGTCCTTAAATTCTTGTACCTGAGAGAGCTGCAAAATTCCTTTGTTGTGGTTATACTCAGGCTTCTCTGGGGTTTGTTGCAAGTATCCTTCTATTTAGAACTGAAAGTACAGCACTGTTCTGTGTGAGGGCATTTGGTTTCTAAGATACTAAAAAGGAGAGGATCCCAGATTGGATTTGTATATGGATCTCAGTTTCTAAAAGAGCTAAGATTGCAAAAAAAAAGGGAAATATTGAATCAATGGAAGCCAAATTTGATTAAATGATGATCCTTTTAGTTATTAAAAGGACAACATGAAGGAATTCTTTTGATAGATAGTTGAGAGAGCTATAATTATTGGAAGATAACAGAGAAATGAGTCTTTGTAGGAAGGTTTTATTTCCATAGCATATGTGGTCAGGCTATCCAGTTTTCTGTCAAGTTTGAATCTCAAGCTGGACTTTAATTCCCTATCTAGAAGATTGATCCTCGTCATTCCCAGGCCTTACATTAGAAAGATTTGATCAGATCTCTTCTTTGTTTCCCAGCAGCATGTTTCCTAGCAGTCATACATTCCACAGGTTCTGATGTCATGAGAGCTGTGTCCATCTGTATTGTGCAGTCTTTAGTGGAAGGTGAATATGTCAGAAGTGCTTGAATCACATTCCTTAGCACCCCATAATTGTCAAGTAATATATTCCCCCTTTTCCCATTTATATGGTTGATGGAATTATTTCCATGTAGTTCGGGAAGGGAAAATGATTCACTGGAAAGTGCAATATGAAAATTAGAAATTTTAAAGATAGAGCTATAAGATAGCATCAGGAATCCATTCACTGAAGACTGATTTATCAGCATGTAATCTGCTGATATCTAAATACTTCTGATGTCTCATTCCTGAATTAGTTTGTGTATTTATCATTCTCATTTGCAACTTGAGAAACGAAAGAGGGGTCTTTTAAAAGTATTCATGTGGTCTCTTTAAATATTATACATGTAAATGTTTACCTCTTTTATAGAGGATAAAAATAACATGAGACTTTTCTAGCTCCTGCTGCTGAGAGTGTGCATAGCATTGTTTTTGGTAATTGAGAAAGGCAAAGAGTCTTTAATGGGACTTTATTTAGCATATGTTTCTCTGTGAACCTTTTGCTGAGGACATCACAAAGAAAAGAGAAAAATATTAGAAAATCCCAAGAATTTAAGTTTAGCTAAATCATCTGTCAAATAATCCAATGGGAAACTGAAGAGATTCAATTCAGATTAGTTAATAGTGGTTCCAGATTCTGGTGTTTTAGTTGAAAAAGAAGTCTGTGCAGAAGTGATGATTGCTGCTAGAAACTGACCACCTTGACCCCTGTGCATTTTTGTACATCCCAGCAAGAAAGCTGTATTTGATTTCAAACTCATAGTTAAACTGGCCTCATCAACAAAAGGTGTTCTGCAGCTTTAATCCAGTATGGAGCAGTTGGAGTTATAGGGAAAGAAGCCTTGTTTTATCAGTTTTACAGCTGGAAATTTTCTTCTTTGATTTCTCAGATTTGCATTGCATTGCAAATGTGAATTTGTGTATACAGGGAGAGCCCTAACAGACGATGAGATTTACTTATAATTTAGCATTCAAATAAGTTGAGAGAGTGGGTTATATTTGAATTACTATTGTTTGGTACCTCCTGTTTTTCTAAGTTTTCTTTATTTTTTTCTCTCTCCATATTACAATAAAACATGCAAATATAAACTTTGTGCCCTGTTGTTTTTCTTAGTTTCTTGTGTAATGGAGTTATTGTATAGTGAGATGAAAATGTAAATTTTTTCACTCCCTAAGAGTTGTTGATGTAGGTTTTGATTTTAATGCTGATGTTTATTGGCCTGCTTGACAAAGTAGTGTAATTTATATTGCATATATGTCCTAAGGGGCTCAGTATTCTTGTTTTTATTCATAGACCTTTCTACTAGCCATGACACTTCATTGTAGACAAAGTGATCCCTGTATAATCAAAGAAAACTAACTCTATTATTGTTTGAATAATTAACTAAAATTCATATGTGTGTATGTATACATATACATATAAATGTATATGTAGAGTGAGAGTATTCCTTAAAAGTCGAGTTCATGAAAATTGTGTATATTTTTTTTCTCTGTAGCTGATCATGTAGGTCTGTGTCAAACTAGAGTTTAGAAAGGAAAAAAAAAAATCCTCCAAAACTTAGTATTTCCAGATATGGCATCTTGGTCTCTTCACAACCTTGGGCTCAAACTAAGTAATACTTTTAGTGATAATTAGTTTTATCTCAAAGTGCTGACATATATACATTTTAAAAGAATTTAGCATTCAGTTTACAATATTCTGTCATTTATGAAGGGATACTATTTATAGTAATCTTATTTGTTTGGAAAGCTCCCTCTAGGAGAGAAAATAATATAATTTGCTTGATTGCCCAATGTACTCTATTGAAACACCTGTGTGAAAAAAGATTGGGGGGGTGAGGGGGAGGAAATGCTGTAGCATAATCTGACTTCTCATCAATAAAATCTTTTGCCATTCATTTTCTTTTCCAATCTGAATAAAATTCTTGAAGACTAGAACTTATTGAATGAATGGGTCCAAAGTACAGTAGTTAGGGCTTCTTGAGACTTTTTTCCACTTGTGACCTTTTTTTGCCCGAGACATTTTTATGTGATCTCAGGTATATATGTATGTAAAATAGGTATACAAATTAAACATTTACAGATAATAAATCATAATTTTGTGACCCCTACATGCAGTTACAAGACCCCATATGGGATCATGAACAACAGTTTAAGAAGCTTGGCAGTAGAATACATATATATATATATATATGTGTGTGTATATATATATATATATATATATATATATATACACACACACATATATAGGTGTGTGTGTGTATAAATTTTTTTAATGCCTTTGGGATATCACATCTAGTAAAGATTCATGATATTTGAAATTAAAGTCAACTTCAGGATTCAGAGCATACTAAGTATTATCAAAGTTTTTGAAAGTGAAAATGATTAATATTTAGTTTTCTACCATTTAAGACTCTCAAGAATTCAACCTACTTAAAGGGAAGTTTGTAGAACCTCAGAGGAGATGTGATCTGTTTGACTACTTTCTACCCTATGTGGCTTTGGATAAATAATTCCAACTCTTTGTCCTCAGTTTTCTCATCTGTTCAATGAGAACATGTAACCAGATGATCCCTTATGGTACCATCAAGCTCTGAATCCAATGAGCTTATATGGTACTAAAAATGATACTTTTCTTACTAGATGTAAAATAAAAATTATAAAATACTATCTTAACTAGTATTATTATGGGACAGCTAAGAGAATAGTGATATAATCTTTGAGAAAACTTTGAGAAAACAAGTATTAACATCCTAGGAAGAGGCAGATTTGTTATTGTCTTTACTCCCTCACCCCTTCATCCAACAGCTCTTTTTAGTGAGCTGCTCAAAGGAATGACTTCAGTTTTCTAAGTTACTGTTCAATGGGTGGAAACATGGAACTTAAAATATATTATTAAAGCATTATTGAATGTAATCCAGAAGAAAGCCTTTATACTGCCATAGCATTTTAAGGCTTATAAAGGAATGGTATTTGTGATAGAAAGAAATGAATCATTCAGCCAACAATCATATTTCAAATATGTTCTATGTGCCAAGATCTGTGTTATGTGCCAGGAGCAAGAGCAGGATGAGAAGGGGGGGAAAAAGAGCAATTCTTCTGAGGCCGGGCATATTGTATTGAGTAAGTTGCAATTTTATATGAATACTAGCTTTCAGAATATATAATTGAATATTTATATACCTGAGAAGCAAACCAGAAGACCCCCTGAACTTTTAATCTTTTAACAAGTATCTGAACAGTTCAGCTGGTCATTCTCATTAGAAGGAAAATCGGATAATTATTTTAATTAAAATGCCAGAAAATCAGTGGTTTTAAACTCTAATGTCTAATGTGGTGTGATATTCACTGTGGAAATAAGTATTGCTATAACTGGATAATTTTACTTGATGCCAGACTTGAGTGTGCATTTTTACTACTTTGATAACTCTTTGAGGCTGTACTCTAGAGTCCTGATACATTCACATTCATCATATGTACCAATTTCCTTTGTCTAATACATAGCTACATTTTACTTCTGGCCTAAGTCTTTTATGATAAAGTCAAGAGTTGAAACTCATCTTTTCTAGTAACTTCTTTGGTTAATCAAGCTTTATGTCCCAGAAATTTTATTATACAATAGCTCTCCCAAATCAGGTATTGTTTTGCATTATAATGTCTACAAAATGTCAGCAAATGGCAATTATAAAGAACAAAATCTGCTATTTTTTTAGTTGTGAACTCTTAGGTTTTAGAAAGAATTCAAATAAATTTTAGAGTTTAAAGTTGGAGGGGGCCTTAGAGGCCAATTGGATCCCACCTTCTCAGCACAGATAAAGTAACTGATTTAAGATTACACAGTAATTAAACTGACCTCAGATCTTTCTGACACAAGTCTAATGTCTTAGCTTTCATATTAGGCTTCCTCTCACTTGATGCCTCATAGAAATCACAAATATTTTTATAAAAGATTAAGGGATGTTGTGTGTGTGCACACACATGCATACGATATTTATGCTTTTTTTAACCTGTGCAGGAAATTTGCATTTTTTATTTTGGAGACATAATATTCTGCTATTAATTTCCCACCTAAAATAGTCATCCTGATCTGAAAATATTTGTGACAACTGCCAAACATTAGGTCTAAAGACTGATTTTTAAAATGGGATATGAAATTCAAGGAACAATTTAATTGTAAAAATATTTTAGATTCAATTCATCAAAATTTTCACACATGAAATTATCAGTTATAGATGTCTTATCTTATAATTTTATACTATAGATATGTAAGTACATATATACATATATAAAGCCATAATGACTCTTTACAGGACTTCATACTTTAAAATTCATAGCTCCCACATTTGCATGATTGTTGAAATGAGTTCTTGCCATTTAAATTCTCAAGATGTTTTAAGACTCTGTGATGTTGAAGGGGACAAAAAATAATCAATCTTTTCAAATATGGCAATAGTAATATCAGTGAAAATAATGAGTGGTAGGATAATAGACACAAAATAAGTAACTTTTATTTGAATGATAAATGAAGCATTTAGCTTGAAGAAGTAGCAGCTTAGGCCCAATGACAAGGTAGAGATTTGTAAAAATGAATTGCATGTTACCACCAGAATATAGGTGGAATTTTTGAATAGCTGACTTTGGAAAATATTCAAGATTTGATGTTTTAGAAGATACCACAAGAAGTAAGCCAAAAAGAAACTACACTATTCTTTTTAATCAGTTTGTATTGGTGTTTACAAGTCCTGCAGAGGCAGAGTGTGTTACTATTCAGTGCAGCTTCAGAAGCTCAGCATTAGCTTAAGCCTATGAGAATAGGGGAAGGACTCAAGCCCAGTTTTTGATGTTCTGCATGGGTGGGTAACCTGAATACTAAAATGCATTCCATTGACAGCTGACCCTGTAAGAGGTTTTTCAATGGTCCCCTGTTTTTTCCTTTTCCTTTCCTCAAAGTTCTTCTAAGTACTGAGTGGGGGAATGTGTGTGTGGGGGGAATGAGGCAGAGGAAGAAATGAGAAAAACCCCACATCAAGCCAATATCCCAGATCCTATTATTTTTGACCATCTTTTTAAATACGTATCATTGACAGGACAGAACTCAAAGTTTTCTTAGATCCTATTAACTTCTTTTCACAATGTTTAGTACAGTTGATATATCAATGATTAGTACTTATCATTTCCATCATAATTTAGAAGTCCACACCATTACATGGAATATTAAAATGAATATGTTGTGATATAACTAACTTTTATACCAAATATCAGGGACATGAATATATGTGTGCTTTTCCCTTTCATAAAGATTTTGAACATTCTGATTGCATTATTCTAATGGCTTTTATGGCAAAGTACTAAGCTATGATTGCATGGCACTTGGAAGACTATCCATGGTAAGTATCCAGTTTCCTTTCAGGAGAAAATAGACAAATCAGGATTTGAGTGTGAAATTTCTGCAGGTGTCACTTTCATAATCATTAATAAATATGTTTAATAGTGAAATGGTGCTTTTATATTTTCATTCAAGATGGCATCTTTCCTGAATTCAGAGTCAACATCAATAAGGATTTATATTACAAGTGCACATTTTTACATTGTCATTTGTTGCTTATAATTAAAAAAAAAGTATTGAGTCAAGAAAATAATATGCTTATAAAAGCACTGAAATGATCTCCTGAGAAAATACATCTTTCCTCCTTAGAATTGGAGGTGAGGAACACTATAGGTGGATATTGCAGGTAGATATTTCAGAGATAGCCTCATGAGGATATATTTGGCAATGGATTTGTTATGAAAACAAAAGGTGTGGTTGAAGGGGAAGGTATTGTGCCTGCATCTGTGATTTCATTAGTATGGGGAGCTCCAGATAAAGAAACTCCCTCTACTATGTCAACACTTTCACTGCAACTTAAAATCAGAGAATTGCCTAAGACATGATCAAGTGACTCAGCTAGGATCATAAAGCCATTATGAATGGTAGAACTTAAACTCATGTCTGACTGTATCTGAGACTTATTTCTATCCATGAGACTACTTTACAATAAGATAAAATAGTTTTAAATATCCTTATTTAATATATATATTATATTAATAATAATAATATATATATCCTTATATTCACAAGGCTGTGTTCATCTAACTTATGTACATTAAATATTTTGTTCTTGCTAATGTCCATCTTAAAAATGCAGAGTAGGCTTTTTTGACAGATATACCTTCATTCTGGTATTTCCATCTTAGGGAGACCCTTAGGAATCTTGGTGTTTAGATATGTTTTGGTTAATTTTTTTAAACATAAAAGACCTGAATAAAGTCATAGATCAATGCTTATCAAATTTGCAAATGACACAAAGCTGAGAGGGATAAAAAACCCAATGTATATCAGAAGCGATGTAAAAGAAAATTCTCCAAAGACCAGAGTATTGGGTTGAATCAAATAAAAGGAAATTCAGCGTAAACTTAAAGTCTTACACTTGGAGTTAAAAACAACTACTTCATAATTATAAGATGAGTTGAGTCATTAAAGTCAATTATAATAAAGGTCAGGGTTTTAGTTTTTTTGTCTGGATGGGCTACAGTTCATCATAAATTAGTAGTATAATGTAAACCCTAAAAATTGTCTAAAAAAATTCAATTTACAAAAAAAGTAAAAAAAAAATGTAAAACCTCTATTAGAGCAACATAACTTCCAGGAATAAAGAGATTCTTTTTGTATTCTGCCTTGGTTGGGCAATATTGATTATTGTGTTCAATTTGAAGTACCACAGTTTAGGAAGGGTATTGATAAGCTGGGGAATGTCCAGAGAACAACTAACATGGTGTAATAAAGCCTTGAGTTAGTTTTATATGAAGATGAGTAGGAAAAATTAAGAATATTTAGCCTCAAAATTAGAAGACAGAGGTAGGATAGCTGTACCCTCTTTAAGTATTTAGGGGCTGACATATGGGAAAGTTATTAGATTTATTCTGTTTCATCCCAGAAAGCAAAGCTGGAAGAAATAATGGGTGGATGTTGCAGAGAGATCCATTTAAGATGTTATAGAGAGCTGTACCATCTTCAAGTATTTAAGGCTCGCATATGGAAAAGTTATTAAATTTATTCTGTTTCATCCCAGAAGGCAAAGGTGGGAGGAATAATAGGTGGATGTTATAGAGAGACCCATTTAAGCTTGAGATCAGGAAAACTTCCCAACAACTATATTTATGCAAAAGTTTAATGAACTACCTTGGAACCAGGTTTCTTCCCCATTAGAAGTCTATCAGCAAAGGGCAGTTAATGATTCTAATGTTATATTAGGGATGCCTTTTTAAGCATGGAGTTGCTGGGATCCCTTCCAATGGGAAAAAGTATATGATTCTAAACTTTAAGAATATTAGATGCGTCTGTTACTGTAGAAGAGATTTTGAAGATCACTTAATCCATGGACATTTTTGTGTCATGGATACAAAATGACTTAGCTTAGATCCTGGCATATGTTAGGCAGTTGATTAAGTCAACTGATCTGGGCAATCTGATTCCTTCAAATAATGTTTTAAAATGCATAGAATTAAAAAAGAAACCAAAAATTGAAATAAAAATATTTTTTTCCTATCCACATTCATGTGCCTTCTTAAATGCATCCACAGACCCTGATTGAGAACCTCTAATCTAATCCAGACTCTTTAT
This sequence comes from Antechinus flavipes, assembly GCF_016432865.1. Classification (NCBI taxonomy): domain Eukaryota; kingdom Metazoa; phylum Chordata; class Mammalia; order Dasyuromorphia; family Dasyuridae; genus Antechinus; species Antechinus flavipes. The sequence goes on from NC_067403.1 coordinate 45,166,082, forward strand.
TTTTCAGGAAGGAAAACTGAAAACAGGGGAGATTAAGTGAATTGTCTCAGATTGCACAAAGAGTAAGGAAGAAGACTAGAATGTACCTATGTACTCTGACTGTAAATTTAGTGCCCTTTCTTTTAGATACTTTGATACAGATAATTTTATAGGATTTTGTCATTATATATTTGAGATCATTTCACATTCAAGCATCACTTGTAGCTTCCTTATGAGAACTTCAAGACAGCAGTTAAATCTACTTAATGTTAATAATATTGTACAAAAGAACTATGTCCAGGATGCATATATATACAGGGTCTTCTAAAATTTTTTTCTTCCACTTGCACATGATATTGGGAAGAATATGGTCTATTTGTTCTACAAACTAGCGAAATATCTTTAATTTGTAAACTCTGCCATGTAGAGTATGCTTTTCTGTTAACTGCATTTGAGATGAAAAGCCATATTGACAGTAACAGTTCTATTTAAGTTTTAGGTACCAAATCCATGTAAGTAGATTTGAAGACAGCTTAGAAGAGTAACTAATGGATAACAGACTCCCTAATTAGTAGAACTCCTAAGTGCAGTTGACCTTGCCCATTGATATAAATCCTTGAAGAAAGAATACTAAAAATTAGTATGCTGTCAACATTGCATTTTTATTATTTGACATTATTAAGCAAACTTAGAGTATATTTTTTTCTCTTTTTTTGGAGCATTTGATTAAATGTATGATCTTATCTTGGTGAAATAGCCTGCTGGGCTGCAGACAGTAGTGTTCAGAAATGAAATTTGTTTAGAGACTCTGAACAGACATTTATTCAATGAGACCTTTCTTGAATAATAGATGATAGTGAGATAGAAATGCAGTGTACTGTCTGTGTCTTTCTTCCGTGCACAAAGCGGGTATTGAGATTGAGGAAGAGAAAAGATAGTTTAAGTGCAAGAGCAAAAGTGTATAATGCTCGTGCAAAGAAATTGGCCTGTTGGTAGTAGGAAAATAAGTTGTTTTATGCTCCCCTATTTGTTCTGCTTTGGTATGGTTTTAAGTGATTCTATACTAGTGGTTCACAAACTCTGATATGTCCCAGGGGACAGACAATGGTGTGATGATCTTGTTATTTGCTTTTTGTCTCTCTATCCTCTTCTGCTGTCTGAGACCGACGTCAGTGATTATGCAATTTCAAACACTTTTGAACTGTATTTTACCACTTATGTTATATCTTTATCCTTCTTTGCTTCTTCAGGGATGGCTCTGGAAGCATTCCCACCCCTTCCACCCGTGGAGGCTGCAAATGTTGATTCAAGATAACTGATGGCAGACTCCATTAATGCTGTACACTTCTTGGTAGCCCTCTTTTGCTCCTTAATTCCAATAATTGGAGTTATCAAGATTTGCTTCAAGTTCCAATACATCAGTTTTGTGTTGTTTTTTGTTTATTTTTTACAACTTGGTTTACAAAGAGCCAGATTCTGATGACACCTTATAGATTTAGGGAAATGCATCTTTCAAAATTCATGAACTTCTAAGAACCCCCATTTATAATGATTTTTGAAGGTTTATAAAATCACTTCTATTAATTTGTTTGAACAATACTGTAGATAATTTAGCTAAGCATGTTGTAATTTGAAAACATCCATTAAAACTGTACTCCAATGTCTTATCATGGCTTGGGAGTGACTCTCAGAGCCTACGCCAACAGCACGTGCTAAGGCATATCCCAGATAAATCTGGGATGTTTTAACATATGGGCCCCCAGATGAGCTACGTATTTTTTGTCTGCAGATAAGTCTACAGGAGTTGTGAGAAGTTCATCACCAGAGAGTTACCCATCTGATAATGACTGCTCAGAGCAACTCAATAAGCTCTCTGCTCAAGTATAGAGGAATTTCAGTCTGAATCTGTGCAGGGAGTATCCATGCCGATGGAACCAAGATCTCTTCAGCATTACATATATAAACGAGGCTTCTTTGGCTTCTTCAGGACAATGAATAAATGAAGAAATAAACTCACAGAATTTGAGCTGGAAAGTATCTTACAGATTTTTCTGAATATTTACCTGTTTTGTCACATTCCACCAATCGAACTATTGTGCCATCTAGTCCAGGGTTTCTTAAACTTTTTCCACTTATGACTCCTATTCACCCAAGAAACTTTTACTGGACTCTACATATATAGATATGTGAAATAGTTATAAAAATCAAACATTTACTGCTCATAAATCAAAATTTTGTGATCCCACATTCAATTTTGAGATCCTCATGTGGTGTCACAACCCACAATTTAAGAAGCCTTCATCTTGTCAAATATCTATTACTTCTGTCCTTGTATCTCATCTACTCTAGTACTGTTTTCCAGAAGTGTTTTGGACAAGTCCTATTTTTGTATATACCATTTTTCTTACTGTTTACAGTAGTTATTCTTTAAATAGAATCAGAAGCTGAGATGGATAATACATGTCTAGCTGACCTCAAACTATCTATAAAAGCTGCTTGATTTTGCAGTTTTTCTTTGTACTAACATTTGAATATAGGTTTATCTTATATTATGGACTTGCAATTCAAATTATTTTTAAAAAGAAACAATAGGACTGCATGTGGTGGCGTACACCTGTAATCCAGTTTCTGGGGAGGTTAAGTCTAGTGGATTTCTTGAGTTCAGGATTTGTTAGCTACAAAAAACAACCCGTCTGCTATACTAATTCCATTACTGATATGATGAGCTCCAGCTAGGGCCCAGCAAGCTTCCCAAAAGGGGGCAAAATGTGGCCCTGCTTGAAAATGAGTGGGTCAATCAACTTCTGTGTTGATCAGAGGGAGGGAGGGATGGGGGGGAGAGAGGAGAATGAAGAGGAAGAAAAAAAGGGAGGGAAGGAGGGAGAAAAGAAGAAAGGGAGGAAGGAAATAGATGAAATGAGAAATGAGATTAAAAGTAAGAAATGATTCTGAAGAAAATGGCCAATATACAAATTTCCTCTTCATGCTCCTCTAAATGTCTTTCAGCTTTGTATTCTATTGTTGAAAATACAGGAGGAGCTTGTCAAGTAAGTTGATTCAAAGGGGTAACCTAAAGGCAATCTAGTTTCTTTCAAACTTATGAGTCAAAGGAATGATTCATCAGTTAGCCTTCCTTTGTAGGAAAAAAGAATATAAAGTAAAAAATAGAGATATCTAGATGCCAATAATTAAACAAATAATTAAAACAGGTACTAGCAATAAAGAAAAATGTCAACAAAATAAATAACTCAAGTAGACTGATGCATATTTGAATATTGTTAATATATTTGAAAGCAAGATTTGCTGAGAATAAACTAGTCACTCATAACATTTGCTCTAGATGAATGAATGACATTTCTTAATGGCACTAAGTAGGAATTTATTCTTAATTTTCTTTCTCTTCGTACATATCCACTAGCGTAAATTGCTCATATATTTAATGCTTGTTGAATAAACAATTGAATGAATATGATTTTAGAAAGGACCAACCAGTGGAAAATAGTTTTTGAAGTTGTTTTATTTTGAATGTAATTTGGATTTGAAAATTGCCCCATATTTGATGAAATGTCAAAATTGGAAAATATAAATGATGTTACCACCATTCTGTCTTCCCATTATAGAGATGAGAGAATTGAGGCTCACCCTCAGATTTAATAATTCACTCAAGGCCTTTTAATTAGTAGTCTAGCATAATTCATATTAACTCACTTTTGAGTCTGATCAGAAAAGTAGTATTTATATTTATAATATCCAAATGGAAAGCCAAGAGAAAAAATTAAATTGAAAATATCACTAAATGAGACTTACTTCTCACTCTCATCCTGAAATACTTGCCTTAATTAAATGAATGTAAGATAACATTGTGATAGACCTTTCTGGTGAAAACTTGGGGGGAAAAAAGCTATCTTTTTACATAAGAAATAAGAGATATTGGCTGTTACCTCTCTTTTCTTATCCTTAGGTAAAATAGAATTGATTTAGGTTTCTGTTCTCATTTCTCTTTGGAAATCAAGCCTAAATTTAGTTATGGAAGAAAGCAAATTCAAGATATAGAACATTTACTTTGTGTTCACAACACTGCTGCTTTCATATCATAATTAGGCTACCCTGAACATGTCTCAGCATGAATAGAGTAGACAGGTTCAAACTGAATAACCTGAAGTAATAGGGAATGTTCACCCATCTCTCTTCCCGCTTTAGTCAGGAAGGGGGGCTCCAGACTGTTTTCCTAGTTTCTATCCTTCCAAAAAGCACCTTTGAAAGAGTGTTGCCTCATTGTAACCTTAGATTTATTGTGTTAATGGAAGGAAATTGAAAAGAATTGGGAAGTCATGTTGACATCTTTCCAATACAAACAACAAACCTCAAATTTTCAGGTTGGATATATTTGGTGGACATTGTAGAGAAATGGTTAGCATCGTGTGTGTGTGTGTGTGTGTGTGTGTGTGTGTGTGTGTTTTCCTTAGTATTATTATCAATGTCTACCATTTAATTCTCAAATAAAATCTAAGGGGACTCAAACTACCCTCTGATCAATAAGGGCAGTATTTAGAAACGTTGCACATTTCAGGAAAGGGCAGCTCTCAGTATTTGGGTTGACATTGAAATAGCTGGATGCTTGGATGTGAGGGATGGGACAGTAGGAGTAAGGAGAGTGGCATTTCTTGAAACCTTATTTTCTTTGATACTGAGTGTATTCCTTCCTACTACACCCCTGATACCTTCTTTTGATTTACTTTAAAACATTGATTCCAAGATGTCCTGTGACCTGAAAGAACCCTGCTTGCAGCATAGAATGTTTCACCTTAGCAACATGAAATTAATTTTCTTAAAACCATGTCGCTTCTGTACTAAAAAAAATCTTTGGTGGCCTCCTCCTGTGTCTAGAATGAAGAACAAAATCCTCAGTCTGGCATTTAATGACCTTTCCCATACCTATCTTTCAGGTATTATTTTATATTAGTCCTTGGTTCGTGTCCTTTGCTACTAGTCAAAATGGCTTTTTTTGGAATCATTTTCCATGTCTTTTCAGAAGTAGTGCCTCCTTTCTCCTGTCTACCTTTTAGAATCCCTACTTGTTTAAAAGTACAAATCTAACATTATCTCCTACAGAAACATCTTTTTTTCATTCTGTCCCCTTCCCTTAGTAGTTAATGTTCTCTTAGTCTTCAGATTCCTTTAAAAGCTTTTTAAATGCACTATAAATTAATAGGTACCCTACCCTACTTACCTTCTCTCTTATCCCCCTTGCCTTCTCCCCATAGCCTCTTGCCCATACTCAACTTGTAATAGCCACTGAGGAGTCTTATCCTACCACTGATCAGCACAGGCTCTTGACCTATCTGTTTCACTTCCAGTCTGGCCCTATTCATTCTTCCTTAGTCAATCTAGGAGTGCCACCTGTCCCCTTCTCCCAGAGGCTTACCATCATAATGCCAAACAGTATAAAGTGTAGCTCACCTGAGCTCAAAAGATCTGCCAGCCTTCCCAGCTGGAATTACAAGCCTGTGTCGCCTCCCCCCATACTCCCCTGGCCTTTTTTGGCAAGAAAAATGCTTTTATTAATTACTATGTGCCTTTCACTGTGCTAAGCTCTGGGAATACAAATGCAGAAGAGAGTCTCTTTCCCTAAAGAGCTTAAATTCTAATAGGGAAATATAATACTGATGTGGGAGTGGCAGCTAGAGCAAAGAACATGTGGGGAGTCCCAAGGCTGACTAGTTGATTCCCAGAGAAATCAGTACAGAAGATACTTCTGTAGGAGATAACGTTTGACTTGTACTTTTAAACAAATTAGGGATTCTAAAAGGTAGACAGGATAAAGGAGGCGCTACTTCTGAAAAGGCATGGGGGATAGAGGCTGAATGAGTCATAAAAAGTCATTTTGACTAGTAGCAAAGGACATGAATCAAGAAAGAAAAATGGTAGTATAGTAGTATTGATTGATCAATTTGGTCCTAGAACAAGAGGTAGCAGAAGGTAGGGGAGGGTGGGACCCAGAGAGACAGGAGAAATGGCAAAGTATCCAGGGTGAACAGTTTGATAGAATATAAAGCATGGGCTGCTCTGGTTGTCTGTGGCTGTCTAAATGTAGTGAGTCAGATGAGGACACTCATTGACTCACTGATGAAGATGTTTCGGTTCAGAATGGAAGTTTTAAAATTCAAAATATTAACTCCTTCAGCTGTTGAGGGATCCCCTCCCCGTTATCTTATTACAGGTGCCCTAAAAATCAGGGAAGGGGCAGGGTGGGTGACAAGATAACCAGAGTACACAAATGGAAGGGATTTGAAGTATGGTCTTAGATTTATTAATATTTTATATTTACTTCTTGCTATGCTTATTGTATCTTCCTCCTTCAGTATATAAGTTCTTTGAGGGTAGGAATTGTAGCAAATTGTGTGTTCCTAAGCCTAAGAACTGTGCCTTTCCCATATCAAATGTTTTATATAAATGTACATGGAATTGAAGTGCACTGAATTGAAGTGTTATGGTCTTAAGGGGATGTCAGTGAACAGGGATACACTAATTCCTCTAGACAAAACAGTTCTATTTAAGGTGCTGTCATTTGTCAAGTGCAAAGTAGCTTTTTTGCATGTACTACCAATATCAAAACTAATCATTTAAATTATCCTATACTTCTCAAAGTATACCATTTTATAATAACCCAAACTTTATTTTAATGTGAAATCAAGTATTTGAAATAAACAAATTAGTGGTCATTTTTATTTTGCTACAAAATGAAATTTACTTCAGTTTAATCTAAAATGAAAAATCATAAAAGATAAAGAGGAAAAGTAATTAGTGGGTTGACATGACCTTGACAGGATGTCAATATGAATCTATTTATCTTTATTTTAATAAAAGTTTGTGGAACTTGCAGTAAAAATGAATTGAATGAAGAAATGGACTCTGGTAAAGCTGTTCCCATTGTAGTGCTATGAGCTCTGTAGCAAAATCAGTTTTATACTTGGAAGGTATCATACCATTCTCTAGGGGCCAGCAATGCACTTCTAATTTTCTATTTTATCTGTGTGATAAGTTTGTACTACATGCCACATAAAATTCAGACAGCTTTTGAAAATTCTCTCAGATCTTTTAAAATGGTTGTAACCTCAAAGATCTTTCACCTTTGACCAGTCTGTTATTTACAACTATAGATTGCTGATTTCAAATTCAAAAGGACTTATATCTTGAATGTGCAATAAAAAATACAATGATAGTTTTTTTTTTCTTTTAACATTTTGACAGTATGTGTGTGTGTGTGTGTGTGTGTGTGTGTGTGTGTGTGTTAAATGAAAAATGCAGAAAGTCGCATGGTGTTTTATTTATGTTTGACAGCTCAAGATGTATTTTTTTACTTCTATGCCTTCCTTTAGTCTTTTGAATATTTCATTTTCTCCCACAATGCCTAATTTTAATATAGGAATATTTAAAATTTAAAAACATATGAGAAACATTGAAAATTTAACACTTCATCATTGTGTATAAATTTTAACATAGTCTTTAAAAATGGTTATATCAAAAGCTTTTGTAATCAGAAAAAATGATTTAGTACATCATATTTAAATGATTGTCCTTTATTTCATGGGCCTCCAGTAACTCTGCTTTAGTGAGAGGTAGTAGATAAAGGCTTTCCACAACATGGGCATTTTTTCTTGGCACTGCAGAAGTATCTTCTGCTCTGGCTATATATTCATAGGCTTCCTTGTGTCATGGAACTGGAAGATGCCTTAGGAAACTGCTATGCTAGTATTTTCATTTTACAGATGAGAAAAGTTAAGGGGGGGTAGTAAAAGTCAGTCACTCAATCATTCATCAAACCTTCAGCAAGTATATAATGTTCCAGACACTATACTAAGCATTGGTGATACAAAGAAACCCCCCCCCCCAATGTACTTTCCCTCAAAGATTAACATTGTAATGCAGGTGAAACTATGCTACTAATTGTATACACAAGATATATAAAGAGGGAAGTAGTTTGCCCACACTTAAATAACTAGTACTGAAACCAAATTATTTTGAATTTAAATCCAGGACTCTTTCTATCACATCACATTTCCACTCTTTTCCCTCCACCCTCAGATTTTCCTAACATTTACATGATTGCTTTAACTCTTCTGTAGATTGCTTTCATTCTGCCATTAATTCTTACTTCATAAACACCATTGCTATCTCTTACATCTCTGGCTCACAATGAAAGGAATGATTAGTTAGCAATTTGTGCAACAATAAAGATATGAACACTGGCATGCATTGTCAGATTTGAATGTTTACAGAATATTTTCTTTTTAACTTAAGCTGAGCATATAAATCTACAAAACATTTCAAATTTAACTATTTTCAAGCCACAATCTTCTTTAAGTATTTGATTCTGTAGCCTCCCATTTTTCATTTCTGAAGTACTGAATTCTCTCAATACAATCTTTAGCATTTAGATGAAAATTATTTCCTTAAAAGGAATATAAATAAATATTATGACTGTCACAAGAGGATTGTTGTAGTAGAATGGGAGGGGGGAAACTTTGAGCTAAGAGTCAGAATCCATGATCAATTCTGATGTGTATATGCATATGTGTGTATATATATATGTATGTATGCATACACACATACACATGCCCACACACACACACACACACATTAATCAACTGAATGATTGTATTAGCTAGGGTCCAGTTTTGGAGACACTAGTAAAAAAGTTTGATAATCAGGAATATTGAACTGATTGCAGTATGTAGTGAGGAAAACCACAATATGAATGATTGTGCAGAAGAAAGACAATATATGGGTGGCTGTTCAGTTTTTCGATTGTGCACAACTCTTGTTGCTCCCCTTTGGGTTTTCTTTGCAAAGATAATGGTTTGCCATTTCCTTCTCCAGTTCATTTTTTATAGATGAGGAACTGAGGCAGTCACACAGCTAGTAAATATATGCGGTTGGATTTGAACTCATGAACATGAGTCTTCCTGATTCTAAGCCCAGTGCTCTATCCACTACCACAAATAAAGTACAGTATTTTCCCAGCAGGAACAGATGTTCCATTTAAGTCTTGATCATCCCTATAATAGGCCTGTTCATACTTGCTTTTCAAAAGTATTCTTTAATGTGAGATCAGTGTTTGTGTCTTCACTGCTAGCTGCCATTTTCATTATAATATGTTTTCCATTCTTTTAATTATAGTATGCATTATATAGAAACTTTTGGCTTTTGAAAATTAAAAATGCACATTTATGTTCTGTATAAGTAATGCTATATATCTGAACTACCCATTTAATCAGCAAACATTTGTTAAATACCTGGTCTGTGCAGTTCCTGGTGCTCGAAACTGGGAATTAGAAAGATACTGAAGATACAGTTCCTACCTTCAAGATACAATCTAATGGTGCAAATATAAATTAGAAGCCTTTTTTATTAAATAAATGTCTTATTCTCATCTCCAATGATGACTTAATTACAAACATAATTTATATAAATGGAAAGGTTTTGTATACATCTATTTATCTTTTAAATATGAGAATTGTTCAAAAGAATTGTTAAAATACAGCATGACAGTTGGATGGAGTTTAAATCCCTCATTCTGGATAGTTTTAGGTGTATGTTGTAGCAAAGCAGATGTCACTTAGTTTTTGTTTAATCAGAGATTAAATATTCACAATTCAGTTTTAAATTGTCATAACTGTCAGCTTGGATAAATGAATAAGGCTTATCCAGCATATTCCTAAAGGAAAATGGGAAGATTATAATTGTATTTTCTAATAATTTTTTAGCAAATCTATGATATAGAATACTTAATACACTATATGTGTATACACACACATATATATGTGTGTGTGTGTGTGGGTGTATATATAAATTTGTATATATATGTAAGCATATATACACATAAATATATCTATGTATTTATGTAGATATGCATATGTATAGGGGGAGAAACAGAGAAAAAGAGAGTGAATTCTGACTGTATTATTACCAGTCTTACAGATATGATGAATTAGAATTCTTTCTTTTTTCTCTTTCTTTCTCCTTTACTCCCTTTGAGTGTGTTAATCTTAAAGTCAGGAAATGTGCCATCAACTATATATACAGAAATAATCAAGCAAACAAAACCCATATTTCCCCCAGAACTTAACTGTAAGTTAGGAACAAGAATACAAATAGAGATGTGAGACAGCCCCTGCTTTTAGATCTTACATGCTGCTAATCAAGATACTTAATTAACTCCTTAGAGGTTCAGTTTCCTCAACTGTAAAATGGGAATAATAATCTTTAACTCTCAGGGACAGTGTGAGAAAAACATTGAACAAATCTTAAAACTTTTTAAAAAAGTGAATTAATTAGCCTTCCTATCTCAAAGTAAAATAGCATTTCCCCAAAAGCACATCATCTACATTTAGGTTCTAAGTTTGATGGAGAAATAATGGATTTAGTTATGTTGGTTTTGGATCTTCTTGTAGTTGTGTGTTAAGACACTCCTGGGTAGTTTGCTCTCCAAATATATATTTTTAAAAACTGTAACCTGGTCAATATTTTTTTTCTTCTGGAACATAAACTTCAATCTTTCTCTTTCATCTAAACGTGTTGTATTCCTTGGGAGAAGCTTAAATATTAATATTTTATGCGTTCCTTGTTCCCCCTGGTTCTATAGCAGCAGTTAAGACAAACTGCTCCCGAAGCTCTGCTGACTTCTCTAATATGGTGCATAAAGTAAAACACCGAGGAAAAAAACAAAGCTCAAACCAGAAAAAGCATGTTAATTTCAAGCTCCATTAGAAATGCCAGTGAAAAGAATGGCAAGGACCTCTCTATAGGTAAAGGGACCAAATTGGGAAGGAGTGAGATTCCATTTTCCAGTCTTCTAATTATGGACTGAAGAAAAAGGGAAAAATGAAAAATCTACTTTGTGAAGTAAATCATTTCTTACCAGAGCAGAGGCAGTCCCCTTACTTTCTAGGATCAGTAAGAATTTTATTTTAAATCCATAGTTCTGTGATATGGAGAGCTGTATTTCAGTGATGGTTTGGTTATGCCATTAATAGTCAAACTGGATTGCAGATGTTGATTTTTGTCAAATGTCTGGAAAGTCTCTAAGGAAAATTGTTTACATAGTAGAAAATGACTGTCACCCTGAAGCTGTAATAATTAGGAGAGCTAACTGGTTGTTCCAGTTTATATGGGTATTTGTCTAAGCTGTTTTTCGAGGAAATTGTGGAGTAATTGAGGGTGGGATGTTGCATTCCATCTTTCTGAGAGTGATTTGATGAGTGTGAAATTGGTCTGTCAGAGAAGAGTATCTCTGTGGAAGGTCTCAGTCCTACTCTCCTCAGTTTCTTTCACCGTCTTTACAGAAAATGTGTATTGAAGGTTTTGTTCCTCTTTGGAACATAGAAAACTGGTTCAAGTACTTACAATTGCTCTTTGTGGTAGGCAGAAATCAAAATGCAAGAGAAGGTAACTCTGGGTATTATTTTACCAACTGCATTTTTTATGGCACATAAAAGAGGGAGTTGGGTTTGCTAATGAGATATTTGTGGCTTATGATATGCTTTCTATAGAAAAGCCAATAAAAACATAGAACCCAGACAATAGAACTGTCCCTTTTTACTGTTACTTTTTTACTGTTTTTAGTTTCTGGCATTTGTAACCTGAGAAGGGAAAACTGAAACAATACTAACAGCTTCTCTTTCTCTGTGGTTTTGCCTGTAGGTGTGGAACCAGGTCTTTGAATGCTGTTGTCAGTCTAAAGCCCGCAGCTTCTGTGTGTAAACATAGTGGGAGTTTTTTTTTTTTTTTCCACACCTTGTGTGGTAACTTTTTTTAAATCAATGTGATGAGGGTGTGTGTTTCTGAAAGCATACATGTCTCAGCGATTGCCTTGTACAGTGCATTGTTAAGTCACTCTGCCAGTTTGACGTTAGTCAGTTTATGTCTACTTCTTTAAGTCTATTGTAATGCAGGAATAGAGAATGTTTCAGAAGACTCGAGAGACTTCCAAGGATGAGAAGTGAACAGATTCCAAAGTAGAACTAAATGGATCAACCTAAAATTTTCCATAGAAATATGTATTCTTAGGATATAAATTCCTTGGGGACTCAGATGTTTTATTTTTGTATTTGTATCTTCAGTATATTTTTCAAGGTCAGGAACACAGTAGATGCTAGTTAAATACTTGTTAGCTTTTTTTGATTGAGTGATTATTCCTAAAAATGGAGAAATTCTGTTTGGGTAAATTTGTGGATCAAAATCTGATTGTGTTGTTTGTTTCCTTTAAGGCGTATTCAATTCAATTTAATAAACATGTATCAAGTGCCAGATACTGTGCTAAGCCCTAGGGACTAAAATAAGAAAAAAAAATTCCTTGCCTTCAAAGAACTTACAATCTAATGGGAAAAGACAATATTCAAAAAGAAGCTGAAAAGTTTACAGGGGCATTAGTGCATAATGTGGGTTAGGACATGATGTTCAAGTCAAAACCAAGCAGAGCTGCTGATGAAGAATAAAGGGTTATATGGAAAGTTCTGAGCCCTCTATAAAAGAAGGCTTTGGGAAGGGTTTATTGCTCTGCCTTCTAGGCGCTTTAGTACAAGGAGGGATGCTACTGAGATAGCTGAGGGATTGAAATCAATCTGCATGTCAGGGAGATTTTCTGGTTATCAGCTTATACTGGGGGAGGCAAGGCTTACTAGGAGTTGAAACCAAGCAGAGATTTGTTGAAAAATGAATGTTGTGTTCTCTCTCTGCCTGTGTGTGTCTCTCTCTGTCTCTTGTCTTTTCTCTTTGCCTCCATCTCTCTTTCTCTCTGTCTCTGTGTCTCTCTCTTCCTCTCCCTCTCTCCTTCTCCTCCTCCTTTTCTCCCTCTGCTTCTATCTTTTTCTCTCCCTCTCTTTCTCTCCCTTCCTCTCCCTCTCTGTCCTTTCCTCCCTCCCTCTTTTCCTCTCTCTCTCTCTATCAATTTTATTGAGATTTTTTCTCAATATGTTTTTGAAATAGTTTTGATTTTATTCCTATTTTTGAATTATACATATACAATTTCTTAGGGCCAACTGAAAGGGAATAAAGACATCACCTAGACCAATCTTCTTATTTAATTAGATGGAGAATCTTGACCTCAACGAGATTGAGCAATTTGTCTCAGGTCACATGGTAAGTAGAAGAGCTGAGACTTGGAGAAAGAAGAATGTATAATACCTTCACTTCTTGATTTTGTTTTCGTTTTTGTTTTTAGAACTAGAATAAGACCCTAGGAGTAGTTAATTTATTAAAAATTCACAAAAATGCAGAGATCTTATTTTGGGAAGGACATAATAAATGAAAAGAAATCTCATTTATTTGAAGACCCATTAGTGAAAGTGGACCCTAGATTAAAGACTGAAATTTGAAGAAAGAGCATTATATATAGCAACTATGCTATGTATCTCCATCTCAAAGTACAACAAATACTGCTCTTCCAGAATTTTTTTTTCTTTTCCATCATGAAAAATCATGTAGTAGCATCCCATAATTAAAAAGCTTGTTATTCATTTTTGATTTGTGAGTAACTTCACTGCTACAGCCCAAAGTAATAGTATTCCTTCCACATTATGCCTCAGGTATTTTGTCTGTCTTTTCAGTTTCTATCATATCTCTCTTCCCCTCTAGATGGGTCTAACATTGCATGTACAAATTTATTCCAAGTACAAAAACTTATAACTTTGGGTAACTTCAGGTATATAAACTATGTATATATTTAAGATATAGCTATAAAATAAAACCACAGATTCTACTATCTGTCCTTAACTACCATGGCAAGTTTTCATAGATGTAATTACTACAACATATATAATCTGTACTATCCAGTTGAGCTTGATACTTGATAACAATGCTTTCTGGGTCAGCTAGCTAATTTGCCCAAAATGTTCCCTCCATTTTTTTTCCATCCAGTCTATTCCTAGAACTAGTTTTTTTTTTTTTAGTTTTATGGGGTCCCTGAGGAAGCAAAGTCATTTCTGCTTGGTCTGGCATCCACCTCTTGGTTCCAGTTCAGAATTGTTCTTCCTGCTGCCACCAAATCCCTGCCTCAGCAGCTTCGCTGGATTTCATTCCTAGTCACAGAAATCTCCTGAACTAGTCTTTCTGTGTTTTGGCAGTCAGCCTAAGACAAATATCCAGGAATTTTTTTTTTTGCCCTCCCTTACTCAACTCCTTATTTTTCCTGCTTCCTAAGCCTTTTCATGTGCCTTGAATTTTAAATCATTTCCCATTCACTCTTTCTCCTTTTTTCCCCTCTAATAGCCTAGAATGGTTTTTCGTAATACTATTCAGGATAAATTATAGAGAGACAAATGAGAGAGAGAGATAGAAAGATAGAGAGATAGATATAAATGAGATATGGATTGTATTTCAATACTGTTTTCTGTGTTTTGTAATTTTATTTTATATATTTTAAAACATTGCTTTGAGAAGGGCTCCTTAGTTTTCATCAAGCTGCCACAAGGTTCCATAACTCAAAAATGTTAAGAAGTCCTGCTCCATGTCTTTATTGAGCTCATATCTTATGTTTCATTTCTGGATTACATGGGAGTTATCTATATCAAGCATATATAGCCTAAATAAATATAATATAATATATATATATACATATATATGTATATCATACACACACAAAAACTTCTCTTTTTACTTTAAATTTTAATCTATTTAAAATATAATTCCATCTTAATATTTAACTTTAGTTAGCCAAGGACTAAAGGGGAAATAGGTTATTCACATGTATTATTGAAGAGGGTTTCTTATTTTATTTTTATTTTTTGGCCATACATCTGGTCATGGACTGCAATCTTAGTGCCTTGGCTTCAGAATATGAGGTTATGTGTTTTTTTTTCTCTTTAAAAATTGTTTTAGAAAATTTGAAGTTTATACAAAATCTTTAATAAATAAGATTCTAATAAAAAATATGCTCTAGAATAAATAGGGAAGACAAGTAAAATTATTTCTCTAGATCTTCTGTTAATTTCTACTATTTGTCTTTTATATAAGGATTAATCTATATTCAAAGATATCTTCTTCCCACTTCTCCTCACATCCAGTTAATCTTTCATAGAATGAATATGTGGGTATTGGATGAAACACCTTGAACTTTAGGTGAAATACTAAGTACCATTGCCACATAAGGGATCCCTGAAATGCAAAGTGGGTATGAATTTGACTTTTTTTTTTTTTACTATGTGAGACGTTGGGGGATGTGAAGGCCCCCCCTAGAGGTTTGTACTTCTGAGTCTGCCTGCCTAGCAACCTGCCACTAGTTTGCCTCAGGTAAGGGATTTGGTACTGAGATGTTATTTCACCCCACTCTAGAGACAATCAATGTAAACTCCAGAATTTGATCCAGACATCCTCGAGCAAACTGGTGGAAACTGACAATTCCATCATCCTCAAAATTCAACTTTGTTATATATTTTCAGAATAAGCACAATTCACAAAATTTGGAATCTCTCTGAATTGAAATTTTTGAAACTGAACTGATATTAAAGAATTAATTGGAAAGATCTATTAACTGCAGGGTGAATATTTGATACCATTGCCTATAAACAACATATATGATATCTATAAACAATAATAGGAGACAACTAAATAATTCAGTGGATGGAGTGCTGAGCGGTGTCAGGAATATCTGAATTCAGATTTGATCCCAGACACTCATTAGGTGTGGGACTCTGGGGAAGTCAAATTCTATGTGCCTTAATCCACTAGAGAAGGAAACAGCAAACTATCCCCATATCTGCCAAGAAAATCCCATATGGTATCATGAAATGTTGGACACAACAGAACAAAAAAACAACACAAAAATATGAATATAGTTGTTATATTGGCATTGTGTGGGTCCCTATCTTAAACTATCTTTGGAAAGATAGTTTAAGTGAGCACAAAAGACTTTCAACTATATTTTTTAGAAACAAACATTTTATATAAAGCTAAGTTTTTATTTCAAAAAAAGGTGATTGCAAAAAAAAGCCATTTGGGATCTTTTAAAAATTTTAGTACTTTTTTCCATCAATTCTCAGTGTTTATCTCTAGGGAATTCTATTGAAGTTATAATGGAAGTTATAAATCCATCCTTAAAGTGTAACTGTGCTGTTATGTAATTTTGTATGCAGAGACATCAAATGTTTTTTTCTTAACATGTTAAGAAGTAGTACATAATTTTTCTTTAACTTTAAATTTATATGATTATTTGTGTGACTGTTCTTTTGTAAGAAAGAGAAATAAAGAGAAAAGAGAGGGAAGAAAGGAAGGGAGGAAGGAAGGAGGAAAGGAAGGAAGGGAAGAAAGATAAAATTATTTAGCTTTAATGATTAGGCCTGGACAGAAAATAAAACCCCCTGAAAGGCTGAACTTGTATGTGATTCCAAAATGTAAAATAACTATGACTTGTATATTAAACAGGGATAAGAAAAAGTTTAGTTTAGTAGTGTATAGAAAAAGCACCCAAGGATGAATATAAAAGGTGAAGTTGTTAGATTGGAGATAATGTCATTATTAATGAAAATTAATATTTTAGTTAGGAATAACCATAAATTTTATTTCCAATAACATCTCTTTCTAACCTTCATCCTTAAAATTATAAAAAGGGGTTCCTTTTTTCCTACTTGACAGGTGATTACATAAAGCATTTTAACCTTCATTGTTATGTTAGAATACTTTTTTCTCCATGTAACCAAGTGAGGAAAATATATGATTTTTTATTTTGAGGAAATTGCCAAATGTATCTAATATTATAGTCAATTTGAATCAAGATTTTCTTTCTAGGTCTTTTAGCATAGTATATTCTCTATACTATGAAATAGCTTTCTGAAAAATGTCAAAACAAACAAAAAAACATTGCTGTTACTTATGGATCTATAGTACTTTGAAGTCATTATATCTCATGAATCTTTGTTTTAAAAAATCATATTTTTCAAAGTTTTTTTTTTTATTTTGTTCTTCAGGACCCAAAGATTTTAAAATACATACAGTTCAAATATACAATCCCAAAGAAAGTTGGCATGGTGAACAAACATATACACCCAAACTCGGCTTACTTTGATGGCTCTGTGATCTTATGGAAAAGTGTATGCATTCAGGCAATACAGAGAAAAGACAGATTGTTAGAAGTTGTTTGGTTATATGAGTAGAATGGGGATATTTGAAGGAATAAGAAAGCATATATATTAATAAAATAACACTCTAAGGATGAACTAACCCCTCCCCTCATAAATATCAGATAATAGCAGAATTTACTAAATTTCCCTCAACCTAGTATACCAAGAAGATACTAGCTATGGTCTGTGTCTACAGAATGTCAAATATGGTCAATTTAAGAGCTGATTGATTCACAATAATGATTATGATCATATATGATCATATAATGATTATAAAGATAATAATTATGATTCAACATAAACTCATTAATTAGATACCTGCAATTTCTGGGATATTAGACAGGAGCTTAAAAAAAAAAAAAGAAAAGAAAGAAAGCTCAAAAAGAAAAAAAAAGATCTAAGACATGTTTCCTGCCCTACCCAATTCATCATGTATGATTGCAGGGCACCTCATTAAATAAAGTACCAGCTTTTGTCAAATGAGCCATCTAGGCTAATAGTTACAAAAGCACCAAAATGAGAGCCAACACCATGGTCTAATCTCAAGGCTTCTAAGTGACAAACAGGGAGTGGGGAAATCAGTTATATTTTACTATCACCAAAATAGCCAATTGTGTGGTTTGTCTTCCACATGTTACTTTCTCTTCAATCTACCCTGACTCTGTACCCCTCCCTTCTGCTGCAAAGCTCTTCAGTCTCTTCTCTGAGAAATTGCAACAGCAACTACAGAAGGACTTAAAGCATCAGTGGCATTAAGTACCATTAGAAATTTCATCCAAATGTATCCTAATGAAGTTATTTATGCTTCATACCACTTGGGGGTTTTCCCTGGGCTCCTTCTGAGAATAGCCTCTGGTTCTTGGATAGTGACCAATAAGTAAGACTTCTTCTCTAGTCTCTATTCCCTTTTCCTTTTGATGAGATAAAGTGTGTCACATAGAATGATGAATCATGGATGGAATTTGATATACAATACCAATGTCTATATTTTCTTCCTTTTTCACCAAACTTCATTTCCCAACTTAACTGTTTCTCTTGAGAGCATTATAATTCTTCCATTTACCTGTCTTACAAAT
The DNA here is from genome assembly GCF_016432865.1 of Antechinus flavipes. Lineage (NCBI taxonomy): Eukaryota > Metazoa > Chordata > Mammalia > Dasyuromorphia > Dasyuridae > Antechinus > Antechinus flavipes. Next base: position 45,184,251 of record NC_067403.1, read on the forward strand.
TTTCGTTTACCTTTGACTTTGCCCCAAAATTCAGTCAGTTGTTAAATCTTGGAAGTTCTATCTCTATAGCATTTCTTGCATTTTTAACCTTCGTTTTCCTTATAAATACCCCCAAATCACATCCTTCCAGGTTGCCTCAAGTCTCTGCCTTCTCTAATCATTCATATAGCTGACAAAGTAATTTCTTAATATGCAAGTCTGACCATATGAAATCTCTACTCTCCAGTACCTCCATCTTGACTCTAGTCAAGTATTCTAACCTTATTTTTAAAAAATTCTATTTTATGTAATTATTGCTATAACACTTGATGCACATATCTTATAAATAAGTAAATACGAGCATTGGGAATTGTTGCTCATTTTTTTAAATAGATGTGGTTCATGATCAAAAAATTTGACAAATTTACCATCCTTTGAGACACCTTTGACTATGCTATGACCATTTTTATTTTGCTCTATTTTAAAAATGAGACCTACTTATTGCTAATTTGTCTGTTTTATGAAGCTTTCTCCTAAGATTTTCTTACTCTTATGTGAAAACATATGTCAATATGCTTCAAGGAAAATTGTCTTAATATAGTACCAGTTTTAGAATTTTTTTCTGAAATCTTTTCTCATCACATTTTTATATTTATTTTGTGAGGTTGGTTATATGAATTCAGCAGATTGAAGTTAAATGATCCCTCCCTTCCCACATTTAGAGGGTGGGTGCTGGATCTGTGATTTCCCTGGTGTGGAATATTACTGATGTGAGAACTACAGCAAGAGGTCTGGTACTTGGAGAGAGAGAGCTCACATTCACCTAACTTGCCCATATTCACCCAGCTACTCTATGACCAAGGTGACACTGAAGTCAGGTTTAGTTTGACTGCAAGGGTAAGCCCCCTATGAGATGTGTTATGTTGCTTCTCTTCCCCTTTCACCCCCAAATCACTTAAAAAACATATTGTACCCAATGTAGTACTCCCTTAAAAATTATCAATATTGTTCATGTGTATCAGCAGCAATGTAAAAAAATGTTACCTAGCTTTGTAAATGAGATGCACAACATAAATGCTTTATTATTGATATAGATATCCAAAGAAGGGATATCACTTTTTAGTCTGTCTGATCATGGAGGAGATAACATGAGTTTGACAGAGATGGAGGCTTCTTCCCAGACAGAATAGTAAAAATATAGATAGAATTTAAATTATGTTTTCCTAAGAGAAGCTCAATATTGTTGTAACTACAATATACGATTTGTACAGAGAGATAGATTTGGGAAGAAAGCTTGAAACCAGACAGTCAATGATTTTGAACATTAGGATAAATGGGCAATATTAACAACCATAACAAATGGGTCCTATGTAGCATTCTGAGATTTGCAAAGCTCTTTGTATTCATTACCTTTAGTCTTAAAAACTCCCTATGAGATAGGTACTGAATATTTATATTTTCCCCAACTTACAGTCGAGGACACTGAGGGTCAAAAAAGGTTAAGTTAGTTGCCAGTAGTCACACAACTTGTAATTTCATATACGAAATGGGATTTTTATTCCACATCTTCCTCACTTCAAATCCAGAACTCTGGCATCCATGTTTCTACAGGGGGAATAATACTAAGCTTTAAACTGCATTAAGAATGTTGGACACTCTGTAAAATCAAAGAATTAAAGAAGAGGGAGCTGAGAGAACATGTCAGCAAGGTAGAAACCCACATTTCTTTTAATACCTAATAATAACTCTTTAATCTAGTAATGGACTTGTTGGACTACACTGGATTTGTTAGACGTTTATTTACTGTATTTTACAATAAAGAAACAAAAAATGAAGCTCGTTAGAAATATTTGTGAGAACCTAGGGACTAAGCTTTGGTGAATTAGTAACTGGTTGAACTAATTCTGTTTGGAGGAAGAATTTATCTTCCTTCTTCCCCTGACCCCTTTTTTTTGTTTGGAACTGTGATTTAATTGGTATATAGGGAACTTCCAGGGAGGAAACTCACTCTACCAAAGCATATTAACTGCTGCTCAGCAATTTATAGTTTTTGAAAGTTGGCAGAGGGCACTGAGAGGTTAAGGACCTTGGCCAGGGTCAGGCTACCATATATGTTTCTTCCTCTTTCTGAGCTCAATTGTTTTCATTATTTCTCTTTGCTTCTTAACTAAAATTCTACCTGATGTTAAAAATGTTAAAAGTAAATATGATAGTTTCAGTTACTTTTTATATAACATACAAATTTGGTGCTGTTATTCATTACATTTTTATATATTGTATTATTACATTAATTGTACCTTTAGATCAAGCCATTCAGATCAAACCATGCAGTCTTGTCTGACTTGGAGCTGTGGTCAGCTCCACAGCTACTTCCAGGCTTGTGCAGATGGCACAGATATAGATGAAGAATCATGACTGATTGGTTCTACTAAAATTGATGATTGGATCCATTCTGTAATTGTTCGACTGCCAAGTCTGGAGCCATAGTCTCAAAGCTCTTGTTCTTGTTTGAGTAATCATTACTGAAAGTCATCACCAAGAAGCATATTTGGCACTTATTTGAATGTTAGTTCATATTTAAAATCATTTCATATTGCCATTAATAATAGTAATAATAATAATATGACATCTTGGAATTGAAAATGTTTAATGTATTTTGAAATCCTTCCTCAAATATAGCAGTAATAGGTTATTTTATTTATTGAAGATTCAGTCTTTGAGGCAGGATAGCTTGAAATGGGATAATATTATAACTCTTGGGGGGTTATTTTATTTTAATTTTATATTGATATTCCTTGTTGTTTTATCACCTTGATTTCCGAATGTATCCTTCCCTCTTTCTCTCCCAATAAATTTTTGTTTTTAACAAAGAATTAAAAAGGAGTGGGGGGAGGAGAGAGAGAGAGAGAGAGCGAGAGAGAGAGAGAGAAAGAGAGAGAGAGAGAGAGAGAGAGAGGGGAGAGAAGAAAGCCATTCAGAAAAAACTAACCATATAATTGAGTCTGACAGTGCATGCAGTTTTCCATACAAATAAGCTACGAAAAAGGAATGGAGTTGTATTTTCTCTATTCTCCTCTGGATGGAGACTTCCTTTCCATTAAATCTTTTTTCAGTTCTCTATTATTACCATTTCTTTTTTTGTCCCCTAATCTTGCCACCTTTTCTTCTTTTTTCTTCTCTTTTCAGTTTTTCATCTTCTTTTTCTCTTCCAAAGGCAATGCTGTTTTACTTGATATAGTTATATTTATGTTTCTCATTTTAGGACTACTTTAACATTTGAGTTGCTAAGGGATTTGTGTGTTCACAGAATCAACACTATTGTTTTCTTGCAGGCTCCACACTTTGCCATCTCAGAGACTTTGGTAGAACTTTGTTCAAGACTGGCGAAGTGAAAAGCTAAACCTCTCAGGTGTCTAAAGATAAGCATTGAAGGATTCCTATAATATTTGTATCCAAAGAGGGTCTTGGTAAAGCTAGGTACTATTAAAATGGATTCATCTATGTAGTATAAGAATATTTTAATTAATTTTGACTAAGAAAAATAGTTTTAAAGTATCTCAGCAAGATAAAGGAAGATTCTGAACACATTTTATGGGAGGTATAATGCTGTATAAAAAAGAATTTGGAGTTAGATGGACTTAGATTCAAAACTTTCCTTTGTCACTTAATATTAATTTTACTTAAGGCAAGCCACTTTACCCTTCTTGGTTTCAGTTTCATCACAGATAACTAATAGAAAATCACTGAAGTCCTTTTCAACTCAAATATTTGATATTATTCTAATGTGATGATGTGCCCCTTAGGTTCTATGATTCATCAATATGAGTGCGTGCTCTAAAATAGAGATTATAACCCATTCTGAAGGATTCTCTGTGTTAGTCCAGAAATCTGCATATGGCTCATAAAATGTGAGGGACTTTAACCTTTAAACTATGGATAATCTGTAGGTGTTAATAATAAGGAGAACTTTCCTTTTGTTCTCACCATAAGATTATTATTGTCTCTCTAGTAATGTCATTTATATCAGTTCTTGTATATACACTTTAAATATGTTTTTAAATAGTGGAAATATTAACCTATTTTCCAAAGTCATTTAAAGAATACTGGATATATGTTTTAGTTTTGGCTCTGCCATTAAATATTTTTGTGACCTTGGTCAAATCACAATTTCCCTGTATCACAATTAGTCTATAAAATTTGAGGGTTGGATCAGAAGATCTATGAACCTTTTCCATCTTCTGGATTCTAAGTAAATGATGAAATCAAACAAAGAGTTAGAAATGGCATAATTCAATAATGAAGAAATATATTATCTTTACTCACATCAATAAACATTGTTTGAATAATTTTAAGGTTAACATTCTTATAAAGATTGTGATCTGAATAGTCCTCTAGCAAATATGTTGATGGTTTATATTAAATTACTAATTTTTCTTTTTGATTAAAGTTTTTTTTTTTAATTTTACATTTAGAGACCTTTGTTTTAGATGGTAGAATTATTGATTATTGATTAATCAGCAAGGAAGCATTTAATATGTATCTACTGTGTGTCAGACACCATGTTAGGTATTGGAGAAGTAAATACAAAAGTCAGAATGTCTCTCCCCCAAAGGAGTTTACATCCTAGCAGGAAGATAAAATATGTTCATAGACAAGTACATACAGTTTTTTTTTTTTACAAAATAAATCCATAGTGATTTAGGTTGGGAAGCACTAACAACTAAAAAGTCAGTGAAGATTTTTTGAAAGAGGTAGAATGTGATCTGAACTTGCCAGGAGTTCATGATCCCAAGAAGCAAACGTGAGGAAAGAAAGGAGGGAGGGAAACAATGTATATAAAGTCATGGAGATAATGATGGAATATTATCTATGGGGGGGAAAGTAGGCCATTTTTAAAAAAAATTTATTTTATTTAATAATAACTTTGTATTGACAGAATCCATGCCAGGATAATTTTTTTACAACATTATCCCTTGCACTCGCTTATGTTTCGTTTTTTCCCTTCCCTCCCTCCACCCCCCCCCCAAGATGGCAAGCAGTCTTATATATGTTAAATATGTTGCAGTATATCCTAGATACAATACATATTTGCAGAACCGAACAGTTCTCCCGCTGCACAGGGAGAATTGGATTCAGAAGGTAAAAATAACTCGGGAAGAAAATCAAAAATGCAAATAGTTCACATTCATTTCCCAGTGTTCCTTCTTTGGGTGTAGCTGTTTCGGTCCATCATTTATCCATTGAAACTCAGTTAAGTCTCTTTGTCATAGAAATCCACTTCCATCAGAATACATCCTCATACAATATCGTTGTCGAAGTGTATAATGATCTCCTGGTTCTGCTCATCTCACTTAGCATCAGTCCATGTAGGTCTCTCCAAGCCTCTCTGTATTCATCCTGCTGGTCATTCCTTACAGAGCAATAATATTCCATAACATTCATATACCACAATTTACCCAGCCATTCTCCAATTGATGGGCATCCATTCCTTTTCCAGTTTCTAGCCACTACAAACAGGGCTGCTACAAACATTTTGGCACATACAGGTCCCTTTCCCTTCTTTAGTATCTCTTTGGGGTATAAGCCCAATAGAAACACTGTTGGATCAAAGGGTATGCACAGTTTGATAACTTTTTGGGCATAATTCCAGATTGCTCTCCAGAATGGTTGGGTTCGTTCACAACTCCACCAACAATGCATTAGTGTCCCAGTTTTCCCGCATCCCCTCCAACATTCATCATTTTTTCCTGTCATCTTAGCCAATCTGACAGGTGTGTAGTGGTATCTCAGAGTTGTCTTAATTTGCATTTCTCTGATCAGTAGTGATTTGGAACACTCTTTCATGTGAGTGGTAATAGTTTTAATTTCTTCATCTGAAAATTGTCTGTTCATATCCTTTGACCATTTATCAATTGGAGAATGGCTTGATTTTTTTATAAATTTGAGTCAGTTCTCTATATATTTTGGAAATGAGGCCTTTATCAGAACCTTTAATTGTAAAGATGTTTTCCCAGTTTGTTGCTTCCCTATTAATCTTGTTTGCATTCGTTCTGTTTGTACAAAGGCTTTTTAATTTGATATAATCAAAATTTTCTATTCTGTGATCAGTAATGGTCTCTAGTTCATCTTTGGTCACAAATTTCTTTCTCCTCCACAAGTCTGAGAGATAAACTATCCTATGTTCCTCTAATTTATTTATAATCTCATTCTTTATGCCTAGGTCATGGACCCATTTTGATCTTATCTTGGTATGTGGTGTTAAGTGTGGGTCCATGCCTAATTTCTGCCATACTAATTTCCAGTTATCCCAGCAGTTTTTATCAAATAATGAAATCTTATCCCAAAAGTTAGAATCTTTGGGTTTGTCAAACACTAGATTGCTACAGTTGGCTATTCTGTCTTGTGACCCTAACCTTTTCCACTGATCAACTAATCTATTTCTTAGCCAATACCAAATGGTTTTGGTGACTGCTGCTTTATAATATAATTTTAAATCAGGTACAGCTAGACCACCTTCATTTGATTTTTTTTTTCATTAATTCCCTTGAGATTCTCGACTTTTTATTGTTCCATATGAATTTTGTTGTTATTTTTTCTAGATCATTAAAATATTTTCTTGGAAGTCTGATTGGTATAGCACTAGATAAATAGATTAGGGAGCATTGTCATCTTTATTATATTCGCTTGGCCTATCCAAGAGCACTTAATATTTTTCCAATTATTTAAGTCTGACTTTATTTGTGTGAAAACTTTTTTTGTAATTTTGCTCAAATAATTCCTGACTTTCCTTTGGTAGGTAGATTCCCAAATATTTTATGCTATCAACAGTTATTTTGAATGGAATTTCTCTTTGTATCTCTTGCTCTTGGATTTTGTTGGTGGTGTATAAGAATGCTGAGGATTTATGGGGATTTATTTTGTATCCTGCTACTTTGCTAAAATTATTAATTATTTCTAATAGTTTTTTAGTAGAATCTCTGGGGTTTTCTAGGTATACCATCATATCATCTGCAAAGAGTGATAGTTTGGTTTCCTCATTTGCTAAGTAGGCCATTTTTTTCTGGAATAGAGTGTGTGGTAGAGAGTGAGATGTATTCTTCCTTGAATGATAACATAGAAGGAGAGTGTGTAGGACTTTATATTCCAAACAAATTAATTTGTATTTTATCCCGTTGACCATAGGGAGACATTGTTGACTGAGGGAGATGATATAGTCAGATGCCAGTTTCACTTACAAGTACTTTTGCTATGTATGCAAGAGTTGGATTGAGAGAAAGAGCGATAGCTATGATGCTGACAGAGCAATTAGGAAGCTACTATTGACCCACAGGCATTTATTAAGCACCTATTTTAATGACTAATATGTTAGTCATTAAAGACTGAAATATATAATTATTTATTGATTAATTCATCTATCTATTTACACATAAAATGAATGCAATTTAATTGAAGAATAAGAGCAAAAATTTTCCCCAAGTCTTTGTTTGGAGTTAGAACTTTTCCAAGGAAGATCTAAATCTTATACTAGAAGGCTGTAGAAAGATTTGGAAGATACTTTTTATCTTTAGCAATGTAAAATATTTATCGTTATTCTTATCAAGTATTACATTGTGCATTTTTACAGAAAATGAAAGTATATGTCTGGTGTAATGTGGGAGCCATATTAAAAATGATTTAAGTAGAGCAACCATCTAGTCAGTCAAAAATCATTTAAGTTAAGAGAAAAGAAACAGACAAAAACAAAGGAAAGACCTGAAGAAGTCACAAAAAAATCAGAAAAGCTTTTAAAATTACATGTTTAATATGTTAGACACTTAAAAAGAAAAGTAAAGAAATCTGCAGAGTTCTGTATAATCCTCTTGTCATATTCTTGCCTATATGGAAATACCTATTTTATTTGTTAAGTTCAGAATTTTTAAAAAGTCAGAGATAGAGAATTTATTATACTTATTACAATGGATATAGAAGTCCTAGAATATAGAGAGAATTATAGTTTGGTAAAATGGAAATGCATCATTACCCCAATTTTACTCATTCATCTGAGAGTTCAAATGACTTTTTGAAATTTTATGTGAAATAATGAGTAATTCTGATTTTTATGTTTCAAGTAAGAATTTATTGTCTCCTTTATGAATTTATTATGATTATTTGCTTTCAGTTGTACATAGCTATATCAATTCATTTTTAATTCATATGCCAGTCTTTTAAGAAATATGCTCTTAAAAGCAAAATTAGCACCATTTTTTGTAGTTACCATACTTTTAAATAATAAGTTAGAAAGGAATGGCAGTTAAATTCTAAATGTATTCATATTCTTTTGCTTTTTCAGACATCTTTATTTGGTAGCAGGAGACTGAAAATTACACATATATCAATTTTATAAATATAAGTAAATTAAAACAAAATTGAATATATTTGTAATTTTCCATTTGGGGCATAGGAAAGACGTCTCATGTCTATTTGCTATTTGTGTTTCATTCAACCAGAACATGTTCTATGCAAGGTACTATTTCTAGGCATTACGAAAGTATTTGAGACTAGCTATTGATGCAGTTAACTGTATTCAACTATTGTAATTGAGGGATAACAAAGAGATAGAATGCTAAGGTGTAAGAGTCATGGAACTAGTAGCATGTATAGAGCAAATCACAACTCAAATTGCTGGCTACTGTTTCTCTTTTAGTTTGAAAACTGAATAGAATGGCTTTGATTTTCACTTCTCTATTTATGGCATAACTTCTGAGGGTCACCCCAAAATGCACTTTAGATTTCTATAGATTGAAAAAAATCAAAGTAATTCCCATCAATCAGATTTTGGGGGAAAACAGCTGCAAAACTATTAGCACAGCTGTGTTATCTCCAGTTGATAATATTCTGGATATGTTCCATTAAGTTCTATTAGTTTTTTTCAGAACTGTGCACCATTTCTTTTTTTATAATTCTGGTCAATAATCACATCTCTAGATTACATTAATTGTAGAACAAGATCTCTTTTTCAGAAGTGGATGATGCATTTAGAAATAAGAAAGATGAGTGGATTGGAGAAAAAAGATATTAAAAAGAAATACTGGAATAAAAAAAATAGAAAGACAGTTAACTGTTTCAACAATGGAAATCTGTTACTAAGACAAATGTAAGTTGGCACTTGTATTTTTGCTCTCCTGATTTAGCTCTTTGATATGAATTGAATGGAGGGCTAAAACTTCCTGCATTCAACTGATTGATTTTGAATTTTTCAAACTGATTAATGTTTTCATTTGAATAGTAATGCTGACTTTGCAGAAGATGTGATCTTTTAATTAGCAGATGCTGAGATTAGCATTAGGGCTGAGCTGTAATTAGCATTTGCACTTGTATTACAAGAACACAAACTAAGTCCTGGAGCAAATAGAGCTATAAAAGTGTTTCCCATTGCTTCTTTGGATCTTTTGTGTGTGTGTAGTTTAAAAATATATATACATATTAAAATACTTGATCATTATAAAATTCAAAACATTACAGCAAGGAAGTCTCACTTATGATAAAGGTATTATTTAAATGTCAAATTTATGGATAATTAGATATTTGCTCACAATTTTCTGAGTTGCTCTGTCATTTATCTAATAATGAATTTTTTTTAGATTATTAGCTAAATTAATTTGTGAGCTTGATAATTCTTGAACTTTAAGCTATTGGAGTACCCAAGTGATAGAATATGCTTTTGTTTCTGATTATAATTTGAGAATCATTCATATTGAAATTAGGAAATATGATTCCCACCCATTGCCAACATTATTTAGGTGTTTTGATGATCTTTTTCTGCTAATGATGGATGCCTCTACTTCTTTTTCTCTCATTCTCTTTTCTAACTCTCTAGTCTAACTCTCCATCTCAGTTATTCAACTAAAATTGCTTTCCTCATGGTTACTAATAATGACCTCTTAATTGCCACATCAAATAATTTTTTCTCAGATCTCATCCTTCTTGACAACTGAATCCTTTGACACTGTTAATCACCCTCTTCTTCTTGATACTCTGTTTTCCTCATGGTTTCATGACAGTACTTTTTCCTTATTCTCCTTTACTGAACAGAGCTTTCTATAGTCTCTTGTTGAATCTTCATACAGGGATAGCTACTATTACTATGCTTCTATAAGTGTCTCATAGGGCTCTGTCCTGGGCAGTCTTCTTGGCTCTCTCTATACAATTTATTCTTAATGATCTCATCAGCTTCCACGAATTCAATTATCATCTCATCCCTGATGATTCTCAGATATACATGTCTAGCTCTAACTTTTCTCCTAATTCCATTCTGTTCTTAACTATCTATTTGATATCTTGAAATGGATTTTACAAATGTCTCGAACTCAACATATTTAAGACAGAACTCATTCTTCTCTCTCTACTCTCCCCACTCAAATCCTTCCTTCTTTCTAACTCTCTTATTACTTTTAAAAGCACACAACCATCCTCTCAGTCACCAAAGTCCAAAATCTAGGTGTCAGACTCAATTTATCACTCTCTTTCATCCCTCCACATCTAATTTCTTGCCAAGTCCTGTTGATTTTTACCTTTACAACATATAGCTCTAGTCCTCTCTTCTGACATTGCTCCCATCCTAGTACAGGATCTCCTTATTTCAGTCTGAACTATTTCACTAGCCTGGTTTTCCTGTTACAAGTCTACTCCAAACCATACTCCACATGGTTATCAAACTGATCTTCTAAGATATATTTGACCATAGTATTTTCCTGTTCAATAAAATCTATGGGATATCACCAAAGAATCAAATATGAAACCCTCTATTTGGGATTCAGAGCCTTTGATAACTTAATATCCCACCTTGTACTCTTCCTTTGGGTTAGTGATAATGGCTTCCTTGCTGTTCCTCATTGAAATTTTTCTTCATTTCCTGATCCTAAATATTTCACTGATAATTCTCCATGCCTGAAAGTATCTCCTTCATTTCCTCCTCTTGGTTTCTCTGAGTACTTTTAAGTTCTAGCTAAAATCCAACTTTCTACAGAAAGCTTCTCACAATGTCCCTTAATCCTACTGTTGTCCCTGTGTTCATTATTTCTGGTTTGTCCTGATATTTAGTTTGTTGTAAATATAATTGTTTGCATGTTGTTTCTTCCCATCAAACTGTAAATCCCTTGAATGCAGGGACTGTCTAATGTGTTTCTATTCTTAGGGTATAACATAATGTGTGACACATAGTAGTCACTTAACAAAGTTTAGTGACAATTTATTAAATGATTATAACTAGCTGAAAGTTTTAAAAATATTTAAATATGTAATTGTTTTTCTTTTAAAAATTATATTTATTTCTGGAGTATTTAACTATTCTAAGCTCATTTATTTCATTTTTGTTTAACTTTTAGACATTCCAGTTTTTCCATACCATCTTTACATCATAGACACCCTTTAATTCCTATACATTTTTCCTTTAATTCATTCACAATTCTCTTTCATTTCTCCCTTTATATTGGAAACATTTCCAGATAGGTTGAGTGAAGATTTTTTTGTCTTTTCCAAATTGCTACTTACCAGCAATAACCTGCCAGGTATCTTACCTTGAGAAACGCCAACATGTAAAGTAAAATCAGATATGACACAACTTTTTCTATATATTTATTTGTATGATGGTTGTGTGTACCTCAAATAATTTTCCATTTCTTCTTCCTTGGCATCTTTAAAACTCTATTCTCATGATTTTTTTATTTCATGGTTTCCTTGAATGGATTCCCATTTTCCTCCAGATTTTTAAACTTGAATGTTTTCCCCCAGATTCTCTCCTTGCCCCTGTTGCTTCAATCTTTACACTTTTCACTTGATAATTCCAACCCCTCTTGAGCCTCTAATTACCATCTGTTTCTGTTCATAGCATTACCATCTTCTTACTTGATTAAGCTTAAATCCCTCAGAGTAATCTTTGAGTCTTCCCTTCTTTCCTCTCTTTTATTTCCTGTATGCAGTAATTTGCCTTGATGACAATATCTTTCATATTATCTCATTCCTTTCCATTCCTGCCATGTACCCATCTAGTTTGGGCCTTCATTCTCCCTCACCTGGGTTACTATATAATAGCCTCTTAACTTGTCTTTATGCAGTTTAAAAAGCCCAAGGTCCCCCACTGCATTAAGGACTGTTTCCAGTAATCCTGATCTGCATCTTGCCATTGGACCCAGATGGCTCCAGAGGAGAGAGTAAGCTTGGTGACTTTGACACAGCTCTGTTTCACTTAAAATCAATTCTTTTTCATGTCATGACATCACTCCCTGATGTCATGATTCCCTTTGAGAACAAAGGACAAATAGCAATAACAATCTAGATTATCCTAAGTAATATTATTCCCTGAGTAATATTTCTAATTTATGGCTTGTATCATGGCATTCTGATACTATTTTTTAAAAAACTTAATCTCAGTTGCCTATTAAATAAAAACATGAACTGCTGGTTTGTTTTGGAATTGAGTTCTCCAATTCTTTTACAGCCTTCCATTTTAATTTTGTAATCTCCATTCCAAACAAACTAAATTATTTTTGACTCTATTCTCACCTTATATGTTCCTATTTGTACTTCTTCCCATGCTGTCTCAAATTCTTGGGTCTCTCTCACCACTAATAAATATTCATGCAAGGGGCTTTATATTTTTATAGTATTAGCAGTTTCTATGGCCTCCAAATAAGTACTTTCACATTCACCACTAAGGATGTTGCACTCTGACTGGAGATGACAGACATAACACTTAATCTCTCACTTAGTTATAAAAGGATGTGAAGTCTAAACCAATGGACTTTGCCTACTTCCTCTCTACCATCCTAAAGAAGGAAGCAAAAAGAGACAGGAAAATTCAAGAAAAAACAAAGAAGGAGAAACAAAATCTATACTGTACTTCCATGAGAGGGTTTAAGAGGTACTTGAGTGTAATGAATTTTTAACATGAACCAAAAAGATGGATTTTCTTTCAATGAATATAAAATATCACTTTTGTTCAGAATAGGTAGAAAGTAATATGATCATAAAGTAAAAGGAATTCTTGCTTAAGAATTAGAAAAATAGTTAAGGAACATAATAGTGTTGAATAAAATATGGCAGAGGAAGTAACTTCCAACTCTCCAAGCCAAAGTACATTTTAAAAAGATTTAATTCAGTGTATGGAAGTGAATAGCATTTACTTATTTGGCTTAGTTCCATGACTTCATTTTTTAGTTTTGCCTTCATTATTTGGATGAATCCCCATATGACCTTTCAAGTTTTCATAGATCTACACTTCTGTTAAAGGGAAAATAAAGACTTATGCTTATCATGAGTTTGTATATAAAAATAGCAGAAAATAAAAAATTTACTTTCCAATTAATAGAATGCATTTGAAACCATGCCTAAAAGCAGAAATAGGTATCTTCCTCTGCAACGTTTCTTTACCTGGCCCTTTGAACTTAAAATATATTTCATTAAAACAAATTGGAGGCTATTAATTTAGTTAAATTCACATTTTCTTTTAGGACATGATCTTGATCTTGAAATTAGATAATAATATTCATTATTAAACTTACAGAAAAAAACTAAGAAGTTATATCAAACACTAGACCTGACTCTACATGACTACAAGTATAACTGGAGCCCAGAATCTCAGGCTCTATATTTAATTGCAGCAAGATCAGTCTTGGAGACTTCTCACATTCTCAATTTTTTTGTCTTGAATTCTCTAAGCTGAAGTTTTCAAGGCTTCATCTAAATTTAGTTCTTGTTTGGTCTTCAAAAGAAAATATAAATAGGTCTTTGTTCCTATGTAAGCTCTTAAGCTATCAATATATTGAATATAGGAGAGTCTTCATTTAACCCTGTAAAGGACCATAAGTAAACATAGAATCATCCCACTCTTCCCCAACAATCTACCCTCAAGAATCTATATATTTCTCTATATTTATAGTATGCCATCTTGAACTGAAGACCCTCTCCTAGAGAAAAGTACTCATGGATAACAGGGATAGAGCTATCCTCTCTCAGTCCTACTATTTCATGGTAGTAATGAAGGGCAAAATTCAGATTTATACAAAAGTCTTTTCTCCTTATTATTGCAGTGGATTGCTTATCTGTATGACCTAGAGGAAATCATCTAACTTCTTCTAAACTCAGTTTACTCAACTGTACAATGGGGATAATAATAATATCTGTCCTTCAGAATTGTTTTGAGGATCAAATGATATATATATATATATATATATATATATATATATATAGTGTATATATACACACAGAGAGACCTATTTATTATATTTATATATATATATATACACACACACACACATATGTATATAATACTTATGTAATACATATCTAATATATGTATATGTTGAATATATACATATTTTATAAATGTGACTAATAATTATAATTAGATGTTTTTGTTAATTTATGAGTTGGATAAGATCAGAGCTAGCTCTTTCCACTCTCAACCCCTTTTTGCCTGAGAAATCTTTACATGTCCCTAGGTAACAGGTATATAAAATAAGTATACAAATCAAACATTTACTGATAATAAATAATTTTGCCACCTCCACATTCACTAACAAAACTCCATATGGGATATTCAGGTACTAGATGACCAAACCACTATGGTTCCTTCCTGCATCGAAATTTTGTCATTAGCTAATTCGGTAATGTAGTATAAAATATGCAAAGAATTAACCACCGTGCAGGATATTGATTAATTATCAAAAAACTAGCTTTGTTAAATACCTTGTTGAAGAAACACTAAGGGTTTAAGGAAAGCCATACTAATTTCTTCCTGAACATCCCCTCTATGGAAGCAAAAATTTCCTGGTATATATAGGTGAGGGCAATTGTATCTCTGCAGCAGAGGTAGTTGAAATGTCTAAACCAAACCAGAATAATGAATTAAAATGTTTGTTTTGTATTGTTCTCATTTATGTTGATAAGGGCACTCCACAAAAAGCACATTTCTGTGCTTCTTCTTGTGGAAAAGCCTCAGGCCTTCAGAAGCTTTGTAGGTTTTCTCTAACTGGAAAAGCTTTGAATACAACTGTCCAAAGACTAGCCTAGCTAAGTACACAGCTTGTTGGCAGAAAGTCAAATGGTAGGTGATGATTTTTTTAAAAATTACTATTGTTATCCACGAATCAGATTAAAATCCAAGACAATGTGAAGTTATATTTCTTTCTCTTAATGGCAGTAGCAGAATAAGCAGATAAGAAAGCCAAGTGCTCTCAGCATCATTCACTTCTTAGACTACTTCCTAACACTAATTTAACCATTGTTACTCTAAAGGAGCAGTCTTTGTTCAGCAGCCACTGAGTTGACACACTGCCAGAAATATGGAGCCACATCCATGTTGACGTTTCTCAATACAAATTAAACTAGAAAAAAAAAAAGTATAAAGAAATTGCAGCTAACAAAAAAGAAATTGTAGCTAAATGAAAGGATGATTCACCATCTCTTTGGAGAGGTATATATTGATATTGATTTTATTAAGTTAAATGATATAATACATGTTTAATGATAAAATTCTACCTTGCTAATTAGCATGTATACAGTACTTCAAATTTTGCAAAGCATTTAAAAATATTAAATTTTGTAAAGCATTTTACAAATATCTCATTTTATCCTCAGAACAATTTTAGAAAGTAAGTGATATTATTATCTCCATTTTTTCAGAGGAGAAAGAAAATCAGTGGTTAAATTAAGTGTCCAGAGTCACATAGCTAGGAAGTGAATGAGGAAGGATTTGAATTCAGGACTTCTGACTCCAGGTGAAGCACTTTATATATTGTGTGACCTAGCTGCCATCTCATTTCATATTAGTGTTAAATAATGGCATAAATTAGTTCTTATATGGACTACTTGGCAGGACAGAAAGCTTCCAGCTAAATTTGAGTGGTTTACCAAGTAAAACAAAGCATGCAATTGATGATAGTGTGAGGTATATGATGAATCATTTATAAATCTCTACTATTGGTGGGAAACATTCTCAAGTTAATGTTCTACCTATTAAATCTCTTTGGCTTGTCTTTCCTTCACAGGTTTATCAAAGCAAACTCTCAAATCCACAAATCTGACAAAGCAGACTCTTTGTTTAGAAATATTTCATAGTCCCCTAATGCTATTCAGGAGAAATTTCTTTGACATTTAAGGGCTATTCTTCCAGTCTTATTTCATTCTACTTCCTTATTTTCCATCCAAATTGGATTACTTATCTCCTCTTTTTTTAATCCCTAAATGTGGGTAGGTCATCTCTCAGACCTGAAATCCACTCCTTCTATATCTTCACTCTTGAAATTCTTTTCTGCCTTCAAAACTCAGCTCATTTGACACCTCCTTCATGAAATGTTTTCTGGTTCCTCAGCTGAAAATGATCTCCCCTTCTAAGAAATTCACAAAGAAATTTGTCTAGCCCTTTACTTTATGCTTATCACAGTCAGTGTTATATCATGTTTATTTGCGTTATTTGTCTCATTCCTATATCCAGTTTCTACATTATATTATGGTAAATCAGTCAATAAGCTAGCAACAGTTATATAAAGTTATATAATGAATACTGCTGTTATAATATATATATTGCTGTTAAAATGAAAAGAGAGAGACAGAGAGAGAGAGAGAGAGAGAGAGAGAGAGAGAAAGGAGAAAGGAGAAAGGAAGAAGGATGGAAGGAAAGGAAGGAAAAAAGGATAGAAGGGAAGGAAGGAAGGGGAAAAAAGGAAGGAAAGAAAGAAGGAAGGAAGGAAAGAAGAAGGAAGGAAGGAAAGAAGGAAGGAAGGAAGGAAGGAAGGAAGGAAGGAAGGAAGAAGGAAGGAAGGAAGGAAGGAAGGAAGGAAGGAAGGAAGGAAGGAAGGGAGGGAGGGAGGGAAGAATGCTCTCTCCAAAAGAAATCCCAAACTAAACTGAAACAAAATAAAAGGTGTCCTGCCCTTAAGAAGTTCATTCATTGGATGATTTAAATTTTTTTTTCTTTGTCTTTAAGCTGTAGTAGAGTATCTCATTTAAAATGGACATTTAATGAATGTTGCAAATGTTATAACGTATATTCTAGCACTATAATTGCAATTAATATTTTCAAAATTGAGATCCTCCCTTTCCCTCCCCATCTTTTGTTAAAGCTGGCATTGTAAAGGGAAACATTTATTATTTTTTAATTATTTTTTCCATGCCTGACTTATAACTTCTTTAATTAAAATCTTGAATTTTAGCTTAAAGAGACTGACTACACATGTTTAATAAAAAGAACACATGGTGTATAGATTTGGAAATGCCTTTGATGTAAAAACAAACGGAATTTTAAAAATGAAAAATAATACACATTATATAAAGTTTGGGAGTTTTTTGTAAGTGAGGACTTAGATTATTAAGCTTTTCTTAGGTATTATTATTTCTTAATGCATAAATTTTCTGATAATAAGGACAAATGCATTTTCCCAATCTAAATTTACTTTTTACATATTTTGTTGACTAATTATAGTTTGTATATCATGTGCTAAGATTCAGAGAAGTTACAAATAAATGTGAAAACTGAAATACTAAACACATCCATTAAGACTATAATACAATAAACATATGAAGTAATGAAGAATAAAGAAAGCAGAGTATTTATACTGCTAATGTAAGGGATATAGCATCAAATGACACAAAAGCGCTTTGGTCTGTGTTTGGATGGGTTGATGATGCTTATTTAGTATGCAATGAAAATTCTCCAAGTTCTGCTTACTAAAGTGATCAAGTGTAATCAGATTCATAAGTTGATAGAACTTTGGAGTAAAGATTAGGTTTATTGCACTTTCACTGCTTGCCCTTTGATATATTTATTATATCACAATACTTGTTATTTTATGTAAATTTTTTCATTAAAATCCAACAATACATAATTAATAGTAAAAATGCTCAGTCTTTTCCAAGAGAAATCCAAAATAGGAATGTGTATTGAAAGCATTATTATAATTCGACCAAAAAGCTAAGTGGATTCTAGAATACTATTAATAGTTTGGGGGCACATGTTATAAACACAATGATATAAATAAAGACAGCAAAATAAATTGACAAAAAATTCAAGAAAAAAATGAACACTATTGGTACACATTTCCAAAAGATATGACCTTCCTCCTAATAACTATTATTTAATTACAAAATTGGAATTCATAATACTGTTGGTAGCAATCATATTATTGTAAAGCAATTTTGTTTTTAAAGAATGTATTTTATAGGGTAAGTTGGATGTTTGCTAGGGTTTTTTTTGTTAGTTGAGAGCACACTATATCAGAAACAAACAAAAAGTTCTATTTGGCAAATTGATTTTATATAGCTATGCCTTAACTCAATTCAACTCACTTTTATGAACAAGCTCCTATATGTAAAATGGTAAGGGCCTGAACTAGGATGCTGGTCAGGTTACTGGAGAGAAGGAAGTAGGTACTGTGGCTAAGGAGGTAGAATCATAAGCATTGAGTTGATGCTGAGAGTATTAGTGAGTGAACAGTAAGAGAATGCTCCTGAGAATGTGGAGCTTCTTGACAGGACATTTGGGGAGTCTGAAGGTGATCTCTAACTAAGAAGGATGTGCCTTATTAAAATAAAATAACACCCGGGATGATATTTGCCATAAGGCATATACATTTCAACCTTTAAAAAGAGCTATGAAATGTAAATCTCTACCTTTTCCTATTTACTCTATTATCTCTCAGATATTGACTCATATTGGAATGGAAAGACATTGAAATTGCTTTAAAACCAAATGTTCTTTTTTTTTTCTTTTTTAGGTAAGCCCAGTTTAGGGGAAAAATTGGAAGAACTAGGAAAACTCACAGCCTTAGTAGATCAGTGATGAGTTTCCTGATGAGACACTTACATGCATTTTTCATGAACAGTAAAACCAGCAAGGCAGAAAACATGTAGAAATTCCTAGTGCATAAGTGATCATCGCCCAAAGGTTTTTAGCTTATTGCTTTTAACCAATTGTTTAGGAATATATTCTTATTTTGGGAGTAAATAGAGTCTGTGTGATGACCTATTTTTATAAGTCTTCACATTTTTAAAATGCTTATCTTAATTAAAAACAGTATAAATAATTATATGATATTTAAAATCATTCTTTAAATCAATAGATAATCTTTAATCAATATGTAATCAAAATCAGTATATAGTCTTTTTTTCTTTTTATTTATTACCCTAATACAAAAAGAAAAAATAGGAGAAAATAAAGAAGAGGAAAAATTTTTAAAAGAACATTGTTACATGTCCATCAGGGCATCAGGGAGGATTCAAAAAATATAACAATAAATTTCCTTTTCAAGAAAGCTTATATATACATAATAGAATAAGAGAAGAAATTATATTCATGAATATCCAACTTTTCTCTGCTACCTTATTCTTTTGTTCTTTGCTGTGCACTGTTTTTTACTTTATTATAAACTTTAAAATCAATAAAATCAAAGCCAATAAAATGAGCATAAAATGCATACAAAATCAGCTTATATTTTAAGTAGGTATAAATATCCATCTTGAGCAATTATTTCTAGCGTATAAGGAGTTAACCAAGGTGCACACCTCCCAATCCCCAAATAAGCTAGAGAGGAACAAGGATTGGGGACAGGAGCTTGAGGAATGTGCATTCCCAGGCAGCTGCTAGGAAGGAAGAAAACAAATATTTATTAACTGTCTGCTCTATGTCAGTCTCTATGCTAAGTGCATTACAAATATCTTATTTAATCCTCTCCAAAACCCAGATTGATATGAACTCTATCCCTTTTATAGTTGAGGGAATTGAAATAGAGGTTAAATGACTTGTTCAGAGTGACACAGCTAGTATCTAAGGTCAGATTTGATATCAGAGCAATATAATTCTAGGACCAACACTCTCCACTGAATCATTTACCCCCTTCCCCCATGTCTGCCATTGCTGGGAAGTACTGGTGATACACACCCTCTTCCCCTAACTCAAAAAAGACAGTTAAGCTGGAATCAGTTCAATAGGCTCAAAAGATAATATATGGCATTATGCTTCAATGTCTTGTTCCTTATTACTTAATCATTTATTTAAATTATATGATGGTTTAAATACTTGCATAAGGCAATACAATTGGAAACCTAAAGGAGAGAGTTAGACGGGTTTATATTTAAAAGTCATAGATGCTAGAATCTAGTAGAACGCTCAAGAACAAACATTTTTTTGTCAATTTTTCTTGTTTGTGGGGCAAAGAGTGCTAATAAAAGTAGACTCTATCCCTGTATACAGATCGTACAACAGGTTAGGGAGGTGATGACTCTAGGTCATATTATTGGGTATTTGGGGTAATTTTATCAGGAAAAAATATGCTTTGTTCTAATCCCTTGTAATAGCCTGCTTTGGCCAGAAACCCTGAGCATCTTCCCTTCCCAGATTCATTCATTCATTCATTTAGATTTTTTAGAATAGATGAAAAGATTTTTTGTCTCAATTACTACCTAGCTTAATCACTGAATATGTGTTGCCTCAAACTGAAACCTATTGAAGATTTTAACTTAAAAAGGCCATGGTCTTCCACTGCATCCAAGGCCATCTCCATCATCCTGATCTACATCTGGCCACTGGACCCTGATGATTCTGGAAGGGAAAGTGAGGCAGGTGACCTTGTTCTGCCCTTCCTCACTTCAGCCAATTCATTTGTATGTCATAGCATCCCCTTCCTGATGTTCTGGTCCTTTTAGAGATTGAAGGACAGACAACCACAACCTGTAATAGATTAATGATCAACACAAACTCTTAGATCTACTGGTCTCTTTTCTGTTCCAAGAACTAGACTCTCCATCTTTTTGCCCCATAAATTCTCTTTGGCTGTTCCCTGTGCTTAGAATGTTCTCCTCTGTTCTTATTCCTGATCTCCTTAGCTTCTTTAAAGTCCCCAAATAAGAAAAAAATTATTGAATGCCTTCCTCATATCCTCTTAATTCTAGTCATCAGTCTTACTTTCTCCTTAAATCTAATTCACTTGCAAGTCAAGACTTCTTTCTTGATGCTATTGGTACTTTTCAAGCACAAAGGACAAACAATACTTTCAGAGAGTCTACAAAAAGTTTCAAAAGATCTAATCAATTGTACATTAGAAAAAGACCGGTCAGACCTCAGGGCCCAGGAAAAGGAGCCCTCTACATCATGGCTAAACAACAATCAATAAACTTTTTTTTAAAGAACCTACTGTGTGCCTTCCCAGTGTTATTTCTTAATTGCCTTGTATTTACCTTGTTTTGCATATATTTGTTTGCATGTTTCCTTCTTTAGATTGTCAGCTCTTTGAGAGAAAAGATAGATAGTTTTTTGGTTCATTTTGTATCCTCAATGCTAAGCACAAAGCCTAGCACACAGAAGGTTCTTAAAAAAAAGTTTATTGATTGTTGTTTAGCCATGATGTAGAGGGCTCCTTTTCCTGGGCCCTGGGGTCTGACCGGTCTTTTTGTAATGTACAATTGATTGGGTCTTTTGAAACTCTTTTTAGGCTCTCTGGAAATATTGTCTATTTTTGAAGGGAAAATGATACACTATTCAAAGTCCTTTCCTTTTAAAAGATAATGACCTTTCAAGAGAAATCATGCTTATATTAGTGGAAACATTTGAGAGATCATTTGGTAAATAATATTAAAAGGCTATCATGTTTGATTTGTAATATGAAAAGCAATAATATAACATCTTGTCTGCTTACTAAATAAATGAGATTCATGGTTGAGTTTAATACCATGATCATAAAATAATTGAAATGACATTATTTTGCCATGCTAGCCAATAAAACTAACCACACTAGTTGAAATTATTGATTTAAATTCAGTTTAACATCATATTATAAACTATTTTGATAAAATCATGTCCATTAAGTTATATAATGTTCTTCTTTCAACAGTTGAGAGAACTTTCTGCTATTAATCTTAACCATTTCATTCCAATGGGGGAAAGGCAAAAGAAATAGTATTTTTCTGTTTTAATCTGACGAACCTTCCATCTTGTCATAGTACTATCTTTTACTGAGCAAATATTTGTGGGTTATGCTTCTCAGTTTGAGACCTTTGGCCATGAGGAAATAGTACTGTCCATGAAAGTTTATTAGCTAACTCCCCATTACACTGATTTATGCAGTAGTAAATGTGATTAAAGGGAAGGAATGGTATTCTAGTGGTCAGAGTAACAGACTGGGAATTGGAGTTGTATTTCAGGTCACCCACTTGAAATACAAAACTCTGCAGTCTTTTCTCATAAAGGATGTGGTAATTATTAGGATGTTCATTTTAATAGAATTTAAATAAATGCATACTCAGGCAACACTTCTACCATGAAATTAGCCTAACTTGTCCTCAGAGACTGCTGGTCAACTATATATGTACGTAATGTTAGACACAAGCCTGAGTTACATACAGAGAAAGAGAGAGAGAGAGAGAGGGAGAGAGAGAGAGAGGGAGAGAGAAGAAGAGAGAGAGAAAAGGAGGAGGAGGGAGGGAAGGAGGGAGAGGGAGAGAGAGAAAGAGAGAGAGAGAGAGAAAGAAAAGGAGGGAAGGAGGGAGAGGGAAAGAGAGAGACATACACATGTATATGTATGTATGTACATATACAGGTGTGTGTAGTATATATAACTGTGTTTATTCATATATATGTATAATGTATATATGAATATATTTATATAGTATGTATATGGATATGTGTATACACATATAGGTGTAGCTGCATTGTGGATACATATATACATAGGGAAATTACAAAACTAATATGTGGTGGTACTGAAATTTGAACCCATTCAGGCTTCTGACTTTAAATCTTGTTCTTTCTACCTAACCACTTGATAGAGCTAAACACAGATATAGCTAAATCAATAAGGTTTTTTACTGACTTAGGTCTTACCCTGTTCCCTCATTGTGAGTGGAAGACCTCTCTCCACAGGCAAAGTAAATGTTCAGTCAATTCCCACTAGCTAGAAGCATCTCTGTGTAAAGGAAAGAATGATGGACTTTACAGTCATAAGGCTTGGATCTGAATTACAAAAATCTGCTAATTAAATTAAATGCACTTTTGGTCTGTTTCCTCACCTACATTGGGTTTTAGTGAGGGGCCAGCATCACTTTGTCCTCCAGAGCCATCTGGGTCTGGTAGCAAGTTATAGATCAGAACCACTGGAGATAGCCATGGATGTAGTGAGAGATGTGGGCTGATGTCATGTTCCTATTTGAGAATGAAGGGCAAACAACAGCAACAACCTCCTCTGGAAAATGGAAGGGACTAGGTCTTTTCAGTTCTTTCTTACATTCAACTTTTTGGTAAGTCTAGTTCAGTTTACAGAAACCATCAATGAATGTTTCAAGTGAGAGAAATTCATGAATGCTACCAAATAAGTCCCCACATGGGGACTGTGGTCTGTGTTAATGATTGGAATACTGATGAAATAATGGGTCCTTGAAGAATTCACTCAGTAAATATTTTTAAGCACTAACTCTGTGCCAGACACTGTGCCAAGCATTAGGGATACAAAGAAAGGCATAAGTCTGCCCATACCCTCAAGGAGTGTACATTTTAAGTGGAGGGAGAAATAAATAAAAAGAAGTGAAAAGGGGGTGGGGTATGTGTATGTGTATGTGTTTTTTGGTGTGTGTGTGTGAATGTGGGAGCACAATGAAGTCTCGCTGCCTATGATGAGAAATGATCTAAGAAGGTGAAAGTTTCAGAGCTGATTTTATCTTGGAGAATGATGAGTTCTTAAAATAATGAAGTTCAGGAAAATAGCTGGGTGGGAAATGATGAGAATTCCCTGGGTGCCCTCCCTAAATTGAAGTATATCTACATGATATAAAATCATATTAATTTAATTCAGTTCAAAATAGAAACATTGATATTTGTTTAGGTTCTTCTTTATATCCTTTATAGCCATTAGCAAATGACAGATAGGCTCACAAAATATAGTGAAGTGAAATTCATCTTTGGAATGGGAGACATACATAATGGCTCACCTGTCAAGACTATGGGAACAGATTTGCTCACTGTACCACAAATCAGTCAACAAGCATTTATTAAGCACTTTCTTTGGGCCAAGCACTCAGCTAAGTACAAGCAGAATTCAAGCAAAATAATTGCAAGCAGGAACAAAGGCAGTGCTTTCCTACAAGGGGCTTACCTTTCGATAAAAGAAGACAACAATTAAAATGGAAACTGAAAGGTAATTTTAGGGTATTTTGTGTGGGGTATAATAAAGTCCAGCGTGCAGTCTGGAGGTTAATGAAAACAAGACTAATTTGGACACCTTTCTCAGAAAAAGTCTGCAAGACTGCAGGATGTTTCTGATGTGTGAATTTCATGCCTGGAGTGAGATTCAATGAAGAAGAAATTTCTGAGCCATGGTAAGAGAAAGATGGGAGTACAGCCTGGAGAGGAATGAAGATAAATAAATGTGGTCCCTAGTGAGCAAGCAATCTGACACACTGACAGAAGAGTTTGAGAGCTTGTAGCAGCCTAAATGTTCATAAAAGAGTATAGTAGTTGTGATCCCAATGAATTTTTCTTCCTATTTCTGAACGGATTAGATTCTGCTTAGAAGAGTAGAAATTGTAGGAAACAAACAAATAAACAAAAAAATCTGGTGAATAGAGTAGTCTGGAGTCATGGCATGCAATCCAAAGGCATCAAAATTTAGGGGAGCGTGAAATACTCCTAAAATCCTATCCAGATTAAAATGTAATTGAGAAGTGTTTAAGGGAAGAAATAAAAATAATAATTAACATAGATGATCTTAATGCAGGGTCTTCTAAGCCAAAAGAAGCCTTCTCTGAATTGTTTATATTTGAGTTTGATACTACTGGAATACACTATATTCTATTCATCTTTGCTTTTTTTTTTCTTCTCTCTCAGAATCTACTGATGTTTTCTGCCCTCTCATTTGTTTTCAAAACTTTTCCCACTCCACCTCCTTCATGGTTCTTTCTCAAATCCTGCTATATTCCTCTTTTTCTCAGTATCAATTCCTTGATCCTGCTCCAGTCTATACAAGCTTAAAAAAAGTGGAGGTCTCCCACTAAATCTAAAGTTGTATCAGTATTCTTGATCCATATCTTTCCACTGGACCTAGATGGCTCTGGAGAAGAAACTGAGGCTAGTGACTTTGCAGTCACTCTCATTTAAATCCAATTCACTTATAAATCTTGACATCCCCTTCCTGATATCCTGATCCTTTTTTAAAACAATATCTATCTCATTATAAATTACAAAAAGAATTCGTTTTACTCTATATTGGATTTTATTCTGTATTTTCTTCCTAATGTGAATACATCTCTATGTAAGTTAGTATCTATGTCTGAAAAGTACAATCAATAGAGCTGGGGTGGTGTTTTTGTTAGAATTTCATGTTTACAACTGCCTTTAGATTCCTATTAGATGGGGATGTATAATTTAGTAATAGTGCAATTAATATTACCAGTATTGATGAATAACAATAAATATTAAAAAATTTCTACACTGGAAAGAATAAGCAATCATTTATCTGAATACTCCCTTGCATCTGAGTGAAAAAATATTTAATTGTCTAAGACATATGTTTGTCTGTGCTTTTCTGAAAGAGACCTTAGGATAGGGATCCATTTGCTTATTTCAGAATTTAGTGTGAAAGTCATTAGTGGTTTATGCCACAATTTATTACAGCCTATCCTTTTACCCTGTGACCAGCTTGACTTTATTACTTCATTCCTGAGTAATTCCTTTTGCTTTTTAATTATGCAGTTTCCTATTTTATGGATTCTTATTTGGACTCCTTTTCACAATTCACTAGCTAGTTAACTGATGAAACACAACTGGTTTTTATATAAGACATAGGTACGGTCTTAATTCACATCTTCTAGCCCTTTTGTCTATGGCCATTTTTGTTACCCGTCAAGCTCAGGCCAGCCCTGTGCCAAATTCTCCCAGTATGTTTAAAAAAAAAAAAAGAAGAAGCATTTGCTGACCCACTCCCAATAGGTATATAAGCAGACTCTGTAGGTAACCTCGAGTGGAGAGTAGTTGTTTGGAGTACAGCCAGACTTGAAGTTAGCTGGGTGGTGTCTGACAGGTGGGAATACTTATTTCCTTTTGGAAGGTTTATTTTATAATCTATATGGGGCTACTTGCTAGCAGAGTTTGCCAATCTTTATGACCATGAGAAAAAAAAAAGATTTGTTTTTAATTAGCAAAAATTTTATTTTCTCTCCTATTCCCCCATTAGAAGCAAGAACAACAAACTTGTGCAAAGCGAGACAAAAAAATCCTCTCATTGTCCAAGTCCAAAAATTATAGGTCATATTTCAAGGCCTCAGTGTTACTTCTGTGTCAAGAAGGAATAACATGAGTCCTCATCAAGTGGATAACTTTTTAATATTAAAAAAAAGTCTCTGGCCAATATTAAAAAAAAAAGTCTCAGGCCCATCCACTAAAGAATATTTGTTTTTAAAGACATAAAAACATCCAACAATGCTTTTAAATTGACTTATATGTTTTATTAATAAAATAGCATCTATATAAATTAGAAAATATTAATATATTTGTGTGAGGAATATTATTCAACCTACAGAAAGCATGTTTGCTTATTATACTGAGTCATGCTGAATATTTTGTTAGAGCTAAATAAAGATGAAAATGATAGTGCTTCGTGTGCATATGGAGTCACAGACCCTTGGCAATAATTTTAGGATTCTCCAGAGGTTCTCAGCCACAGGCTGCAAAATAACTGGGTTAGAGGGTACATTGGAGCAATACATAGTCAGCAAATGGTTGGGCTGTTGTTTAGCAGACGACCAAAGCAATTAGGTATAATACAGTTCTAAACTTAAATATAGCAATACAATTTAAAATAGCACTTTCTAGAAAATGATAAATGTTGGAGGGTATGTGGGAAAAGTAGGACACTAATGCCCTATTGTTGGAGTTGTGAACTGGTCCAACTATTCTGAAGAGCAATTTGAACCTATGCCCAAAGGGCAATCAAACTGTGCTTATCATTTGACTCAGCAATATCACTAGTAGGTCTGTATCCCAAAGACATTATTTTTAAAAACAGGGAAAAAAGAACCTATTTGTGCAAAAATATTTATAGCAGCTTTTTTGGTAGTTAAGAATTGTAAATGAGGAGATGCCCATCATTTGGGGGAAAGGTTCCTGGTTCACGATTGTAATGAGATATTATCATTCTATAAGAAATGACTAGCAGGATGATTTCAGAAAGACCTGGAAAGACTTTTATATACATTGAAAAAGAGTGAAGTGAGCAGAACCATGAGAATATTGTGCATGGTAAGAGCAATATTGTACAAAGGACAATTATTAATATTTAGCTTTTCTCAAAATATGATTTCTCCAAGACAAATATCAAAGGACTTTTAATGAAAAATGCCACCTTCACCACTTATAATTTAAAAATGCCTGATGGCACCTGAATACAGATGGAAGCACACTATGTTTCTCTTCTTTCTTGTTTTCTCCCACAAAAATACTAATATGGAAATGTTTTACATGATTGCATATTTATAACCCATATCAGACTGCTTACCATTTAGAGAAGAAAGAAAGGATACAATGTGGAACTCAAAACTTAAAAAAAATTAAAATTATTTTTATATGTAAAAAGAAAATAGCATTTTCTAACATTATATGAAAAAATTAATAGTAATAGCTAACAATCATGGGGCAGCAAGGTGTCTGGAGTCAGGAACACTCTTTTGTGAATCCAAATTTTGCTTCAACATTTATTAGCTGTGGTCATGACCTTGGATGAGTCCCTTAATGCCATTTGCCTCAGTTTCCTCATCTATAAAAAGAGCAGGAAAACCCAAGAAAATCTGAAATGGGATCGTAAAGAGTCTGACATGACTCACAAATGATTGAAGAACAAGTTGACATTTATAAGAGGCAGCTAGAGGTTCAGTGGATAGAGCACCAGACTTGGAGCAAAGGATACTTGAATTTAATTCTTTCTTCATACACTGTCTAGCTGTATGACCTTTGGTAAGTCACTTAATTCTGCTTGCCTCAGTTTCCTCACCTGTAAAATGAGTTGGAGAAAGAAATTACAAACTACCTTAGTATCTCTGTCAAGAAAACCCCAAGTAAGGTCACAAAAATCATACATGATTGATAATGTCTGAACAATAAAACTGATATTTATATAGTGCATTGTTTTTTAATCTCATTACAAATATTGCTTCATTTAGTCCTCACAACAAGCAAAGGTTTACACTCTAAGTATGTTATTTTCTTCATTTTATAGACATACCTAAGGTAGGATTCAAATATAGTTCTTCCTAAAATTAAAATTGTTATATTGTTTTATACTATGCCATAACTCTTGATCCACTAAGTTAATCAAATATGTAGTTAACTCTCTCTCTTTCTCTCTCTCTCTCTTTCAATCTCCCCCATATACACACATATACATACATCTTCTTGTGTAGTTTATGACTATTATGTAAATATTCCGTCTAGAGAATGTGAAAGCAGATATTTGTAGCTCGAATATAGTGCCAGTAACAGTAGAAAGATTTCTTTTGACTCAGTCTCTATAGCATTTTAATGAAAAATGAGGTTTTAGTTATTTTTTTCTGAAAGGAGATATGATAAAGGTACATGTCCCTGCATAAGTTAATGTAGATTATTGACTACACTGACAGAAAGTTTTATCAAATAGCTGTGGCAAAAAGTATGTCATATTAAATTCACAAAAGTAAGAAAATTCAGAAGATGAATAATGTCCAGAATCTCATGAAAATATTAGTAGAATTATCTAATAATATGAAACTGACCCTTTCAGAAGACATAGCAAAAACTGTCACTTGCTTCTGTGCCACATATTTCAGTTTCACTGATGTGGTTGCAGTGAATTGGCTTCTGTATTCAGCAAAAGGCCATTCCTTTTCCATGAACTCATGTAAGTCACAAGTCATTCAAGTCATTTATAGTACTATAGAAATTCCACATATGCAATTTCTCTGTAAGCATCCCAGGTTTAATATGATATGTTAATCATTTTGAACCTATAAATATCTCCTTTTTATATCTATTGTTCTTTATTAAATCCATAGGAAATTATTTTTGAATGTTATGTTACATTGATTTCTACAAAAGAAAGCATAAAATTTGGAAAAATTAAAAATTAAATTTTCTTATTTCTTTGGAAGAGAAAAAAATTTTTTTTTTCCATTTTGTGATTCTGGAATTATTTTCTACCTAACCATTCTTGACAGTTCTATTCCGAGTAAGTCCTCAAGGAAGATTAGTGAAATGGTATAAACAAAAGAGACTTTGAAGATCATGTAATCCATTTTCCTTTTTCTATAGACTAGGAAACTGAGGCATACAGGGCTGAAGGGATTTGTTAAGCATCATTCATAGCTGGTCCATAACAGCTGGGATTCAAACTCAGGTGTTCTGATTCCCCAGTCCATTAGTTTTTTTCTCCTCCTCATGTATGGCATATTCACTGTTCCCATCCTGGGTTTAAGCACGCCTACAACAGTGTCAGAGAAAATCTTGTTCTTACCTTTCAATTAATATAGCCTTTATATTTTCAAAGTACTTTATTAAATAATAGTTTGTTTGGTTCTCATATTTCCCTTTCTGTAAAGTAAGACAGACACTATTACCTCTGTTTAGCATATTTAAAACAATGAGATTCAGTGTAATTAAACCAATTAAATGTCAATGTCACTTATTGCAAAGCCAGAACTAGTCTTTTGACTGCTGCTTTTTCCAATAAACAATGCTACTTAGCACATTTGTGTTTGTCTTTTAATTTTGTATTGCTTTTCATAAACATCGAATCTTTTAAAACAAAAACAAATCCTTTTTTCATAGAAAGAAATTTTATGATATAAATTATTGTTATAACTAACTAAAACCTCATTTTTAATTAAAATGCTATAGAGAATGAGTCCAAAGAAATCCCTCTACTGGTACTGGCATTATATTCTAGCCACAACATTATATTTTATTATATTCATAGTTGGAAAATAAACGAACTACATGTGAAATACATTTAAAATTATAAGTTAAACTATGTTAACTTGATGATTGAAAGTTAGATACTCATGATTCTTTAACTAGATTAAGTGCTTTGATATATTTTACTCTATAGATTTCCAGATTATCTTCTAAAACAAGAGTTATGACCAGTTGTTGAGATGCTTTATTTCAGAAAATTACAAAACACATTTTAAATTAAAGAAGTAAGTTCAATTACTGCTTCCATAACACTTCTTTCAAAGTATTGAGTTCATTTTCCATTATTCACCCAGTAACCCATATGAATATTTTTGTTTCCATGCTTTCGTGTTGGATGCTTTAAGAAAACAAATTAGTCACCATTATTATTTTTCTCATTTGCTTGGTCAAAACAATAAATACTAGATTAATGAAATATTCTTGGTAATGATATTGTATCTTTTAGAATTCACTGGATTTTTGATTTACTTGGATTATTTGATTTCCAGACTGAATGTGGCAGGGCTGAAATAGTTAATGACTGAAGCATCTAGGCAAAATCTTTAATGGATTTAAAATTAGCTATCTTATATTTGTCTAAAATGCTCTTTATTCTTTGAGGCACAAACCAATTTTTCTTTCCGCAGCACATCTAATCAATTTCAAAGTGAAGAAAAATAAAGCCTGAGCCAGTTTTGAAAATTATTCCTCCTTGAAATGTTCTGAGTGCTGGAATTTATTTTACAGTTCCAGCTAAGGAGGCTTCTGGACTGAAAAGAAGGGAATGAATAGTGTCTAAATCTGCTTTAGGAGAGAGGTTGTTTATCGAGCTACACCTCATTTTGTTTTATCTGTCATTGCGTAAATAATAGGTAGATTTTCTTGGTTGGCTGTACTGTACGTGCGCGGCATATAGCTTAGTCAACCAACTGGAGCAGTTCTGATTCTTTTCCAAGATATCTTTTTTCCCAGTAAACTATTTTCCCTACCCCAAAACATGAGCCAAAAAGAATGATCGAGTCTAGATATTCATGTTTTCAGTGACTACCTTTTTTATTTTCAAATTTAACTTCTAAATGAAGTGTAAGGCCATTGGCAATATTAAATAGGAATTATAGAGAAATGGAATGTTAGGGATAAATGGACTTTTAGGCGTATTCTACTTATGTTCGGCTGCATTCTTTTTCTATCTATGAGAGCAGTGAATTGTCATAAGGCCTTATGGGCCATTAAATGAAAGAATCACATTAGGCAGTAAACTGTTTTCATGAAGAGGCTATATGTATTATTTTCTTTGCTGGTGGTATATATGCCACATTATAAGTGCCCCATGGTGGATGCTCAACAAGTGTCTCTGACTGATTTAAGTGTTTCTTCTCAACAGCTGGGTCCTGAACTAAATACAAATCTTTGAGTGCAAAGCAGCCAGGTGACACTGATATTGATATATTTTTGTCACGTTTTCCTTTTGGAAAGTATGGATATATTGAATGGGAACAAAAATTAGCTATCCATTACCTATGATTGTGTGTCCAATAGGTAGTCTATGGACTAGTCTATTTTTTTTTTAATTTTAAAGTCTATTTGTGTATTTGAGATGAGTATGTTATGAATCATTGTTCCTGATTGTTGCAAATATCTCAAATGTTGGATAGGTGGGAAATCTATTACCCAGTATTATCTGAATTAGGTCATAGAATGAGAACATAGACTAAATATTATCTAGTTTAATACCCACAATCAGCAGATGAGGAAGCTGAGGTTTGGAGAAGTTAAATTACTTTACAAAGACTTGGTTGGTATCTGGACTTTTTAACTTTTGTCTCCTCACCCTAGATCAATAATACTCTTTCTGTTATCTGCTACTTTGCTTGAGCGTTCTTGAAAGACTGAGGCATTATTAACTGCCATTTGCATTTTACCAAACTGCATCTCTTCATTTTCATCAATATCAGGAAACTCCAGGAGGCTGCCTAAAATATATTACTGTCTTTATGGTATAGAATAAAATCATTTTCACTAACCAACCATTTAATGTTGATAGTTACTGACAGTTATATATTGCATTGGAAAATTACAAAGAATTACAAAGGACTTATTGTTATAACACTTAAAAATTTACTAAATACTTTCCATGTAATATCTTCATTTGATTCTTACAATATCCTTCTAAGATCATCTCAAATGTCATCATCCCAAGTTTACCTATGTGGAAACTAAGGCTGAGGAAGTTTAAATAACAACCATGGTAAGCCAACTAATAAGTTTTGAAAGTAGGATTAGAATTTAGGTCATTAAATTTAAAATTGAATTCTTTTCCCTATATACTATATTAATCATTGAAGTGTTCTGAAGAAATAATCCCTTAGTAACTAATGATTATGACTAAGTTATATAGTATTTTATTTTAAGGGAAATTTTGCTAAATATGAAAGTTATATTTTTCCTTCATTTTAATCTAAAAATTATGTGTAGATGAAATATTGTTAATTTGAAAATAGAAAGTGTCTGATTGAGGTCCAAAAGGAAGCTCAGGCAGGGCTATGTTTTCATTTTTCAGAGGTGGCTAAGTATATTGCCTAAGGTCACACACCTGCTACACAATAGTATTGAATTATGATTCCACACCCTCTGACTCAATACAGTTTTCCCTATTCTACTTTGCTGACTATTGGAACCATCCCTTTACCAAAAAGAGACTATTGATCAGATGGTTCAGATCATCATTCATCCACACTTTCTTATGTTAGATAGTTCTTGAGTCCATGATCTACAAATATTTTCCAGAGATGATCTAATCAATATGTGGGAGATTTTCCTCTCAATTTTTGTATGTTTCATGGATACCAATTCAACTAGCAAGCTATTCACCTGTTATCCCTCATTCTTGTTATGTGACTAGCTCCATTCTTCTTCTGATCATACCTTTATTGATATTATTTTTGATTCCTTTTGTGCAACATCACTAGAAGTATGTCATATGCTTTGGAGATAGTTATGTTCTAAAATTTACAACAACAAAGGGTCAGGAGGAGGATGGCTTTAAAATATATTTTGCATTAGTAAGAATATGGTATGGTAAAAAGAACTCTGCAATTTCCCAAATGTACAGTCTGTTTTCTGCCCTTTCTTCCATTCTGGGCCCAAATAATTATCCATTTGTAGTACTAATAATATGCATACATATTACACATGTGTAAATATTGTCCAAACTTTGACAAGTAGTAAGATAAACAGTCCATTAGCTAGTTCATTGAGTTGTGTTTGTATGCTGACTTTGCACAACTTTGCCTCTTTCAAATCTAATTCATGCACAGGTCAAAACATCCTCTGATATCATTAGTCCTTTTTGAAAATAAAGACAAACAACAGTATTAGTAATATGTATGAATGTGCATATTAACATATATTACATATGCATGCACCATAATACACAGTGTTATATAATATAGACATATGGATATATATGTAATTTATATTATATATGTATATATTCATATTCACATGAAAACACATAACCCTATGGATTGTACTAACTCAAGGGACTGTTGCATAATGTGTCAGTGAAACATTAGGCATTTTTCAAATACTTGGATTTTCTTGTATGGATTTG
This sequence comes from Antechinus flavipes, assembly GCF_016432865.1. NCBI lineage: Eukaryota > Metazoa > Chordata > Mammalia > Dasyuromorphia > Dasyuridae > Antechinus > Antechinus flavipes. The sequence goes on from NC_067403.1 coordinate 45,217,778, forward strand.
GATAATCAAGCCCCTTTTATTTGCAGTATTCTGATGTTGATACAGTCAGCACAATGTCATCTATAAACATGAAGCATTTGAAGAACTTCATCCTCTTAATTCTCTTTTCGACTAGACCCTATATGAGACATCATCCATGCCTTTAAGTAACACTTTGGTAAAGACTTTTGGTATTCCCAGTTTATGTATCATTTGATGTCAAATCAAAGGGTCATACATATGGTTGGAAGTATATTTGTGTGTGTCTGTTTGTATGTATGTGTATGTGGGTATTCATTTTTGAGCTTGAATTTATTGAGGAATCTTCTATGATATTAATATATGCACAGGAAAGTTCTTGTAAGAGAAGAAATTTAAGATTACTTTTTTTAAGAAAGTAAGAGAAAAATATTAATACTATTTACAGATTAAATTTTAAAATGGCATACATACTTGACCCTTCATTTCCTGACTGTGTTTAAAAATATTTACCAAAATATCATACCTTATGAAAAACATCAAAGGGCATTCCAAATATAATGTGAGCCTAATTCTGTTTTTCTCAGCCTTCCCCATGTGTCTCTGTCTCTCTCTGTCTCTGTCTCTCCCTTAGGTCTCATCTAGAACACATATTTTAACCTGGAATCCTTTAATACTTTTACTTCTTTTAAAAATATTTTGATGAATTATTTAATATAATAATATGATTTTCTTTGTAACTTTATGCATTTTAGTTTATGCATTAAAGCATGTTGGTTCATAAGCTTTACTAGGCTGTTAAAATGGTCCATGACCCAAAACAGATTTAGAACTCATCTAGAATAACCCTTCACTTTATGGATAATTATGAGAAGGCACATTTTCTCAAATCAGTAAACACTATAATTATACAGCATTCATCTTTATTATTATTTTCATTTACATTACTGTCCTTCATATTGTTTTCCTGCTACTGCTCCCCTTTTTCTCTGTCATCACAAAAAAAATCTTGTCATGAATTTTTGGTCAAAATAATATTAATAATGGTATTATAGATTTTTCTCTTGACTCCTAAAAAAAAAAGAACATCTTTCATCTACAATATACTTTAAAAATTTCATTCTAATAATGCCTGTGCCTTTTCAGCAACACTTCTATCTTTAGCATGAAGTAGCAAATTTTTATTTTATTCAAACTTTAAGTTCCTGTAGAAACATGGTAAAATAGTTTTCAACTATAAAGAAATTATTTTCAGATTTCTATAAAAACTAATTAAGCTGTGCAATACAATTACTGTAAAAGTACTTATAATTTTATTTCTAAAATTAATTGAAATTTAAGTATATTAGACTTAGTCTTAAGTGGCAATGGCTAAATATATTATTATGACTTTAAGGAAGTCTATAATCGTAGTTTAAAATTAATATTTAGGGGGCAACTCAGTGGTGCAGTGCATAGAGCACCTGCCCTGAAGTCAGGAGGACCAGAGTTCAAATTGATCTCAGATACTTAACACTTCCTAGGTGTGTGACCCTGGGCAAGTCACTTAACCTCAATTGCCCAACAACATTTTTTTTAAATAATAATATTTGTAAACTTATTTATTTAATTTTAGATTTTTTAAAATTTCTTTTAGCTAAAAGAACTCATGCATTTTTTGTAAAGAGAAGTGCCTATAACTAGATTTATTAATATAATCCTTTTAGCCACCCAGATTCACATTCTCCAAATCACCCTCAATTCTACTTTTTTTTTTCCTTCCAACTCTCATATCCATTCAGTTGCTAAGAACAATTGCAACAATCTCGACTGATCTTTTGGCTTGTCTTACCCTTACCCAATTCATTCTTACTGCTATCAAATTTATGTGATCTAATCATTATACTTTCCCATCACAAATCTTTAGTTGTTCCTTCTTGCCTCTAGGACAAAACTGAGGACTTTCTCAGTCAGGATCTAACCTCCCTTACCCTGCTTCATGTTCAGTCTTTCAGTAATATTCTATTTTTGATTACCCCATAAACCACAGCATGCTATTCTGCTATCTCCCCAAGTCTGTCCAAGCTTATTTCCATTGCTTCCATAACAGTATCTATCCATTTCATCCTCTGCCATCCTCTTTTCCTTTTGCCTTCAGTATTTTTCAGCATCAGGGTCTTTTCTAATGAGTCCTTTCTTCTCACTATGGGGGCCAAAATATTTAAGATTTGGGTTCAGTATTTGATGTTCCACTGAGTATCCTGAATTAGTTTATGCAGTGACTGATTTGATTTCCTTGCTAGACAACAGACTCTTTAAGTCTTCTTCAGTACCCTAATTCAAAACCATCAATTCTGTATCTCCCACCTTTATTTATAGTCCAACTCTCCCAGTGAGTTCATTGGCACTGGGAGGAGGCATTATAGTTTTGATTATATGGACTTTTGTTAGCAAGGTGATAACTCTGTTTTTGTTTGTTTGTTTATTTGTTTTTTTTTTTTAAATATGCTTTCAGATTTGCCATAACTTTCCTTTCAAGGATCAAATGTCTTTAAATGTAATGGCTGCAGTCTCTTTCTACAATGATCTTTAAATCCAAAAATATAAAATCTCACAGTGCTTCCATTTCTTTTTTTCCTTTTTGCCAGGCAGTGATGAGACCAGTGGCTATTATCTTAGTCTTTTTTCAGTGTTAAGCTTCAAGTCAACTTTTTCCACTCTCATCTTTCACTTTCATTAAAAGGCTTCTTAATTCCTCTTCACTTTCCACCATCAGAATGGGATTATTTGCATATTTGAGATTGTTGATATTTCTCCCAGCAACCTTAATTCTTGGCTTTTGATTTGTCTAGCCTGGCATTTCATGTGATATATACTCTGTATATAAATTAAATAAATAAGGTGACAATACGCATTCTTGTCCTACTCCTTTTCCAATCTTAAACTCAATTGTTCAATGTTTGGTTCTCTGTTGCTTTTTGATCCACATATAGGTTTCTCAGGAGACAAATAAGATGATCTGGTATTTTGGTCTCTTTAAGGACTTGCTGCATTTTATTGTGATCCATAAAGTCAAAGTCTTTAATGTAGTCAATGAAGCAAAAATAGATTTTTTTTCTCTTTCTTTCTGGAATTCCTTTTCTTTCTCCATAATCCAATGGAAGTTGGCAATTTGGTCTCTAGTTCCTCTGTTTCTTTGAAAACCAATCTACTTCTGGTAATTCTTGGATCTCAAATTGCTGAAGCCTAGCTTCCAGTATAACTTTGCTGATATATGAAATGAACAGAGTTTGGTAATTTAAACACTTTTTGGCATTGCCCTACTTTGGGATTGGGTCATAAAATGATCTTTTACAAAATACAATGGTGACTTGAGTTTTCCAAATTTGCTAACATATTGAGTGCAGAACTTTAACAGCATCATTTTTTTAAATTTAATTTAATTTTTTTAGGATTTTAAAAGGCTTAACTGGAGTTACCTTCATTAACCTTTTTGTGAGCAAAGCCACTTTTCTTCCTTTTCCTTGATGTTTGCCAGTAACCATAGCATTGTGTTAATATTTTTCTTGTATAATTCTTCCATATATTAACAATATCCTTCATTTCTTGTTAACCCCCTAACATTTCTGTCTTTTATCATGTGTATTTTTTGCATGAAACATTTCCTTGGTATCTCTAATTTTCCTGAAGACATCTCTTCAGAAAGAAGTGGTGTACCTCTCCAGTATCTTTGCAAAGAAAACCCCAGGGATAATATTAAAACAATAAATGAAGCCCCTTGGATTGGAAGATGTCCAAAACTCTAATAGGAAAGCGCAGAGGACAGCTGAACCAAAGCCAAAAGGAAGCTCAGCTATGTATATGTCTGTGATGAAAGGAAAGACTGATGCTGTAAAGATCAATATTTCATAAGAAACTGAAATGTAAGATCTGTGAACCAAGGGAGACTGAATATGGTCAGAAAGGAGGTGAAAAGAGTAAAAATCCACATCTTGGATATCAATGAACTTAAATGGACAGGAATCGATAAATTGAATTCAGATGATTAAATATAAAATATAGTACTATGGGCAAGTATCCCTTAGAAGAAATGGAGTAACCCTCATAGTCATTATAAGTGTAAGAAATGCAGTAATGGATTATAATCTCAAAAATGCTCAAATGAAATCTATTCAAATCCAAGGTAGACCATTCACCATCATAGTAATACAAGTCTAAGTTCCAATTACTGATTCAGAAGAAGCCAGTATTGATTAGTTCTTTAAAAAATAACATGTCCTCATCCTCCCCCTCAAAAAAATTCACATTCATTTTATAAGGGACTGGAATGTTTAAAAAATTAAAAAAAAACCTGGAATAATAGATAAGTTTGGCCTTGGAGTGCAAAATGAAACAGGGCAGAGACTTAGAGAGCTAAGCCAAGATTGATGCTGGTCCTAGCAAGCTTTTTCACAGCCCAAAAGATGGCTCAATGCATGGACATCACCAGATGGTCAATAGAGAAATCAGATTGATTATATGTTTTGCAGCTTAAGGTGGAATTCTGCTCTATATAGTCAGCTAGAAAAAGACTCGGAGATAACTATGGCTCAGGTCATGAAATTCCTATTGCAAAATTCAGATTTAAATTGAACAATAGGAAAAACCACCAGACCATATAAGTATGATCTAAATAACATCCCTTATGAATATGAAGCAGAAGTGAAAAATAGATTTAAGGGATTAGATTTGGTACATAAAGTGCCTGAAGAACTACAGACTGAGTTTCATAATATTGTAGAGAAGGCAGCAGCAACAACAGTAAATTTCCAAATGAAAAGAAGAGAAAGAAAGTAAAATAGCTGTCTGGTGAGGCTTTACAATAGTTGAGGAAAGAAGGAAAGTGAAAGTGAAAAATATACTGCACGGGCTGCTTAATTCCAGAGATTCGGAGGAGGAGATAAGATTTTTTTTTAAAAAAGCAATACAAAAAAATAGGAAAAAAACCATAGAAAAGGAAAAACCTCACTTAGTTCAAATGATTACCCTTCAAATAGACTCTTCAACTCAGTCCTTGAATTTTGTTTCCATTACTTGACCTCTTTATTTTGCAAAAGCTGTCTCTCATTCCTTTAATATAATTCTTCTTCATCTCTACCAGGTGGCCCTTCCAAGTTTAAGCCTTACCTGATCTTCACAGTTTAGTGCTTTCTCCTTTCTTTAATTATCTTGGCTGTCTACAAGGTGTATCCCCCAAGTAGCCTGCTTGCTCCTGAAGGATAACTTGTTTTGTTTCTTGTTTCCTTGGTGCCTATCATAGCGCTTCTGGTATAATTGGTGAGTAATTAACATAGAATTCAATTGAATTCAACACAAATAATTTCAAATGTTCTGTGAACATGACACATAGGAAAATATTTTCAGTCACTTTCTTTTGTTAGAAAATTAGCATTGGGGTTCTCCTATGTACCATTTACACTTTGTAGCAGAGTTTAGACTTAAAAAAAAAAAAAGGCAAACACATAATCAGCTTTGAAACAGTGTTTCAGTAAACTGGGAAAAGTTCTAACAGCTATAAACCAGTTTTCATCTATTCTGTATTCTCATTGATAGTTTTGCTGAAGGCTTGGTGATAATTATAAGTCTGCAGCTTCATTCTTAGTTTTATGAGCTCTTTCCTTTATCATTTTCAGACTTTAAAAAAAAAGATTTTATCTTGTTTTGTTTTTTTTTTTAATGATTTATATAGTTTCTAGAGATTTTGTGAAGTCATCCGTATCTTTCACTTTCCCATTTTTATCTTACAAGAGAAGAAAGGGTGTCGGCTCTGCTAGTGTTTTATAGTAATGATAACTCACGTTTATATAGTGCTTTCAGGTTCCCTCTAAACAACCCTGTGAGGTAGGTAGTGCAAGTGATATTATCCCCAGGAGTGCTGATTGTAAATCCTTTTAAATCCACATAAAAGGCAATAGTCATTCATACAAAATAAGATCTCCTTCTACCAGCTTACTGACATCTAACTGCTCTCCTTTAACCAAAAGATTTGCAAAATTAAACATATTTTTGCAAAATTTGTTGAATGAGTCTGAATTAGGAAGGAACAAAGAAACCATTGTCTCTAATACTTAATGCTAGAGGAATGGATGCTTTTTAACTTCTCACTGTGTATAGCTGCATCTCAGATTCAAACATCTCATTAATTTGTCTAAACTAGTTCTGCTAATGTATTTGAAAAGAAAAGTCACACTGCTATGCTGACATTACAGTTAAAAAATGCTGGAAAAGCTTAAAGTTTAAGAGTATCTTTTTCCCCCCTTAGGTGTTCAGTTTAAATAGCCCTCCTCATCTAAGTTATTCTTTAGGAAGCCAGAGATAATAGCTTACTGGGACTAATGACCCTACACTAAGCCTATTGTGTGCTAGAAAGGAAACTGATTTACATGAAAATTACTACACTCCCGCTACATTACAGATTCTGTTACTTAACTTTTACTCATGATGACCTCATAGGAAAACTATGTGGTTTAGGAAGTACCAAAACCACTATTCTTTCCCTTCAAAAGGTTACACTTTGAATAGATCTTCACAGAAGCTCTGCCTATCTATTCTTGATGTTTGCCTCCTACTGTATGAAATAAATGATGATGGAGTTAAACTATAGCTTGCATTTCCCCCTAGTTACTTGCTTCCAAACAAAGAGCGGTTATGTGAATAAAGCTCTTGATGAGTATGTAAATCACTCAGCCATGGGGCTTGAATCTCCAAGCATACCTGTGCCCATTGGCAGGTGTCTGCTTGTAATCTTTTCCAGATGTTTTACTGAAGGAAACTATTGAAAATTTGGGGATGGGTGGGAGGAAAGGCTTGGAAGTTTCCTAGCTTTTTAGTTTTTAACCTTCTGGAGCTTTGCAGATCCAGCGAAGTCAGGTCAGTGATGGAGTCTTATGACTAGATCTCTTCTCTTAGTCTGATACTGTGTTTTCCCTATACTCAGCATTTATCATTTTGTAATTTGCTTTTGTGTTTGTGCTATGAATAGCACATGAGTTATCCTCCTGTTTGACTGTGTCAGATCTCTAGGGTGTTGACTCGATTATCTATTGGAGGCATGTAACCCGAGTTCTTCTGTGGTATGAGTGTAGTTTAGTTCCTCATTAGTTGGGGGAAAGTAGAGGGAAGTGTTTGAATCACGGATTCAGCTCCTAGGAGGATCCTCGTCTGATTCCCAAATAAGCTAGGGAATAAATTCCGCTAAAGGATCACCTTGGGCATTCATTAAAAGCTTCTGCATATGTCCCTGGGGAAGGGGGGAGTCCAAGAGAGAGCTGGGGGAAGTAGTCTGTGTCACATATGCAATTTTGTTTATATATCTATTCAATTTCAGCTATATGTGTACTCACATATAGCTTTTATATGTATATTATATTTATATTATATACACACGTGTATATAGCTTTTGTTTGGGCATCCATTAAACCCGTGGCTTTGTTTTGCTTCATTATCAACCACCACTTGCTTATGAAATGCTAAGTTTACTTACATTATTATGCGTGTGGTAATGAAAATTAAATTCAAAGCTTCAAAATAATCCTTATTTTAATATCTATTTGATAGGGTTGTGCTGTGTCCCCTCTGATTCCTTTTCCAGATTTAAAGTTCTGTAGTTCTATGATCCTGTTTCATTTTAGAAATTAAGTCTTCATTATGTTTACTTTACCATAATTTCACGTGTATATAATCTTTAGTGAACATTCTGGGAAAACTACTAAGTAGTGTTGTCAAAATTAATAGAGCAGAAAATAGTAGCTTGACCCTCCCTTCTTATTCTCTTGCTACTTAATTCTTTAAAAAATCATAGGACACCCCTTATTTATAATAGTTATAGTATTCATAAAATTGTGCTCAAAAATTCTCCAAGAAGTTAATAAACCCGGAACATCTTATCTCATATTCAAATAGTATTTATCAGATAACGTTGAAAATTTGGAAATGTTGATCATTCTGAATGTCATTATTTAATATCCTGTAGATCATGATATCTTTGCTATAGAATAAAATTTATGATTCTCCATCCAGAACAACATAAAATTTATCTTGTTAAAAGTTTATATTACCTAAAGGTAGAAAGAAATATCCTACATACCCTGGATATAATATGGGAAAAGTCCAGTGTACTGTTATTGATGATTAGCATGTAACCTTATTGTTGTAGTGGGATAATTAGGAATGGAATTTTCTGAGCAAAAATTTTCTTATAATACCTTGACCAACTTTTAATAATTATTTGCATCTAAAACTTCCTTGGATTCTTCATGGATCTGTGATGTTATAATGGTAAAAATGTAAGCTTCTTGAAATCAGGAAATGTCTTACATTTGTATTTATATTACCAATACCTGCAACCTAATGGATTCTCAATCTGCCTTTATTACTTGCCTTTTAGAATTATTACGTCCAAGAAATTCATTACATTAGGACTGAGCAGGTCACTAGTGGCCTTTCTTTAACTTAAATAAGCTTTTCTAAGATCACTGATATACAGTTTGTGAGTGGGCCTTGAATTACCATGTACTTTTAATTCTTTATTTTATTTTTGCAGTAAAATTTTTTTTGTGAAAAATGAAAAAAATATATAGGTGTTAGGCTTATACTTCAATAAAGACAGGCATTTAGAAAGTTGCTGATACTTTCCATTATATAGTTTGCCAATATAATGTCAAAATGCACAGAAGAAAGCTGAAAAATTCAATTTATCATATGCATGTTTTGATTTCCTAGCACTGCATACTTGGATATATGAAAAACAAATCCTGGCACTCTGTATTTTATTGCTTATAGATTTAAATAACATTTAAAAATATGTTTGAATAGTTTGGCATTGGACATATGTGCAACTATTGTATAGAGTAACTGAGATTTAGAGATAAAGCTGAAAGTATCTTTGTGCAAAGTGAGAATAATAATTTTTACCAAAAAAAAAAAAAAGTTGTCCTGCTTATTGGTTCCCCAATTAAAAGACAAGTCACTGGAAAGAAGAATGTATATGTGTGTATCTGTTTGTCTAACCTGGGATATTCACATTTTTCATAATAAAGATCTCCTAGGTGAACATAAGAGTGCTGAACCTGGAGTCAGAAAAATCTGATTTCAGATCTGGTTTCCAACACTTACTAGCTCTGTGATCCTGAAAAAGTCATTTAATGTCTATCTTAATTCACTGGAGAAACTGGTTCAGTTTCCTTGCCAAGAAAATCCCATGGACCACACTGAGTATAAAGAGTGGGACAAGACTAAGTGTCTGAACAACAGCACAGATGATCTTATTGTGGTTGGATGGAGAGTTTAGGTGTATCAAAGTCAGGAAGCAAGTTTGTTAAGACTTTATCAGTGATTCATAGGAATACCTTCATTTTGTCACCATGCCTATGTTAAAAGCTTTTCCAGATCTCTAGCAATTAATCAGAAAGCAGTTAAGTGGCTACTACCTGCCAAGCATTGAGGTAGGACCCTTCACAGCTTGAAATCTGCTGGCATAGCATTCAGAGATCTAGGGATAGTTCACAGCCAAATCAAGGTATTGCAAAAAAGCTTTTAGTTTTAAAAAACACGGAGAGAGAGGGAAACAGACTATGTATTATACCATAAAAATCATAATACAAAAGATTATCAGTAATTGAGGATATACTGAAAATATCTTCACGAGAGACCTTTTCCTCAATCCCTTTCCCCTCAGAAAGAGTATAAACACTTTTTATCTTTATCTATTTTACTCATTACTTCAAAGAGATTGAAATGGCACTCCCATTAAGTCCATTTTTGATCTATATCTTTGTTTCTTCACCAGTTGAGGGAAAAACAAACCATTAATTAACTGCCTACTATGTGACTTATTTACTCTGGGTATCATAGGTACAAATATCTCTACTGCCAAATAACAATAATAATATCTATAATATCCATTTTACATTGTTATTGTAAAGCTCAAATGATATAATGTATGTAAATCATAAAGCACTATATAAATGCCAGTTATTTTAAAATGGTAAACTACTTAGCAAAATGATAAAATGTTCCTAAAATCTTAAATTGGGGTTAAAAATACTCATGTGCATGTTTTCTGCAGTGTACTTTAATAGAAATAATGTACAAGAAGTTAGACTACATCATAAATATAAATAATTGCAGTGGGATTCAGGAATGTATAGGATTGTTTAGTATAAATTGGGTTTGATGATAAAAATTCCCCTTAGTTGTAAAAAGGTATCTTATGAATATATTTTACTTCATTTTTGTATTTTGTATCTAACTGCCATGTTCTCTGAAGAAAAAGCTGGTGTTGATTAGCATTCAGACTCTTTAATCCTTAAGCCGGATCTCTGACATAAATTGTAAAGCCATGGTCATTATTTAGTTACAATTCAATTGTAAAAAGAACTCTCCATATCTGAAAACATCCTGCTTCTTTCTATATCTTCCTTACACTTTATTCGACAAGAAGAGTAAACATTTCTGCATTTTTTCCTGTTTGGGCAGAGTGAGTGGATTTTCTTCAGTGTGGTGCCAGAAAAAAAGAAAAAGAAAAAGCTTTAAATGATACGTGACGTGCCTCTAGTCACCTACCGAGATGCTCACAGCAAAGTGGTTAGTTCTCTGTTACTGTGTCATTTGATGGATATAACTTCAAAACCATAGCCACTCTGCTTCTCAAAGAAATGAGAAAAGGCCAAATGCTAGTGAGGGATGAGGGGTAAAAGAAATAGTAACTCTACTGGAAACATGAAGCTGCTGGGAAATGGCAAACAGGCCACAAAGGTTCATGCTTGTGCATAAACTAAGTTATAGTTTTTTACCCATTTAGTGAGCATTTTCTCATTCATTACAGATTAATCTTTGTTTCAAAAAAAAAATGAAAGGACTCCATTTTATGAGATTATCCAGTATACTTGGACATCACAAAAATGGGGCACTGATGGAGATGGCATTGTAGTGGAAAAAGAAAATTAAGATCTTGAGGAAGTGTTTGTAATGACTTACGCATAAACACATATCATGGCCATTGTGGATAGCTGCTGCTCCATAAATAATTGTAGCTGGTTGCTAACTTTGATTTTATTCAGTCTAAAACCAAGAATTGCTCCATAGATAATTGTTGACAGTTGCAGACGCTCATTTCATTCAATTAAGTTGGTAACCTTTTTAGGGAACTGTTTGGGAGAAAGCCAGGAATTCCAGTCAATTGAATTCTAGAAGAACTGAATTATAATTGTGTTGGTATAGAAAAATCTAAACTATAGTTTGTGGCAGTGATAACTGTTTTTTGTGTTTTAGTTTTTTAACTAAATGTTTTAAGTTTTAAGTATCCAAGTGGACAGAAAAGAGGGAAATTATATTCTCAAGATGAATATTTGTCTAACTTGATCATAAATTGGAAAGATTCTATACACACACACACACACACACACACACACACACACACACACACACACACAGTTAATGGAAGCCTGGAAGCCATTGTTGCAAGGAAATGTGCCTAGGAGAGAAATCTCTTGTGATCTCTACCTAGTTCAAAGACTGGCCCAGGTAATGAATTATATACTAACTAAGACTTGAGAGGCTCATCCCCAGAGGATTGATTTGTTTTTGGACAAGTCTGTAACCTTTCTTCTTAGTCTTTATTAGTAGATCACCCTCATGGATGCGAACTCAGATATTTGGCGAAGTATTGAAGGAGATAGTTGAGTTACATGTACATGCTAAAGGTAAGAGAAAAAGAGACTATTTTCAAGATACATTCATTTTGAGGAAAATCCTGGTTAGTGGAATGGATTATATCCTAGAGTTCCAATTTCACTCAAACATGTTCCTCAATTGAACTTTATATAGATGAAGGAATGGGAATGTGATATTTGACCCATAGTATTCCAACTATGATTTTGTTGTTTTGCTGTTAGGTAAAACTTATGGACAAATAATATGAAATGATTTTTTGAAATGCTTCTTTTTATACAAATATCCTTTATAATGCCATACTGATGGAGAAAAGGTCATATGTTTAATTTTCCTCCCTGCCAACTTTAGATATAGTCAACTATATGGGAATAGACCAAATACCTAAAGTCAGTTTTAGCAAGACTCCTTAAAAATCTTTTGTTAGTCATAATGTAAAAGATTCTGGACGTTGTGGGTAGATCAATACATATCTTGTAGTCTTTGGAAAGTGGACCTTAAAGCATATGCCCAATTTACAGCAACTCAGGAGGGTCTTTGTGAGAGACTTAGCTTAACTTTTCAGGTTGGATCATGATCTACAGGTATGGAAATTACAATCAATAAAAGAAAAAAATTATAAATGCTATAATTATATTCTAGCAGTTTTCATTCATTGACTTTACCTTCCTTATGCTGACATTTTGAAAACAATATACTTTATCTCAGAAGAGGTTTTATAATTCATCCTACTAGTTATTACTTTTTTTCTTTTCCTCTGAATCAGAGGGGCTAACTGGTTGACCCTTCAAGGGAACAAAAAAAACAAATAACAACAAAAAACATATGTCATTTAAAAAGTTCAGTTCTGGGAGTCTGATGACGAACCAACCACAAATATAAAACCTACTAAATTATTTGCCTTCATTTTAGACACAGTAAACTTTTAAAAGTATATCTACCTCTATTTCACAGATCATGAAGGATAAAATCACACACAATTTATTATTAATCATATTTAACTGATTTTCAGAGGGGACAGTGCAAGGGTAGAGGGAGAACCTGGAAAGGAAACACTGGAGAAATCCAAAAAAAGAAACTGTATTTAAATCTGGAAAGCTAAAGCTTCATGATTCTGAATGGATCAAAGATAGAAATGATAGTGGCAAGGGAGTGTCATTGGGTATAGGATATTCAATAAAAAACTTCATAACACAAATGACATTTTACAAAAAAAAGGAAACAGCTATTAGAGGCTGTCAGCCAATGTTTAACTATTGTCCTTTTACTGAGATTTGCATTTTTTTTTTCCTTTTTGGGGTTATGTTGAAGGAAGAGGGAAATGAAGAGATGAGGATAGTGGGTAGGAATTGAGCAAAAAGACTTAATTGGAGTATAAATCAAAATGCAGAGGTTTTGAAACAAGGTAGCCCGCACAATAATGTATAACTAAAAGTGCTGAATGTAACTGACTTTTTATATAAAGGCAATATAATATGCCAAGAGGTCAGTCAGCTTCCAGTAAATGAGAGACCCTGACACAGTAAGTTTATGTGAAAAATTAGTTTTAATCTAAGATTTTTGACCTTCACAACAATTTTCTTAAAAGTTTGAATGAGATTAATTATAAAAGAAATTCTCTGTAGCATTTAATTTCTGAATTTGTCTTTTCATTAGTCTTGTAATAAACATAAGCACATCAATTTGTGTATGTTTTAGGAGAATCTTCACTGGTGCTATGAATTAGATTTGGATTATTGCTGGTGTTTTTATTTTTATCTTTATATAATTAAGTCATTATATTCTGAAATTTTAAATATAAGAAGTTAACTTTTAGCAATTTCATTTACCCTGAGAGTACCCTACAATTTATATTCTTGCGATTACTTAGGACATTTAAAGCAGATAGACTTCCTGTTGTGTTCCTATACAGAAACCCTTATTGCTTTTTCAAAAATCCAGCTGGTCTTTTCCCCCAAGTAAATGTTTAGTTTTCCAGATTTAAGTACAGTTCCTTTCTTTGGATTTCTCCAGTATTTCCTTTCCAGGTTGTCCCTCCACCCTTGTACTGTCCCCTCTTCGAAAAGTCAGTTAAATGTGATTAATATTAAATTGTGTGTGATTTTATCCTGCATGATCCTGTGAGGAAGAGATAGATATACTTTTAAAAGCTCGTTTCTGTCTAAAATGAAGGCATATAATTTAGTAGGTTTTATATTGGTTGTTGGTTCTTCATCAGACTCCCAGAACTGAACTTTTTAAAATGACATTTTTCCTATGGGAAAATCACATTCATCTTTGTTTTGATTTACAGTACTGTTTCTGGAAATTTAATCCTCTGTAACTTTAAACACTGCTTATATAAATGGATGCAATCACATTGGTTGCAATAATGAGGCTCTTGGTATACATTATTTCATGGAACAGTATATTCATATATGAATATGATTTTTTCAGCTAGTAATTTTTTTCTGGTCTGTTAATTCAGAATTTAATCTTCTCATAGAATTGAAAACATTTTGTATGAATGAACATAATCTGATCACCAAGAACCATTTATGCTTAAAATAAATATCATCTTGTGACTTCATTTGAAATGTCTTAGGTGTCATCACTTTCTAACAATAAGCTTACTGAAATATAATATAAGATATTACAGTGTCAGTTTTTCAGACTGTTATATAATGAAATTCATTCCTATTTCTAATGATTCTGTTTTAATTTGATTTTTATTAGTCTACTTCAATCCATTCTTGTTCTTTGCTTAGTTTTGAAAGTAATAGAAAATGCTGTTTCAATGACTATAGGAATAGTAAAATCTTTTCAATTGGTGTGATAATTTTGGTAAATCAACAACTTTTAAAAAATGTTTTTTAAAGGTGAATCAGTCTTTGAAAGAGATTACTTTCCTAAACCAGTGTAGTTGTATTTTGAATTAAATATGTGTGTGTGTGTGTGTGTGTGTGTGTGTGTGTATAAAATGAAGTAGTTTTCAATTCTATTCATATATTTATTTTAGCTTTTTTTGAAAATAAAATAATAAATTATCACAATGAATCATTGGTGTTATAGAGTACTTCAACTGTTGCATTTCTTATATTTTGTGAATGTGTATTGCTCAGGATGAATAGAGAGGGCTTCCACCTGCAAAAAAGATTTTCATGTTTTAACCAAATATAAATAGTACATACAGAGGATATACTATTATAACATTTACCCCATTACTGGTCACAGAGAGAAATTTTCAAAACATTCAATGTCAGACCTGCAGTCAACTTTCCATTTTCCACCAACAGATTATCCCCAGGGAGTCTGGAAAGCTCGAAAGTGATTCAACCACTCTGTTGATTTTCTTATGTTCTATGTTGACTTTTCTACCTGTAAGCACTAAGGTCTGTATCCCTGAAGGATCTAGAAAAGATATATAGTGGGAACTGATATTGCTGCTCAATAAATAAGTGTCTCTCTCTTCAAACCTTGAATTAAAATGAAGGGGAAAATGAAAATACCTAATAGTTTAGTTAAATAGGAAATTAGAGCCTCTTTAAGTCTGGCCTTTTTATGTTAACAATTATATCATCAATTCCTCATAGAATCAATAATATTTATTATGCATCTACTATGTATCAGTCACCATATGAGGCACTGTACACACAATAATGGAGAACCAGCCTCTGAGTGAACTTGCATCTTGTTGGTGGAAGCAACATCTTGAAATATAGACAAATGCAAAATATTACAGAGGATGGAATAGAGAAAGGAGAGATGAAGCAAAAAAGAACAATTAGGAGACTGTCATATTTTTAAAGAAAAGTGATAAAGTCATCAACTTAGGGGGTGATTGTTTAAGTGGAGAGAAAGGCACAAGTGAAGATGAGGTACCCCTACTTATATCTTCACATCCTGGCTTCCATATTTTGAAAGAAGCTTTTAATGTCTAGTCTAAGTCCTAAAGTAATGGAGATTATAACTCCCTCACAATAGCAAAAATAATGAATAGTTCCCTCTTCTAATTCTCCATATAAATTCACCACAAAGTTATAAAGCTTCTCCATACAAAGCCTTGTGATGGGTGTTGAGGGAGATAAGAGATATAGTGATGAATAAAATATGGTTTCTTTTATTAAAGAGCTTTCTAGTAGATATCTTTGTAGCATAAAATGTTAGATATTAGAAATCACTTCATCTTATTTTCATTTCACAAATAATGAGCTAATTCCAGAGAGGTCCCAGGCATCTGAACTTGGAGTCTAGTCCATTACTATTTATCATGCTGTGTTTTATATTCCATACTCTCCTAAGGTCAGAAGCTCAGGGATGTCTTCATCTAAGGTGGACTTTGTACATGTTTGTGCATGATTATTTTTGGCTGAATATGAAATTTATATAACAAAAAGAAGAAAAAGTTGTTGTAGCTGTTATTCATTTGTGTCTATTTCTTTGTGACATCATGGACCATAGCATGCTGGTAATGTCCACAGGATTTTCTTGGCAAAGATACTGGAGCAAATTTTCCTTCTCCATCGATTAAGGAAACAAAGATTAAGTAACTTTTGCCCAGGGTCACACAGAAGTATGTGTCTGAGGCCAGATTTGAATTCATTATTTCTTGATTTCAGGTCCTGCTTTCTATCCATCAGGATATTAGGTACCTTATGCTTTTTTAACTAGTTAACTTCAAAAGCAAAATTTTAGATCACAGACCCAAAATCAGAAGACATCTGAGAGGACATTTAGCCCAATTATTTTATAGATGAAGAATCTGAGTTACCTCTCCACCTCCATTCCCAGATGACACAAATAAGAAGTTTCCAAGGTAGCAACTCAATTTGGAATTGGCCTGTGGAAAATGAAATTTCTGCCACTGAACCAAATGGATAAAAATATTGTCAACTTTGGCTTAACGTGTTTGGAATTATCAAAAAGGCCAACTTACTGTTGGATCTTGTTTGGATTAAAAACTAATTGGTAAATGATAATTTGTCATTAGAAAATGTATGATAGTGACCTCTGGAATTATGCACGTGGTTCTGAATGCTGAAGATCAAGAAAACATGAAGCTGGAGAAAGCGCAGAAGAGAACAGATTAAATGATCAAAGAGATGAAGGAATTCGTAATAGGAAAAGATATTTTTTGAAGCTGTAACGTTATCTATTTATTGACATGCAGCTTTTTTTAGTATATGACAAACTCATCGCATTATCCCCAAAGCTCTCCTGATCTGAACTTTTTGGACACTTATGTGTATTTAAAAAAGAAGTTTCATCATATCCTCTTCTCTTTTTTTGAACATAATTATGGACATAATTAACAGCTTTCCTTCCTTTTTATCTCTTCTCGAAAATACCCCAGTCTACAAACCAACCAATCCCAAAGACCTTCCTTGTTACAAATGACCATACTCAAGCTGCTATTGCACTTCTAAATCACAACCTCTCAAGCAAGAGGTCATCAGCAAGTGTCATTATTGGTCTTCTGGAGTTGTTGTTCATTGGTTAGATCAGAGCTCAAGAAGAGATATTTAAAAATAGGACTCTCCAATGTGAAAAGATAGAAGTTAAAGTGGGTGGCAGCATATTTTAGAAATGTACTATAGGCTATAGATAGGCAGAACATGAAATTATTCACTAAGTATTGGATCAGGAAACAATTTTTAAGTTTAAAAGAGAATTATATGACAAATAAAAGGATGTACTACTTTGCATAGCACAGAATAAACTTATGCAACTTATTATGTGAGGAGGTGGTAGTGGTTAAAAACAGAGAGATTCAAGAAAATGACTTCACAGAAAATAATAGGTTATTTAAGAAAGCCAAGGTTGACCAAATTCATAATTAAAATGGAAGAAAATACCACGGACAGCAAGACACAATGTTTGTACTTTCACTGGAATTGTGTCTTGGCTGAATTTATCAATGGTTAGTTTAGCATGAGGCAGCTAGTTGGTACAGTGGAATTGGGAGAGTTCAAAACTAGCTTCAGACACTTACTAACTGTGTAACCCTGGACAAACCATTTAATTAATTAATTAATTTAATTTCCATTCCCTTGTCTATAAAATGAACTGGAGAAGGAAATGACAAACCTCTTCAATATCTTTGCCTAGAAAAGCCTAAAAGGGGTCACAAAGAGTTGGACATGACTGAATAACAACAAGATTTAGTATAATAGTTCTTGGTTTTAGATAATCGAGTAAGATAAGATAAAAGAGTTCACAAAATTCTATAAGGGAATGGGAGTTTTATGATTAGTGGTATAATTATTGTTATGCTAATATTTTAATATGGCTTCTGTTCTGTTCACTCTGACTTTGAGTAGGCCACATTTTTATAGAGCTCATGTTTTATTTAGTGGTAATTATTGATTTTCCGTCCTCAATTAATTTTTAGTTACTTTTTACATAAAAAAGAACAAATTCTTCAACTCATCACTAAGGATAATCCTTTGTTAATCAACTCAATTTCATATGCATCATTCTCTAAAAAGTTGAATTTGAACTTCTATTAATAATAGCAATAATAGCTTAAATGTATATAGTGTTTTAATGTTTGCAAAGTACTTTTAATATATTCTCATATTTAATTCTCAAAAGAAACTTAGGAGGGAGATGTTGCATTATGCTTTTTATAGAAGAAGAAATTGATGCTCAGAATTGTTGTTATTTGGCTAGGTCATATAGCTAGAAAGCATCTTTGATGGAATTTGAACTCAGATCTTCCTGACTCTAAGAAACTTTCCCTCATTGTGGTACATAATAAAGCTTGGAATCATCATTTGGTATAAGAACTAATGTCAAATACCTCTTAATGTGTTGAATAGCATTGATAATATTGAAAATAAGATATTCTCTTTTTAGAGGAAGTATCTTTCGATATTTTCAACTTCATCTGAGATGTTATTTGAATGTATATAACATCTATATATGGTATTTCCTCCTGATGAACTATTGACAAAAGTATTTTTTTAAAGCTTCCTTCTTGATTTTCTTCCAAGTTCTTGCACATTAAAAAAAACTGAAATGCTTATGTACCTTCTTGGAAATATATATTATATTAAACAAATATTATATATATATTATATTAAATTAAATGCATCATTTGCATTGGTCAACTCATTTTAAGGATAAATTATCTTGCTCTTCTGGGAGGGAGGAACTATATTGCTAAAGAATTGAATATATTAACAGCTGTGGGACATTTATTTGGAGTGTACTGTAGGAAAAAATGTGGAATTCTGCAATGTATTTATTACTCAGTGCAGTGTAATTTTTATGAACCGAACAACAAATGATAGAATAGCCACAGTTCCTTAAGCATTCAGAGAGTTACTTGCTCAATTAAAAATTCTTGTTAAGTAGGACATAATGGATTCTTGTTGTTACTTTAGTATTTATTCAATAGAATGGATCAATACTTTTGGACCCAAGGGAACTACACTGATAAGAGCAACTGTAGTAAGTCTATCTGTTATAAAGCTTTGGGCTGACAGGTGTAGTCTGTTCTATGGCTAATTTTAATTAGGCTATCAAGGTGGGATCTCTTTTGTATTGCATGTGCTATTTAGATGCATTTTTAAAGGAAAAATGAGAACAATAGCCCTGATTTTGAGAAATTTAGCTATTATGTATGAGCACTCTTTGCAGAGCCCATTTGTTTTAAGTTTGAATAGAATAAATCCTTTCACTATAGACTGCAGATTCATTGTGTTAGATAGGCAGGAGAATGATCATCCTTCATTATAATGTTTTTTTTTAAAACAAAGTTTTGTTTCAATCCACGTTTGAATTTAATGAAGTGGATTTGTGATTTTTCTCAAACTTGATATTAAATAATATTATGACAAAATTGGGTGGGAGGAGGAGGGCACTCTATCAGTATTTTTGAAATGTCACATAATCGATTGTTCATTTCATCAAGGAATAATATAATTTACAGAATAGACTGTCAGATTCAAATATTTCTAAACTTGGATAGACTCCTCACTTTTTTTTAAAAATAAACCTTAGAAGTTGAGGGGAAATGCTTTTTCAGATTTTACTCAGGAAAAAATTTATTGAGCTTAGCTAATATGATCATAGTGGAGAGAAAAATTTCAAGTTGCCTAAAATAAACCATCCCTGAGCACAGATCTCCTGCACAATAACCCTGAGAAATAATTACCCACTCTCTGATTGAATACTTTCAATAATGAGGAATTATCTCCTGGAAAAGTATATTTTCAGAAGGGCTATTTTATATTCTTTTTTCCCCAAAAAAACCCAGACCTGTGATTTTATTAACAGAGGAAATACCCAGGTAAGGAAACTCCCCTTTGTCAAGTATATTAGCAACTATTTTTCAATTACTGGAATACTGAGAAGTTAAAGTGATTTAAACTTATGTCTATAAAATAGACATATATATTCCATACACATGACTTTCTTTTAAATAACGTGTTTTAAAAAAAAAAAGTTTATTTCAATGTGTTCTGCATGTCTTTTTCTAAACCTAATTCGGTTATATTCTCCATTTCCCATTTGACTCATCTTGTCTTTCAGTGGTGTTCAGTAATTCATTTTACTCCAAGATTAACTCTGAAAGTCACACTTCTTTCATACTGAAGGTCTCTTTTCTCCTCCACTTCTGAATGGATAGAGGATGGACATTGGAGAGCTCCTCCCACATCTGTTTAAGGAGGAAACTTAGTGCAACCACCCATCATTTCCCAAAAAGTGTCATCCTTACTACTGCTCTTGCCTCCCACCATTTTTAGCTTTCAGCTTCTTTTATGTATTTTCTCCGCTCTTAGGTTGTGAGCTGTTTGTGGATAAGGACTCTTTTTTAAAGCTTTCTTTGTATTCTCAGATGGCAAGTAAAAAATGCTTAATTCCTCTGTGTAAATGAAAATGAAAATTTTAGCACTTGCCCCATCACTAGAAAAAAATGACTTAATTTCTGATAAATAAAGTTTAGCAAAGCAAATTTTCACATTGTCTGTATTAAAAAATATATCACATTTTGATTTTTGTCTATCATCTTTCTCTAAGAAGGTGAGGAATGTCCTTCATTGTGTTTCTGGAATCTTGGTTGGTTATTGTAGTGATCAGAACTCTAAGTATTTCAAAGTTTTTCCTTAACAGTGTTACAAAATCATTTTACAATTTGTTCTGCTCTTTCTCCCCCATTCCTTTTGTCTGAGTCATAGAAACTTTGCCACATTTTTCTGAATCTATTTTTTAAAAAAATTATTTCTTATGACTTGGTAAAATTGAACATCTAGGTGGTATAGTTATTAAAGATTCAAAAAGACAGGAAGAACTGAGTTTAAATTCATTTTCTTGGGTAACCCTGGGCAAGTCAGTGTTAACCTCTGTCTATCTTCGTTTTCCCATTAGTAAAATGGGATGATAATAATAGCAATCACCTCCCAGGATTGTTATGAAAATCAAAGAAATAATAATTATAAAGTGATCAGCAGAATACTTGACACACTTTAAGTTCTACATAATTGTTACTTATTATTGATAATTGATGTTGATAATTCCTTCTTTCCTTCCTCTCTGTAACAAAAGTGCTACTATACATATTGTACATATGGATCTTTTCCCTTTGCGATCTCTTTGAGGCACAGGAATGATATTTTTGGGTTTAAAAGTATCAAAAGTTTAGTGACTTTCTGGATCCAGTTTGACATTGTTTTCCAGAATAGTTGGACCAATATACCAAAAACGCTTGTTCTATCAGATCCTCTTCAAAAATTGGCAGTATTCTCTCCTTGTCATCTATGCAAATTTAATGGGTATGAGGTGGAACCTAACTGTTCTTTTAATTTGCATGTCTCATATTATTGAAGATTTGCAGTCTTTTCCCCTTATGGTTCCTGATATTTTAAGTTCCTTCTTTTGATACCTGACTATTCATATTCTTTGACCCTGAATGTACTCCCTTCTCACCTTAAGTCAGGTTAGCATTAAAAGAAATTGTCATATAACTAACCTAAGTTTTGAGCATATATTCTTTTAGATCATGAAGAAGACATAAGATCTAAGAGCTATTTTTTTCAACATAAAATGCACTAGTATTTTCTATACTTATACAATACTATTTGTCATGTTGTTGCAAATCAGTCTTTGGTATATAAATAAATATCTCTGTCTCTGTATCTTTATGATTCAAATCTTTTAGATATCCGTATGATCCTTATGGCTCATTTACAATAGGAAAATGTTAGTTTTTATATTAAATCATTTACAAATCAGATCAGGTTTTGTAGATTATATTGATCCCATGTACCTAGAAACTTGATATTGAACTCCAGATATTGTGCAAAATACAACATTTCTAGGAAATTTTGTGGGTTCTTCAAAGGTTGTATTTTACACACACACACACACACACACACACACACACACACACACACACACACGTACGTATATATATCCAATTTGAAAAATACAATAGCTTAAATTTATATTGTCCATAAAGGGTTATAAAGTACGTTTCTCATGAAAGCCTTACAAAATAGATAGTAAAACCCCAGTCCAGATTTGTAGGGATTAAATGATGTGACAACAACAGCTAAAGAATATTAAAACTAGAATAAGGACTGAGCATTTTTTCAGTATTTTGTAAATATTAAAACACCATAAAAATATGAATTGTTGATCATATTGTTTCCACTATGGTATAAATGATATTGAATCCTTCTTGACTTTAGTTTTGTCAACTACTGGGCTTCTGGCATGGGATCTCTAATACATTAATTGAGGACAATCAATGTCTAGATAAACTCTAAATATTGTTTTGCAATTCTAGCCCTTCATCAAAGAAAAGAGATGATTCTTGAATGACTCTTTTTCTTTAAATAATATAAACCAAACTCTTTCTTTGCTTGAAATACCTGAATTTTTGATGTTTCTTTCTTTTAATAAGAGTTACAGAAAAATCTTTTCAAGATTTTACAGGTCAGTAGTTTCCTTTTGCATACTTAAATAATTATGTGATTTTTGGAATAGCTATTCTGTTAAATGCAGAAATGTTGCGCTTTTGCCATTATTCAAAAATTAAGAAGCAATGAATATTTTTCTTCTTTTCCTTTACACCCCATCTTTCCCTCGGATGTGCTTGTTATCCTTTATAAATGAAATCTCCATGTAGCTGTTGCTGCCTAAATTCCATATTCACACATTATCCTTTTGCATGCTATAATATAAAATGAGTGGACAAATGATTTATTGCAAAAGAAATCTCTTTGATCTACTTTTCACATATGGGTATAATGTTTCAACATGAAATAAATAAGTCATTCTTAGGTTGCTATATTTATATTTTTAAAAAGTTAATTATAGAAAGCGAATAGGCTGTTACATAACACAATGGCTAGATTACTGAATTTGGACTCAGGATCTGAAATTCTGGATCAGAAATATCTAAATTCCAATCCTTATTAGCTGTATGACCTCAGAGAATTTACTTGATCTCTATTTGCCTGTTATATCATCTGCAAAATGGACACAATAATAACAATTACCTATCAACGGTATTGTAAGGATAAATTGAGTAAATATTTGTAAATGTTTTGTAAACTGAAGGTGTTATACAAATGCCATTTATCCTTTTATTAATAGTAATCAACTGGCAAGGACATCCACAGGAGATATACCTCCTGAATTTCTCTTTGAAGAAGGTGCTTGCTTCCCTGAATTGACTAATTTATGACAAGGATGTCACTGCTTTAAGTGTTGGATTATTCAGCTACTATATTCATCACCAGCGAAGAATCACTGTCTTACTAACTTTTTCTCAGAATAGGTTGGAAAAACAAAATATATCACTGGAAGTATTTTTTCTCAAATGAAACCCTGGTGAATTTTTAGAGTTAATGATCCTGAATGGGGCCCTTTTTGAGTTAAATGTTAGCATCGGTTCTTTTCATAGATGTTTTTCCTCATTAGAGGATGAATGGATGATATATTGTTGCAACTAATTCTCCAGATCCATGTTTTTTCATGTGTATGATGTTTACTGCAAAGTAAGAAGGAAGGAAATGATGCCCCTGGATAATAAAGTACCTTTCAAGATATGGCAAAGTAACCACTGGAGAAAAATTGTGTTCCAGTGTTATTTCTGTGAAGTGTAAAGATAACTGAACAAACCTACAATATGTTTCATGCAATTTGGACATAGTGGAAATTTCTCAAGCTATTGTTCACTTTCTCAGTGATCTTAGTCAATGGGTAACTAAGCCACCATGATTCATCTTGAGAAAACAAGGTCATGTTTAAGCAAAAGCAGTATTTGAACAGGGTTTGTGAAAATCGTGATTCTGGGATTCTTAATTCTACATTTCTTTCTTTAGTCCTTAATGTGGAAGCAACTTAGTCTACCCTCTGTACTGGAACTTACCAGACAGACTGTATAACTGTTATGGTTGGACCTTTTACAAAATAATGACCTTCTATGATGAACTTTTTTTTTTTTTAGCATCATACATATAAATTGATGGTCTAGGAAAGGAGGGGAAGGGATGCATTATGAATTATTTATACTTTTACATTGAACCTCACACTGACCAGACTTTTTCTTTTAACTCATTCACTAATGTAAATTACTATGTAAGTCTTGACTGTAGGTATGTTTATATAACAGCAGGAAATACAGGATTATTTTCAGATCATAGTTTCCTCAGTATTTTTTAAATGCTAAAATAATTCAGTGATTTTGGTTAACTGAAATTTGCCTCCTCTTATATTACCCTAGAGAATATTTGATAATAAGATTATTGTTGCACTCTTTCTGCAACACCATTCCTGCCACAAACTATTCACAAATGCTCTCTCTGTCTCTCTTTCTGTGTCTCTGTCTGTGTGTGTCTCTAGGTCTTTCTCTGTCTCTCTGTGTCTCTGTATGTGTCTCTCTGTGTCTCTGTATGTGTCTCTCTGTGTCTGTGTGTGGTTGTCTCTGTGTGTGTGTGTGTGTGTCTGTCTGTCTCATTGTTTCTCTTTCTCTCTGTCTCCTTCCCTTCCCCACTCTCTCCCCCCCTCTCATTGTCACTCACTGTTATGAGATACTCTTTTTTTCCCCTTAAAAAGAAATGGATAATAGATGGACAAGGCAGAAAAAAAGAAATTTGGCAAAAATGCTTTACTATTATAACTTCCTTCCAAATCCTAAACTTAGAACTTCTTAGCAAATTTTTTAAAACAAAATTTGAAACAAATTTGTCTTGATGCTGAACTTCCTACAAGGAGCTTTACTATTGACTTTGATAAAAATATCTCAAATTGGCATTTCCAGAGATTAATTTTAATTCAATCATGAAATTGTGATATTATGAATTTAGGATCTAAAGCTAGGTAATGGAAGATGTAGTGGTTTGGAAATGGCATCAATTAAAGTGTTTGGCTTTTTAGATTTTTTTTCCTTTTAATATGGAAATATGGTATACTGGTAACAGCACTGGCTTTGGGAATGAAGGAGGGGTTTAGATTTGACTTCTACCAGTGAAGTTTACTTGTATAACAGCAATCTAGTTTAATCTTTCTAAATCTGTTTTGTCACCTGAAAAATGGGGATAATAATTCCTGTAGAATGTGCCAGACAATATTATGATCAAATGAAATAATGTTTACGAACCACCTGGTAAACCTTAAAGTAGCATATAAAAAAAATCCTCTCATTTTTATGAGAATGACCTATAACTTCATTAACTCTTAAGTCATAGACTAAAGCCGCAACAGCTATAGCTGCTTCAGCTGCTCTTTGGTTTTTGTAGTCAACTAACTTTTGCAAATCTTAATATCACCAGGATATACAGGACATTCCCAGTTGTAAAACTTGTAGCATTGTGAAAAGAAAGAATATTTCAAAATTCACTTCAATTTCTGCTGATTCTCAATGGTGTAAAATCTATGGGCTTTTAAAGAATAAAAGCAGAAACTACAAATCAATCTGTTTTCAACTATTTTTTCCCATCTCATTATTTTTATAGCACAGAGGTCAAAGCCACATTTTTACCTCACATTTTTACATTATAAATGTCAGGTTTTTATAATTGCAAATCATTAGGCCAGAGGAAATAAGGTATAATAATATACTATAGTTTGGAGTGGGAGGGAGGGAGTATTATTATTTTTTTCTGAACAGGAATATTTGAGTCAGACTTTTTTCCCCACAACAGTGAAACAGAGAATTGGAAATAATACTACAGAATCTAGGGCCTCTTCACAATCGGTGAAGGGTGTTTTGCAAGTCATTGCTGTCTTCCACCTTCTGGGAAACTAGAAAGCCAGCATAGTGTTCTGGATCTGATATGAATGGCAAAATCTTCCTTAATCGTAGTGCCTTCCTTTTGAAATTATGCTCAATTTATCCTCTAGCATTTCTTCTGCACATACTTTATTTGCATTTTTTTTCTTTATTACATTGTGAACTCCTGGAGAGCAGTGAATATTTTTTTGGCGGGAGGGAGACATATTTTTGTCTTTTGTATTTAGCACATAGTAGGTGCTTAATAAATGTGTGTTGACAAACTGGCTGTATACAAAACATTCTCCAGTGTTGTAGAAGGCCTATCCTTCCCAGAGAATCTACTTATAAAGGCTCTGTGGCATGTTGTGTGACATTGCAAAGCTACCATCTGTTCTTTAGCTGATGTGAAAAACACTCAAGCAAGCATTAAAAATGGCAATGTGCTTTCATAAAAAAATGTGCCTTCTTCCCCACATGCAGGGAGGGGAAACAGGAATGGCTTTAGCCACCAGCTATTTCAATTCCCCCTGGCTTCACAGCTGCTTATAGTAGAAAAACTCTTGGGCTTCAGTGAACACTTTTTGCCATTAATAGCCAGCATTGGCTTTATTATTCACCAAAATTATGCCCTGCAATTCTCAATGGCATTTAATTTGAATTGCCTTACAGATTTTATTTTTATTTTATTTTTTACAAATTGCTCTCCTTGGGGTAGATACTACAGTTTGATCTTAGCCAGAGAAAAATGTTACTTTAAAAAAAATAAAAGTAGTCTGCATCTTCTATTTTAGAAAATCTCAATCTTCAGTCATATTTATTAGCTGCAACATTCTGACTTGTTAAAAAAAGGAATCAAGCAAGAGATGCTTTAGTTTGTGGGAAAATAAGTACATAAGAAAATGGAAACATGGGCCCAGGATTGAGATACTCTCGCTTCAAAGTACATGTGGAAGGGTGCTGTAGGAAGAAGCTACTGGAACCTGAGTTGCTTTGGCAAGAACCAGTTAGCTCAACTGTGGAAGCCAGAGAAATATTTGATGACAGAGTTCTGGCATGAACAACTTTTTGCACCTTTCATCATGAAAAATTCCTAGCAGCTTAATGAGCAAATATAAAAATGATATATACTAATATTACTATATCAACCACAAGGATACTGCCATCTCTGGGTGAAATCAAATCGCTCATAAATGGTATAATGCTAATGGAGAACATGAAGAGAAGAATACTTTATGAACTTTAAACTAGAGTTTGAATCCAAGTTAGAAAAATAAAATCCTATGAATTAGTTACCAAGCTATGATCAGAATGCTGAGTGCAGATTTTAGTGAGAGAGTTGTGTTTATGTGTTTTAATGATGTACCCAGATGAAATAATAGTTACTAGGAGAATCTGGCTGAATGTGTGAGCTGGAAGGTAACTTACTCCTGTAACTTTAGGGTACATATTGTTATTACCTTTGATTTGTTCTTTATAATGATCAGCCTAGGTGTTTGGTGAGGTGAAAGATCTGATTCTCCCTGAGTTCTTAAAGTCTCTCACCCTCAAACATCTAGCTATTCATCAAGTAAGATAAATGTCTCATTGGGGGAGTGGGGGGATCTGCTTTATTTAAAAGCATTATGAGGTAAATAGCCATAGTGTGATGACTTCTATTATTTTGAAAATGGAAATAGGAAACTGAATAAAGAAGGGGATAGCCAGCACTTTTAATTTTGCTTTGTACCTAGAACCTTGTCCCCCAATTTAGAAGCTTAATAAATTTGTCAATTTTCAAGGAAAGAACAAAATTAAGGAGAGGATCAACAACGATGTCTGTAATGAATTTCATTTCAATAGTATTTTCTTAAATATTAATGATAATAGCCAACATTAATGTAGAACTTTGTTTTGTTTGATTTATAAATGTCATTTTATTATGTTCTCAAATGAGGTATTATTATCCATGTTTTACAGATAAGGAAACTAAACCAGGTTAAGTAATTTGGAAGAGAGAAAAAAAAATTTAGATATGACCCTCTTGTTGCCTTAAAGGGTGTATCATCTAACAGGAGAAAAAGCATGTATATGGATTGTAATAGTAAACAGTTTTATCTGCTAAAGGCCTTAAAGCAGCAAAAAAAAATAGATTGCAGTTTAGGTCTGAGGGGGGAATGATTACTTTATAGGAAAAATCAGGTGAAATTTCATGGAGGAATGGCATTTGAGTTGGGATTTAAGGGAATTTAATAGACAAAAGAGGGAGAAAGGGGTTTATTTCAGTCATAGGGAATAATGGGAGGAAAGTACAGAGACTGGAAAGCACGGTTTGGGTGACAATATTTCATCCTGGCTGGAATGGATGGTGATTGGAAGGTAGTGATGTGAGATGAACCTGGGAAGATAAGGCAGATCTGATAGGAAGCTATTATAGTAACTCAGTTGGGTGGTGCTGAGATTTTATACATGGGTTATTTTAGTGAGAATAGAAGGACATTATGAATGGAGTCAGATATTGCTTAGGTAAAATCAAAAAGAACTTGGGTACCTGGATATGAGAGGTGAGAGAATGAAAGATGTCATGAAGGTTTTGAGAATGTTAAATTGAATGAATGGAGGTATGATAACTGCAAATGGCCATATTGGCCGTATATATAAATAAGCAGTAGAAAAAAGCAGTTTTAGGGAAAAGGATAATAATCTTGGTTTTTTAACAAATTTTGTTGCAGAGAGTAATAGAACATGCATGTACAATAACCAATAATTAGGCACTTCAAAATGTGTATGGAATTCAAGAGGGAAGGCAAGGCTTTAATAAGAAATTTGAGAATTACCTGCATAGATGATCCAAGGCAATTTGAACAGACTTGGGATGGAAAATGCATTCCACATGCAAAGAGAGAATTATGGAGACTAAGTGTAGATCAAATATGGTATTTTCATCTTTTTGTTGTCATTTTTATTTGCTTATTTTTTTTCTTGTGGCTTTTTTCCCTTTTGATCTGATTTTTCTTGTACAACATGACAAATATGGAAATGTTTAAAAGGATTTTCCAGGGGTGATTCAGGCCAGTTCCAATAGACTTGTAGTGAAAAGAGCCATCTGTCTCCAGAGAAAGGACTCTGGGAACTGAGTATGTCTCACAACATAACATTTTCTTCTTTTTATCGTTGTTTGTTTTTTTTTTTTTCTCATTTTTTTCTTTTTGATTTGATTTTTCTTGTGCAGCATGAAAATTGTGGGAATATGAGTAGAAGAGTTGCACATGTTTAATATATATATAATTACATTGCTTGCCATTTAGGGGAGGGAGTGGGATCAGGAAGAGAAGAAATTTTGGAACACAGGGTTTTGCAAGGGTGAATGTTGAAAATTATGCGTATTTCTAAAAATAAAAAAGCTTTAATAAAAAATTTACCCAGAAAAAAAAAAAAGAATTGCCCATATTTAGCCTATATCAGATTGCTTTTGTCTTGGAAAAGGGGGAGGTAAGGGAGAAAAATTGGAAGACAAAGTTTTACCAAAATAAATGTTGAAAACTATCTTTATATGTTTTTGGAAAAATACAATACTAGTGGAAAAACATCTTCAATATCTTCATAGAGACAATAGATTAAACAAGATTAGTAAATTAGATGGCCTAAGAATCATGGGGAATCCTCATAAGAATTTAGAAAAAAAGGTTGAAAGCCAAGAAAATAATCATTAGTAGAGAGTGCATTAAGAGGGTCAAGAGGAAAACCATAAGAACATGGTGTCTGAAGTTGAGTAAAGCGTATCCAGTTTTGATGGAGCCATCAATTTGCAAACTGAAGTCAAGCTCCAAAGTCATTAATGTTCCTCTGAAAAGACTCAGAGGGAGATAAGTAAATATTGTCAAGTCAAGTAATTAAGGATCATATAGAATATGGGAGAAAGCTCTAGTTGCTAGACACATTTCCATTACTTCTCTTTTCTCTTCTCTCATAGCTAAATAGAAAGTTGTTGTGATCTAGTTCAGATGGATCTGAATCGGTCCCTGTTCAGGCGCCAAATGTTATGAGTTCAAATGTTGGAGTTCTTGTTCTTCTCAAAACACAGGGCTTAGAGGCTTAGAGCCCTCCGAATATCTCCAAATCCAAAGGTTCTGTCCTTCAGCCTCTGCCTCTGCTTCCTTCAGCCTCCAACCAACACAGAGATGGAATGTCTCTCTTGTATCCTTCTGGGGAGCCCAGCCACCAACTACAGTGGTGTGAGATGAAGATGAATCTGGTTGTCCACTGAACTCTCCACTCGTAGCTTCTTCCTCTGTAAACTCTTCGTCTGCCACCAGCCAGCCAAGAGGAAAAAATGTATTCTGGAATGGCTGTCTCGCCTTATATGTGAATCTTCTGAGAGAATGGGATTATGGGTTTTCTCCCATAGTGCTCTCTGGCCCAAAGAGCTTTAAGGGAGATGTGGACTCCCTTGAAGTTAGAAAGTTTACTTTGTGAAGCTAGCATACTTGTGGACTCCAATGAGTAAAGGTGTGAACACAAGCCTTGTACTTCTACTTAGTACCTTGTTTCAGGTTCTGGCCAAAATCTTCTTGTAAGATTAGATCAACTCTAATTAGTTAGCAGTTAGTAAGGATTCCAACAGAAAGTTGTATTTGTAATTTGCCCATTGACATTTCTGTACATACCCAATGACATGTACATGGACTTTCTTTTCTTTTTTGGAATTATTGAATTAGTAAATTTTTTTTTTAAAAACAAGCTTTATGATGCATTTCTGTTATTTGAAGTGTGATGGTAAAAGTTACATGCCATGATAATGTGATTTGGAACTTGGTGACTTATTAATCCCAGGAGGCAGCACTTAGCCACTACTTTAAGTTACATCCCTTCATTATTAGGATTCAAAATTATACATTACAAATAAAAAGGTGTTGAATGCTAGAATAAAGAATGTCAGGCCAGTCCCAAGGATAAGGACAACTTCAAGGAAAGAAGAAATTAAACTAGAACTAGAAAGTAAACAAAGTAAAAATAACATGAACACAATTAGAACAAAAGCCTAGGAAACATAAGTTTATTGCCTCATTAGATAAATGATTTTCCCTGCTCATTTTTTACATGTGGCATCAATGATAATCATGGTAATGATAGTTCACAATTAAACATTTCTTAAAAAGTTTATAAAGTGGTTTTCCTTTGAACTTCTTGATGTAGATAGGAAAGAATTACTGGAGAATTTTGTCTTCTTGATGTTAATTTATATTCTCTTAAATATGTCAGATAGGAATCAAAATTTTTTTGGACCATTTTATAAACATGAACCAATAATAGACTTTAATAGAATTAGTTCTGTTTTTAATGCCCACTATATAATATAGTTTTTTTATATGAGGGTTCTTTGTTGCTATTGTTGCTTTTTGTTTTATTTTGTTTTGGGTTTTCTTTTCTTTTTTTTTTCTTTTTTGGCTATTTACTTTTTTCACATTTCATGAGGGCTTCCTTAATTTTAGTATATGAAGATGCTAACTAAATAATGGGAGAAATGAGTTGAATAACGCTTTATACATCAGGGACAATGTATTGGGGTTAGAAAGGACAGAAGAAATATGGCTAATAGGTAACTGATGCCTAAAATAAAAAAAATAATATTAAGGGATTCTAATTTTGTTGA
Source organism: Antechinus flavipes (assembly GCF_016432865.1). Taxonomy (NCBI): domain Eukaryota; kingdom Metazoa; phylum Chordata; class Mammalia; order Dasyuromorphia; family Dasyuridae; genus Antechinus; species Antechinus flavipes. Next base: position 45,249,262 of record NC_067403.1, read on the forward strand.
TTTCAAGAAACCTGTGCTGACTGAACTATTCAGAGTACTTTAAGAACTGGCAGTTGTCATTGCTGAGACTCTGTCAGTGATGTTTAAAAGATTTTAGAGTGCTTGAAATAGGATTCATTGTCATGAATTTTAAAAAAGGGAATAGAATGGAGGCTGCAGATTTCAAGCCAGTAAGCTTAATTTGATTCTTAGAAAAATTCTTCAATATATTATTAAACAATTGGTTAGTGAATATCCCCAAAAGGAAGTGTGATAACAAAAATCCAGCATAGTTTTGTCAATAACAGAGAGTGATAGAAAAATCTAATTTCCTTTTCTGATGAGGAACCAGACTGGTAGGTGAAAAGAACATTGTAGATATGATTTACCTTGATTTTAGCAAAGCATTTGATAAAGTCTCTCATGGAAAATATGGAGATGTATCATTATATTAAATTATTTTTAGGTGGATATGGAGCAGGAGGAATGGTCATACCTAAAAAAAAAAAAAATCATTAATATGTCCATGGCCAGTTTGAAAGGAAGTCTTCATGGAGAGTCCTCGGCTCTGTGATATTAAACATTTTCATCAGTCACTTGGAAAAAGGCATAGAAAGAAGCATGATGATCAGTTTTGTAAATTACAGAAAATTGAAAGGGTTAGGTACTATGACTGATGGAAGGATCAGGATCTAAAAGGATCTCAACGGACTTAACAATTGACCACATTTAATAAGGTGAAAATTAACAGTGATATAAATTTATGAAATCTTAAAGCTGGGTTGAAAAAATCAACTTCATGAATAGGGATGCTAGGGAAGCACAGCTAAACAGCATTTCATCTGAAAAAAAGGTCAAAATGAGTCATCTGTGTGATTTGACAATGAAATGTGATGTAACTGCAATTTAGAATACTTTAAAGCCACCATAGTATTTTAGATAATGAAAATGATTTTCCTTTTCTCCTGTGGCTTGCACAATTCACATTTAGAGTATTTAGTGTTCAGTGTAATTTAAAGAAATGATGCTAATAAAATAGAATTTATCCAAATGAAGACAACTGTGATGATGGATTACCCCAAAATCGTCACAGTAAATATTATATAACTAAATGAGGATTCTTGCTTTGGAGAAGAGGAGGTTGAGGAACTGAAACAATAGTTGTGTTAAATATTTGAAAAAATTGTCATGTAGAATAAGGATTAGATTTGCTGTTTTTTGATGGCTGATGGTTGTCAGCAACGATAAATTAAAACAAAGGAAGTAAATTTACATTTAATGTCAGGAAAATAAATAAAACTTCCTAAGAAATAGAGTTGTCCAAAAGGGGATGGAAAACATACCTTTTGTATTATATATAGATATATAATGTGTATATAAAAATGTATATATATATGTATACATATGTATATATGTGTGTATATGTATGTTTATGTGTGTGTGTATATATGTGTATGTGTTATATATATATATATTATATATATATATATATATATATATATATATATTATATATATATATATATATGTATGTATGTTTCTCCTCTTCCCCCACCACAGAGACTATAATGTCCTCACTAGGAGGGAGTTTTTTTTTTTTTTTTCCCCATCTGTGTGTCCTCCGGTCCTAGCAGAGTATCTGGAACATTAAAAAAAAAAAATGACTGATTGACTGAATAAACTTCTGCATAACCCAGGTGGGAAAAAAACCAAAACTAGGCAGAATATGTGGGATTGGCAGAGAAGCACATTTAGTTTTGAGGGAAAGAAAAACTGTAAGTGATATTGACAAGTAATATGGACCGCCGTGGAGAGGTAATGGGCTTTCTCTTCCTGGCAGTTTTTAAGTATTTCCCCCCCCCCCAGATATATTGGAGCAGGGATTTTTATTCAAGCAGGTTGGACATGATGGCTTTTAAGAGCCTTTCCATCTCTGAGATACTGTGATTTTAGTTTAATGAACAATAATAGCTTACATTAATATAGTACTTTATGGTTTATAAATAAAGCACTTTACATATATGAAAATCAAACACTTTACATACATTATCTCATCTGATGAATGAGTCTATGTCTATGCATCCTGTTCATAACTTCATAGGCTTGAGTCATCTTGCTTTCACCTTTCTATGATCAGAAGAACTATATCTTCAAGGGAGTTTCCTTTTGAATTTTTTAAAAATAAAATTAGTTTAAAGAGCAATTTTTTAGCAAGTCTATAAACCAGATTCCTCAGATTTTCTGATTCTTTTTTGGCCATCTAAATTTGAGAATACACCTGACCACTCACACTACTTTGTAACTTTAATAAGCTGAAAGAAAGACTAAGTCTCATGCTCCAAAGAGACAGTGAAGTCAGGAAAGACTTTTATACACTTTCTGGATGCCAAATTACAAGTTCCTCAATGGCTGGATATGGAGCCAAGAGAACAAATTAATATAAAATTGTTGTGTATTTTAAACAACTAGAGCTGTTCTAAAAAACTGGCCCAAAATACAACTGGATTTATCATGTTTACATTTCATAACCAGTTAGTTGCATATAAATGTGGAATGAGTCATTTGCAGTCTAAAAAAAAATAACCCTTTTTATGTCCTTGCTCTCCATGACACTGCTGAGCTTTAAAACCAATGTTTTTTTTCAAGAGAATTTTGTTCTCAGATTGAGTCCCTTGAAAGTAGAGCAAAGGTAAGAAATGGACACATTACAAATTTTACTTTATCTTTTCTCTTGAATATTAAACTATTTCTTACAGCATTTCTTTTAAGACTTCAGAATTAGAGATAAGATATGGGACACAAAACTTATTGAATATCTTGGGAGATACTGCAAATCTATTTCAAAGTTTTTTGGTGGGGAATTGCCTTATGCAGCAGTGAGTGAATAATATGATGCAGAACCAAAGCCTTAATACTATAATGCATTTATCATATAGAACTCCTTTGGCAATCAATTCCTAATGTCTGCTACATTTTTGGTACCATTCACATCTTGTCCTATGTTGTTCACAGTCATTAAATAAAACATTTCAGATGCTGGCATCTTATGTCTGGCTAGACTGGTTTCAGAACAGGGGCTGTATTACAAAATAAATGACACTAGTATTTCAGCAAAGGAAGTTTACACTTGTAAAATTTTAATATTTTTGTTGGTCTTTCTAAAATCCAAAAGGCAATATCTATGAAATGCATTATATTTTTATTAAACTGGCCCTGGATCTCCTATTAGACTCGCCTATATTTGCAAAGCATAAGGATTTGACTTTACTTTTTTTCTGCACACTAAGGGGAAAATATAATTTCCCTAGGTGTTGTAATAGTTAGGTGATTAAGATTCAAGGTAGCCTGCTCTTGATTATTCATGGACTGGTTATCCAATTGGGAGATTATCTTTGTTTACTGTTTCCTTTTTTTTTTTTTTTTTTTTTTTTTTGCCTTTCTTGCTATGAAGAGAGAACTGGATACTAGAGATGGAATCTTCCCCCCTCCCCGCCCCTTCTCTCCTCTCTTCTCTAGTGTATTTTTCCTATTCAGTATAGAAAATTTTAATACCATTTTCTGTAATATTCTTCTCTAAAATGAAATGTTTTCTGGGAGTAGGCTTCTTGGGGGGCTTCAGGGAGCAGCCTTCGTTTCAGTTCAGAGTAATCACCCCAAATGCAGCCAGGAGTTAAAAGTCCAAATCCTTTATTGTCTCTTTCAAAGTCTTGTCTCCTTCACTTGGGGCTCACCTAGTTTTCTGGAGGCCTTAAGTAGTCTTGGCTTCGAGAGCTTAAGCTGCCTTCTCTGGCTTCTGAATCTGCTCCACTGAATCCTGGTTGAGTCTCCCAGAGCTTCTAGTGGGCTTGTGCTTTCTGACCCTGACAACTCCTCCTTATATATCCCACACTGAGTATACACCAATCATTATATCACTAGGAAACTATTATTTGTTGTAGGATTAAATCAATGCTAAATTAGATTTAACCATTGTCTCCCTTACTTAGCATTTTCTTTCAAGTTCTGGCCCATAACAATTTTCCCCAGAAATTATGTAAAATTGGAAGTTCTTTGGACAACATTTGCAAGGTTTTCTTTCTTCATGATCTTGGACAGGTCATTTCATTTTTTAATAGTAAATAAAGCCTCCTTATCCACAGGAACAGGACTGCTAATACTTGTCTCATCTGACAGGGTTTTTGTGTGATTCAAACAAATATGAAAATAGAGAACGAAATATACATATTTGTGTGTATATAGATATGCGTGTATATATATATTTACAATGAGTGTATATGTATACACACACACTCATTGTAAATGATGGAAATACAATAATACAAGGTGGGCAGAGAAAATCAAAGAAGGCAAAGCTTAAGCCAATCAATCTTTCTATTTAACAACAAGTGGGTTTAATGACTTCTTAGAAGAGTGGGATTAAGTAAATGATTAAAATGAGGTTTTTGGATTATCTGTGTCTTTTTTTTAATGTTCTCCTGTGTCCATAAATACTGATGAATTCAGAGCTTTATGTGGTTAAATTAGAATTCCAAAGCCACTTTTACAGCTTTATGAAGTATCTGAGATGCTTTTTTTCCCCTTGTAAATTTTATTTCTTGAATGCTTTGCTTTAAATACTATTATCATTTGACATGATCAGTTATAGTTTACTCATTAAAAACTTGTGCCTTGTTAGGAATTTTTAACTCAAATAATCAAAATAGTTTTCCTTCTTAAGCACTAATCAGTTTTGGCAATCAAAATCAAGAGTTTGATTATATCCATTGCTGTTATTTTATTTGACTGTGTAAAGAATTTTGCTTTCCTTTGTTAGAGAGTTTTGCAAAGTTTCTCCCACCTGAACTTTGGCCTCCAAAATAGTAAAATGTCTTGCACCTGAAGGCATAATGAGGAGCAAAAACTAGTAAGAGAACTGAAATTTCTGCAGTTAGCTACATCCACATTCTTGGAATGGAAATTGTTAGTAGTTAAATGTGTTAACTTGAGTCCTGGGGGTTGGGGGGAGAGGGGGGGTCTTGTTAATACCAGGTGCTTTTCCTACTCTTTGATTCCCTTTTTAAAACCTCCTGAACCAGGAATAGAGACAAGAAGGAGGTTTTAACTTCAAGGATACTGACAGGCACTGGTGGTTAGTGTGGTTTTGGTTGAGATAATCTCTCCAACAGTAAGTATCTCATTTCTATGAATTGGCAGCCCATTCACAATGATTTAGAACTGTGGGAGGGTTGGCTTAAAAATGATATGCTTTTGAAGGGGTTGGTCCTGAGTAGGGTTTCTTTTTTAAACATCTTTTTCAGTTCATAGTGATACAGAAAAATTCTTGTTTCAGTAAACTACTCCATGACTATATCTTCTAAACACCCAAAGTGTGCCTTGTCTCTCCAATTTGTTTCTGTGTTCTAATTATACTGTTGGCCCTCAATTTCTAAATCTTCCAACCATATAATTACTACTCTTATAACTTTTCTCCATTTTTTCCTATTCATTCTGCCACTATAATTCCTGTTGAATAATTTGTTTCTTGATTCATTTTTACTCCTTTTTGTTCACAGCCAAAGCTTGTAGGAGTTAGAGTTCTAGGGAACTTTAGGTTTCATTTGGTCTAAGGCCACATTTTACTGATAAAAGAAACTGAAGTCTAAATATGTGAAGTGACTTGATTAAGATCACATAGCTAGTAAACAGAGTTGGATTCAAACTCTGATCTGAATTTAAATGTAGGGCTCTTTTTTTTTTACACTATGATCCTCATCTGATATGGAAAAGAACAGCTTATCCTAGTACATTGCCTTTTTCTAGGAAAACTTGGACCCATTTTACTTTGATCCTTCAGGGACATTACTACATTGAATATGAATTTCCCAAACTATAACTTTTCAAGATGAGGTTCTTAATTAGCATGACTGCCCAGTGATTTGGGCAGTGATTGAATCAGTGATTTGATTCAATATTTCTTAAAGATATTTTCTTTGGGTGGGGTCTCTCAGTTCATGAAAATTTAAAATTCTCAATTCCTAGAGTATTTGTGTGATTTTCATCTCCTCAACCATAGGAGCAAGGATCAATATTGTATGCTGGAATTTTTCATGGCATTTAAAGTTTGTGGTGTAGCTGCTGAACTGGTCCTTTGCATTAGTGGACTTCTCATTTTATTAGGTATGTTGATGTGTGTGCGCACATGGATGTTCAGTTTTTGTGGCTAGAAGATACAGAAGTTCAACCAGGAAAGTGGAAATTAGTTCTTGCCCAAATCCTACCACCAACTAGTAATGTTTCCTGGTAATTTACTTGATTTCTCTGGGCCTCAATCTTGGCCAATTGCAAAGTTATAAAGTCATACAATTTTAGATCTGGAAGGTTCAATGCTTTCATTTTTTTTTCAGAGGGAGAAACTGAGTCACAGAAAATTAAAGTAATAGATATATCCAGGATTACAAAATAGATTCAGCCAGCAAAGGGCCTCGGAGTGTTGTATAGCAGTTTATTTCATTCTGGTGTTCAGATCTGAATGAACCTAACTAAGGACTCGGCACTTTTAATTTTTCAGAAATTTTCCAAATTCCTTGGAGTTTTATTTTGTGATGTTTGGAAGCTACCTCTCATGAATCATGTTGAAACTATTTTTTTCCAGTCCTGTGCAATTACTACTACAGCACATTTATGTATCTCTTTATATTCAATAATGTACTTTCCTTATAATCTTAAAGGATTGGTAATAAGGGTAGTATTATCCCCATTTTTTAAAGCAGAATCAGCTGAAACTCACAAGCCTGTGGATTTAGAAGTAGAAAGGGATTAGAGGCCATAGTACAATCCCCATTCCCATTTCATAGATCAAGTCACTGAGGTGCAGAGAGATTAAATAACTTGCCTTCTATTACCCAGGGACTGAACCAAAATCTTTTGAGTAAAAACCAGTACTTTTTCATCTATTACTGTATTATCTTACCTCACAGCATGGCATGGAAAGGAGAACAATGAACTTGATTCTTGGTTCTACAAATTATTACTTGGATGACTTGGAAAAGTAACATTCCCCCTGGAGCTTTTTCTCCAAAATGTGAAGGTTTTTCTAAACAAATCTCTAAGGGTGCTAAATTATGGGAGTCTGTGGTCCACCATCAAGGACTACATTATGCTTAATTTTATCCCTCATGGTTCCTATCAGAAGGTATTGAACACATTGGGATGATTGATGTTAATGAGGAAGATGACAATGACAAGGTATCATGACAGTGATGGATGAATAATTGTTAAAAGTTTTTTGACGTAATAATTATTTGGAATCAAGACAGCTCTGAGGGACTTTGATGAAAAATGCTATCCATACCAAGATAAAGAACTGGTGGTGTCTGAATACATATTGAAGCATATTTTTTTTCTTTCAAAAATATTATTTGGAATTACCCATGATTTGAAATATTTTTATATTTGAGAGATATTACACTACATATATATATATTATTTATATACTAATAATATATATTATACTAATTTTTAATTCAGTGGATGGGCTGTATTAGTTTTATAAACATAGGGATTAGACCTGTGATTTTCTTACTATGGGGAATTCATAGATGTAGAAACTCTTTATTGATGCAAGGCAGCACCTTCTCTTCTACTTATGGTGTTAGAGAGATAGTTAGATCACTGATAATTTAGGTGATTTTCCTATGATTGTGCAATAAATGTCAGAAATAGGATTTAAAATAATATTTTCCTGACTTTAAGGTAAGAATTGTATCTATTAAATGACATGATCTCTTTTACAAAGACTGTATAGAAAATAGTTAGCGAGCCAAAAATTTAGTTAGCCTAACTGATTTAATATCACTTGTTATCAATATTATATAATATAAAAAGGAGATATAATATGTTCTTATTAACCTGAAGTGATCAAAATTAAATGCTTAGTGGTTATACTCCTCTTTAAAGATTTTATATCCTCTTCTTAGTAAGATGTGTAGTTTTAATAATTTCAATTTCATGTTAAATATTAATGTTTAATATGTCAATTGATCTCTAATCCTTATTGTCCTTTGTTGAGTAAATATCATTTTTTCTCCTTTTCCTCTTTATGAAAAAAATATTAAAAACAAAGAAGTCAAAAGAATGAAAATGGAAGGCTTTCCTTAGTTGAATTTAAATAGTATATACTCCAAAGGTTGGTGGGATCAGAAATAATGGCACAGATAATTTAATCACCCTGAGACTTTTGTGAATAGGAAAGGCAAAAGCATCTCTCTGAGTTCCCTATTCATGTTTGCTTAGCAATCAATTGACCTGTCATTTAAGAAATAGGCATGAATGGAGTCCCCAGAGATGAATCCTTTTTAAAAACCATTTTCAGAAAAGACAGTAAGTGAGATCTAGAAAAAATGTATGGAGACTCATTCAACCTTATGGACTTGAAGGAATTTAATATGGCTAAAACAATTTAAGGGGAAGACATTGTATTAATGATACAATTTGAGTAACTTTGAAATTTCGCATTTTAACTTTGGGAAATTTAAATTTTAACTTTGGGGAAATTGGTTCTTTTAGTGACAAACAAATATCATAGTTCATCATCAGATGAAAATTTTAAAAATCTTATCATTGGTTTGCTTATTTAGTATAAATCAAGTGTGTACCTTAAAAGCATCAGATATTTCAAAACTAACTTTAAAAAGTCAACATCATTATAAGATTATTAGTCTTGGAAATCAAATAGTAATAACCATGTTTCTAGTTTAGAGAATTTACCTAAATGACACCAAAACCATATACATATATATTTCCCTTTTTTTAGTGCTTCAATACTCTTTATAGTTTGTGAAATTTGGTTATGTATAATGAGCTGGAAATTAATTTGGAGGTCATCTAGTCTAATTTGATTTTATAGATAAGGACACTGATATCTAGAGAAATAAAATTATTTATCTAAATTCATCCAAGGAGTAAGCAAAATATTGAAATCTTGGGGGCAAACACTGCTTCTTTTCCCCCCATTATCTTGATTCAGAAACAAGAGACTGGATAAATATAAATGACCCTGACAAAATAAACACTTTCATTGGAATTTCTTATCCAGAAAAAAACAAAGGTTGAAAACTTGGCTGAACTACCTCAATGCTAAAGATATCAAATTACTTATTGACTTAACACTGTGAAAATGAGGTCACTTGTCCTAGTTAATCCTTAATTGCTTTGTTCTTACTTTCAAATCCTTTTGCAAACCATCAAGCTTCAACCCACAGCTAAATTTAAGCCTTATCTCAAAGCATCTCAACTTGGTGAATGGTAGAATTAGGTGGAAATTCTCCAGTTCTGACTTCCCCACTTCCTTTATGGAAAGGTTATCAGAGATGCACCTAGTCTAAAAATCCCTCCATGACAGTGCTGAGTAGACTTTGCTTGACTATCTCCAGTAAGGAAAAATCCAGTGTCGTCCTGAGGTGACTCCACATTTCACTGTGAGGAAGCTCTAATTATTAGGAAGCTTTTCCGTATAAGAAACTAAAATTGACTTTCTGATACTTATACCTAGTGATCTATTTTAGCAATGTGGAATCCAGCATAAGAAGCCTTTTCCATGTGAGATCCTTCCAATAGAGGAAGACTTCCAACCTAAAGCAAAGTTAAACACACTTATTTGGCATTCAAGGTCTTTTGCAATCTGGTACCATCAGTATTTTCTTTCTTTCTTTTTTTTTTTTTTTTAAAGTATTCCTTGTGATCACAGATCTAGTGAGATAGCTGATTAGGACTAAAGGGAAAGCTTTATTGTTTTAACTACAGTTTACATTTGAAGATGGGCAGTTCACCCATCAGGCAAGAGGAAATATGAAAAATAATATGACTATGGAGTTCAGTTTTAGCCATTGGTAGCAGAGGACTACCCCAAAGTGCCCTATTAAAGGCTGAGATTGGGCCTACCTGTGATGTCATTGATGTAGGGAACTTCCAAATGAAGGAATTGTTTCTGCCATTGAAGGTTAGCACCTTTTCACCAATTTGTAGTCTTAGAGTTGCCTAGAGCACAAATTTATTTATTGTTTTCTCATCATCCCTATAAGTGAGAGAACTGTAGAATGATATTTATTACTCACAGAAGCATTTAAAAAATTAAACAATCATTATTACATCTGGACTTATGACACAATTAATCCTGCCTGTGGTTAGGTGGTTGTGCGGTCTTGGCACAAAGAAAGTATATATATTTTAAAAGGCCATACTTTGAAATTTGATTTAATTTGATTACAGTGTTTATATCCTTGGAATGTGTCATATTGACAGATGATACCTGTGTCACTGCACTGTCAAAAAAAACTAAAATGATGAATGATTCTTGATTCTGGAATATGGAATTATTTATTTGCTATTTCCTTACAATTTGTTCTTACTCTGTTGCTAACTATCTGCCATTATTAATGCATTTAGAGAAGAAAATTATTACTTCTTAAGAATTTTTTTTCTACTTCTTTAGAAGCAAAGTTTTAAATGATTCATGGAATATTTTAAAGCACTTGAGAAGATGACAAATGTCATTAAGAAAGAACAAGATAAATTCACAGAGATACTCAAAGGTGGCATCCATACAACCAAAGCAAATTAGTGAATTATACAATTACACTTTGCATTGGTGAACTATGCAAATAGTCATATTTAATAATTCATGTTAAGACGGTTCCCCAGAAACCTCCAGATTGGCCATTTGGACAATTCCTGTTTAGTCTAGGAATTGCTTCACATTGTCCTTGTGGGTACTTTAGAGATCATAATTATGGCAGCAGTGGAAAAAAAAAATACTTATGCTTCCTACTAGACTTTGAATGGTGATAAGGATTTCTCATCCTTAAAGTCTGAAACCTATTGTGCACTCTTAATAATAAAAAAGTTAATAATTACCTATTGTACACATCATATTTTCTTTGATTTTTTTATCATATTTTATTGTTTGTACTTAACAGCATCTCTTACTGAATTTTTAAAACAGTGAATAGTTACATGTAATAACTTTATTTTTTAAGAAATGAAAGACTACCTCTCTATAGGTTCTATTATTGAAAATGTGCTGGACAACAGAAGGTTTTCTCCATAGGAGATAGTATTTGGAGTTTTTATATGGTTCCACTTGCTCCAGTATTTTGGTCCATGAGGTATTTTGAACTTAAAATAGGAATAATCCAAGTGTGAAATGTTAATACTTAGTTTAGCTTTTAATTCTAAGTGATTGCCTCAAAACTTGTTACCACAGAAATAGTAAATTACCTACTTTTTTTTTTTTTGCTACTTTGCTCCATTTTCAGGATTTTAATAAGTTGTCTACAAATGATGTCATCCTACCTACTGTGGTTTTTCTTTAAAGATTGTAAATAGGTTTAATGATATTGTTAAAGGTGACACATCCAGTTTCAACATATTGGCACTTCCATTTTGATGCAATATACCTGTCTGGTAAGGAGAACTTTAATGTGCACCTGAAACATAAAAATTGCCTCAAACAGAAAAGTTCTATGTTCTAAGAAATGAGAAGTAAAGAGGATAGTCTCCTTTATTTCTTAGGCGGTAAAGGATGAGTTGGTGAGGGTACAGCCATATTTGAACAAATCCTGTTATATTTTAATTCCTTTGGTAACTTATGAATGAATTAGCTATGATATTATCTAACCCGCCAATCATCAAGTATAAAATTTTAATCTTAAATGATACAATATTAGAATCAGGAAAATCTCTTAATAAATCCCAATTGACATTTATTCACAGGTCAGCCATATACAAATCACTTAGCTGTTCTAAGTCCAAGCTGTCTCACTTGTGAAATGAAGATAAGAACAGTACCTACCCCATTAAATTGCTATGGAGAGGAAATGAGTGAGGTAATCTATGTGAAATGTTACTTATAATTATTGTGCAATGTTTACTATTTTTTATCCTTCATTTTTTAAGAGTTGAGAAATAAATTATTGGTTGGTTTGTATCTCTGAAAATAAATTTATATGTTTGAAAATTTCAGAAAAACCAAATCAACTGTAAGAATAATGTGTTGTAAACATTAATAAAGCATATTTAGTTAATAAGTAAGCGAGAAATGAAAATATTTAGCAAAAAAGCATTTTAAAATTTTGCTTAGTTTAGATAATTACAACAGGTATACTTATTTTTCCTCAAAATTTAACAATTTATGTGACTATTTAGAATCTTTATTAGACCAATTAAAGTTTATGTTTGCTTATGGAATATTTAAGTAGGTCAACATTGTGAAGCCAATTTCACTAGTGAAAAGGATTGAGATGCTTCCAAGTAAACTGATTTGCACTTTTCCATAAGGCAGAAAAGTCTAAAACCCAAAGTTAGGTTTCTAAGACTATAAACTGATTCTAAATGAGGTATCTGCTTGGTGAAATCTGCCTGAAGTATTATTCCACCTGAAGCAATTATAGGAGAAAAAACATAGTTCAATGAGGAGTGTGAGGGGTGAGAGTAAAAAAAGGAGAAGGAGATAGAAGAGAACGGGGAATTATTCAACATATGGTCCAAAAGATGTACAGATGATATGGTCCAAAAGATGTGCAGCTGTGGAATTCTGGGATTTCTCAATAGACATACCCTTCATTATTCACCTTTTCTCTCTAATTTTTCTTGCACAAAAAAGATATATTAATTGCCTAATAAAGTTTGTACAGTGGAAAAATAAAGATTATTTTAGATTCAGGAGCCCAAAGGAATGCAAAATTAACGTGATCTCCTCCTTTATCCTCACTATATGTTTTACTTATTCTTTTATTTCTACTGTTTTACTCTACTATTTTCTACTGATGGGGCATTTTTTTATGTATGTAATTATCCTTGGCTGCTTTTTTCTTTAATAAAGTATACTATGAGAAGATGATAATAAATCACAAATGGAATTATTAAACTATATAATGAAAGGAGATGAAAATATATGTAAATAAAAAGAAAAGAGATGAATGAAATTTAAAGGAGGACACGGACAAGGTAATTTTAATGGCGATATGTTAAAAAGTAATACTTAAAAAAAACTCCAAAATTTACATGATAGAAATCTATCATTTCAAATATATAAAGAGATAAATATCCATTAAAGAAACAAATGATTAGTTGATAATATAAAGAAGCATTTGTTTATAATTAAGACTTGAAATGGTACTTTTAAACATATAAAACTCTCTGGAATTTCTGACTTGGATTTGCTACTAATCTAGAAGTGGAAAGGTCCTTTTAGTATCTAGGTAACACAAGGAATTTCCTGTGTTATTACCTAACTTTTTTTTTTAAAATCCATGGAAGAAAGATTCATCATTTTATTCTCTTATGAAAAAAAATTTTTTTTGATTATTCATTTTAAGAAGAATTTATTAATTTCCTTTTGTCAATAATTGTTTTAGACTCAGAAAATTCAAAGACAAAAGAATGTTCCAGTATTTTCTGATAATTGATCTTGATTTAATGTGTAAATAAATTTGTAAAATCAAAATTATATTTAGGTCTTTGGATTTGCATTAATATTTCCTAGCTTTACAACAGCCATATGCTATTGTAGAAATAGCCATTGATTCATATTTAAATTGCAACTGTTGTCTATCTTGAACAAGCTGCTTAACTCTTTTGGGTCCTAGTTGCTTCAGATATAAAATGAAGTGGCTGATCTAGATAATGGGTTTCTTAATCTTTACTATTATTGTCATTATTAATAGCATATGTCACTGCCATTTTGGTGAAGTTTATGGACCATTTTTCAGAACAGTGTTTTTAAATGCATAATTTAAACAAATTAGATTGCAAATGAATCCAATTATATTGAAATGTTGTCATTATCATCATCAATTCATGAACCTCAGGCTAAAAATTCTTATTTTAGATGGTCTTTTGTAGCTCTTAAATCCTGTGGTCCTCTTTGATCTAGTAATTTAACCTTCTATAAGGAAGGCATTTAGCCTCCTCACCTAACTTCTCTGTCTTCTTTCCTGGATTATCTCCTACTTCACATGCCCTAACTATTGATAACCCAGATTTGACCATATAGTTCTACCGTTTGTCGAATTTAACAGGTTCCCTCTGGTACCCAGAATAAAATGGAAACCTTTCTGCTGGATATTTTGAATCTTTTTACAAGTTTTACTCCAACTTACCTTTCTAGTTTTAATTGCCATTAGGATTCTTTGCATACATTCTATGCTAGCCAAATAGGTTTTCTTCTTATTCTTCATGCATGATATTCCCAATGCTTTTGCACTGACAATTCCCATACTGGCTTCTTATAATTCCTAGTTTACTTTAAGATTGAATTCATAGACTTCTAGATCTGGAGTTTCCAAAAACTTCCAGCAATGATATAATCCAATCCCTTCTTTTTAAGAATAAAAATATTGAGGCCTTCCACCTTATTTGCTAAGGTGCAGTTGATCTCCCAAGTGCCTGGGTCTTAGCCCAGAAATTACATCTATTTGGTAGAAACGTGTATAAATATACATTACTGTAAGCAGCTTGAGGTTAGGAATTGTTTCACTTCCATATTTGTATCCAATCTCCTCACATTGTATCCTGGTCAATACTAAGCATGTAAGAAATGCTTGTAGATTGACTTATTGATTGACTTAGAATCAATATTGACTATTAGCTTTGGAGCCAGAAGACCCAAGGACATATTCTAGTTCTTAGCTTCAGTAACTCTGATGTTGGAGAAGTCATTTAATTTCTCCAAGCTTCAGATTCCTCATTTGTAAACTAAGGATGTTAAGGAGATTTCTACTGCCCACCCTTAAAGTACATATAGATTGAGAAAAAAGCTTCACAGTCTCTAAAGTGATATGTGGATGTATAATTTTAAGACACTGAGGACTTGTGGACTATATATACTCATATTGTTTTGCAAAAATTTCAGTTTAATTCTTTAAAAATTAATTGATTCAAATCCAGGAATATCAACTTTGTCCCCTTCTGCTGGAGGATTGAATTTATTTGATCAGTGGACAAAAGCATCCTTGGTCTGCTTATTCATATTTCTAGTTCTTTGAACATAATTTATAAAAGTGAAATTTGATAGCTATTGTTTTTTCTTAGATGAGTTTTTGGGATTTTTAATTTTTCAATGAAATGCTAAGCATTATAATGTCATTAGAATTGGGAATTACTAAGTTTTAATTTTCAGTGCTTGAAAAAATTTCTTATTAATTTAATATTTATTGCCACCTATGATGATAAAATACCAGCAATCTGTTTTCCTTACCATGTTAATTTTCTCAGTGAAACTAGTAATAGATTAAAAAATATTCTCCATGCCCTGGCAGATAAATTGTTCAATAATCATATTGTTGGTTACCTTTTAACAGAAAAAACTGAAATGTGACCAGTATCATTTTAAAACTTTTACAATTATCAATATATATTTAAATAGCATTAACAAAAATATAGCAAATTAATGCTGAAAACTGGAATAAGGTGTATTATGAAGATGGTGATCAATTTCAGATTAGTTTAGAAATGAAATATAATCCTTTCCAAAACTATAATCTGCTCTCATAACATTAGGATTTCATAAATTATGATGTATTTATATTTATGTTCTGTTGGAAGAGAGCCAGCACTTTATGTGGAGAGAACCATTTGGGGGGACATGTTTTTTCCCTTTTCCTTCCTTCTTTTTTTCTATCTTCTGGTTTTATAGATATAGTTATGCTTAGCTGGCCATGCAACTAACAGTGGAGGAAACAAATATTGCACCTGTAAAGAGATCAAATCACTTACTGAGAAAAAAAAGATTTTTAAGTAACACATAGTCTGTCATAAAGAATTAGCATTTATTATATGTAGAGAAAATGACCAATCTACTAAGTCAATAAAGTCAATATGAACAACAAAATGGGCCACATGAAACCTTGCAGTACAGCCCTGAAAGCCCTTCATAATTAAAGCTCTATTAGGTCTCTGTGTAACTACCTCATTTTTCATCATCATTGTGCTATAAAACATCACTCCAGGAAGCAGGGGGGGAAACTACACAATCAATTTTACTTTTCTCATTTGTTCCCATAGTCCCCAATTCGATTACAAATTTTAAAACAGTTCAGTTTTAGTTAAAATATAAAATATTCTCTCTTAGTATGTTTGAAACTATACAAAAGCTAACAACTTTTTGACAATAAGAATGCCAGTTAGTGGCTATCCCCTGTTGTGACATTTATGCTTTTAAAGTGTATCATTACTGTTGCTCATTTGTAGAGAAATATATTTATTCATTGGAATGCATGTTAGCCTATTTTTGTTTGCCTTTGTAGAGTAGATAATACATATTATATTCCTGTGAGCCACAATAGTAGAATTTGAATTCCAGAGACAAAAGAACCATAGATATAAATCACAATGTGGAAAGTCCAAGTGTGGATAATAGGAAATTTGTTGTGTGATAACTTCAGAGAATCATCGCATTGAAAGAGGCCATCTAATCCAATTGGTACCTGAAAAAAATATCCCATACACATAGTCATCTAGATTTCAGTGATGGGGTACTAGTACTTCCTTAAGCATCTCATTTCATTTTTATATAGTTTTAAGTATTAGGCAGGACTCATTTTTAAAATCTTTTTTCATTATCATGACAAATAATAACAAATATCATTTTATATACAAAACAACATAAAGAATGTTGAGTATAAACCCATGAATATTTCTGAACTTCCTTCTTCTTTCTTGTCTCCTTCTTCTAATTGATTGATGTTCTTTTTTTTTTTTATTTCATTATTACAAAATTCCTGAATCTCAATTTACTATTTTGATTTTAATATTTACATAACTATTTTGCTCTCCTGCAGAAAGAAAAAAAGAAATAAAAAATATTTCTTATGACAAATAATTACAAATGAGCAAAATAAATCCACACACTGGATGAAAATGAATGTGACATTCTGTATTTCTAACATATGTATTTCCCTACCAAGAGGTAAAAAGCATGACTCCTTGATCTTTTGTATTCATGGTTGTTCCATTAGTCTTAGTTATCAAGTCTTTCACAGTGGTTTTCAGGGTTTTTTTTTTTTTTTAAGTTATGCTTCTTGTAGAAATTATCCTATAGCTTTTGTACAGTTCACTTTGTGTGAGTTCACACAAATCTCAGATTTCTCTGAATATCTTAATTTTTATAATATAAAAAATTAGGTTAAACAGTCATAGGCTATTGGCATAGAAAAACCATGAGTAATTAATATATTTGTAATTATTTAAGTATGTCATTTCTTGAAAGTGTTTTATAATTGAGTTGAAATACTTTCTTTATGTGTCTTTGTTATTGCGCGCGCATGTGTGTGTGTGTGTGTGTGTGTAGCAGTATTGTCAAAATCAAATAGAAGCAGAGTGCTAATTTGTTTTTTGAATTTTTTTCCTTTTTTAAATTTATTTTTAGCACACATTGCTTTATGAATCATGTTGGGAGAGGAAAATCAGAGTAAAAGGGAAAAACAATGAGAGAAATTAAAAAAAAAAAGTGAGCCTAGCATGTATTGATTTACATTCAGCATCTTTAGATCTTTTTCTGGATGCAGATGGTGTTTTCTGTCCAAAACCTATTGGGATTGCTTTGGATCAATGAACCATTGAGAAGAACCAAATTTTTCATAGATGATCATCACACATTCTTGCTTTAATCTTATATTTTTCCATTTTTTTTTTGCTATCATAAAAACAGCTGCTACAAATATTTTTGCCCACAAACATGTGGATCCTTTTCCCTCTTTTATAATTTTCTTGGGATACAGATCCAGTAATGGCACTGTTTTAAAGGGTATGCACAGTTTTATTGACCTTTGGGCATAGTTACAAATTGCTCTACAGAATGGTTGAATCAATTCCCAACTCCACCAGCAATGTATTATTATTCCAGTTTTTCCATATCCCCTCAAACATTTATTATTATATTTTCATGTCATTTTAGTCAATCTGAGAGGTGTGAAGGAATAACTCAAAGCTGTTTGAATTTGCATTTCTCTAATCAATAGTGATTTAGAAGATTTTTTCATATAACTATATATGGTTTTAATTTCTTCATCTGAAAATTGTTCATATCCTTTGACCATTTATCAATTGGGGAATGACTTTCATTCTTATAAATTTGACACAGCTTTTTTTATATTTTAGAAATGAGACCTTTATTAGAAATACTAGTTGTAAAGATTTTCCCCCAGCTTTATACTTCCCTTTTAAGCTTGTTTCTGTTGGATTTGTTTGTGCAAAAACGTTTAATTTTATGTAATTAAACTTGTCCATTTTACCTTTCATGATATTCTCTAGTTCTTCTTTGCTTTAGAGCTCACTAATTTGTATATTAGGATGTATACTGCATTTTGTCTTAGTTTTAAAAAGTAGTGTTGGGCAGCTAGGTGCTACAGTAGATAAAACACCAGCCTTGGAGTAAGGATCTGAATTCAAACTAGCCTCAGATAATTAATACTTCCTAGCCATGTGACCCTGGGCAAGTTATTCCCAATTGCCTTGCCTTCTACCTTCCTCCAACATATGTGTAGTTATATTTTTACTTATTTTGTTAAATATGTCCCAATTGCTTTTTTAATGTGGTTCTGCCAGCACATAGAGTTATTACAGGCATATATATATATATATATATATATATATAGAGAGAGAGAGAGAGAGAGAGAGAGAGACAGAGACAGGGAGAGAGAGAGAGACAGAGAGAGACAGAGAGAGAGACAGACAGACAGACACACACAGAGAGAGAGAGAGAGACAGACAGACAGACAGACACACAGAGAGAGAGAGAGACAGAGAGAGAGACAGAGAGAGAGAAACACAGAGAGAGAGAGAGAGAAAGAGAGAGACAGAGAGAGACAGAGACAGAGAGAGAGACAGACAGAGACAGAGAGAAAGAGAGACAGAGAGAGAGAAAGAGAGAGAGATAGAGAGAGAGACAGAGACACAGAGACAGAGTGGGAAGGGGGGGCAGGAGATTTATATGGTTTTGGTTTAAATCCAGATATTTTGTTTAATTTACTAATTATTTCACTTAATTTGGTGGAATCTTTAGAATATATATGTTTCTTTTAGATTTCTTTTAAGTATGATTGATAATGGGGCATTTCGGTATTGTATGAAAACCATGATGATTTTTCAAGTTTTATATTCAGTTTATATTCACTTCTCATGACATCAGACACCATATTTTTCCTTAAAGGGAATAGAAAAAGTAACTGTAATTTTTATTTAAACTTTAAAGATTTTTTAAAACTATATAATATATCTGCATTCTATTGAATATAATGTTTGTTAATGAAGAAACTCCATCTATAGATTACAATTTGGTTAATTAGTCAGGGATTATCAGCTCCACTGGGTTTTGTGTATGCTAACTCAGTCTTTAAGATTAATCATGATGGGAAAAGGTATTAATAATGTATTTAGGTTGTTGTAAAGAGGTATATAGAGTTCCTTGAGAGGCATACTTGTAAGTAACAAGCAGTACCTTGCTATTTTCAACTTTAGACATATTTAACTAATTTCAGGCTATAATTAGAATAGATTTTAAAATTTCTATTTCAGAGGTATCAAATGGTCAGATTGTGGGCTGAAGTACTTCAAGGGCCTCTGGAACTTGATTATAATGTAATGGGGAAATATCTCATAAAAATAAATCAGGATATAATAGAACATATGTAATGTTAATATGTAATTTTATCAGTCAGTGTATGGAATGAAGGCATCTTTATGCACATTTGAGTGGAGCCTCTTTTCTATTTGCATGATACCACTAATCAACTTGACCTACAGAAGAAGCTTTTAAATCATCTATGGCTTAACACCCCACTCTGGGCTACCTAGCCCCACATCAACAGAGGGAAGAGCATACCTGAACTTCTGACTTGGTTTACAAACCAATCTAAACTGTTAAGGATACTCTAGATGTATTTTTATTGCTTTGCACATCTGATGGTGTATCACAAAAAGTGCTAGCTTATAGGAGTAATGTTAGCAGTTAAGAGGAGGAAAAATATGGGATTTCATCTATTTAAGGATGTTTGCCCAATGTAGAATTTCCCTGACCAGTATTTAGATCTAATTTTGTGTTTTGTACACAAACGGAAATGTTGTTAGCATTTCAAAATGCTGGTCTGATTTTACATGGTTTGTTATAATGCATGGATGCTGGAAGCAAGGGATACTAATTTCTGTATTTCAGTGTTCCCAAAAGGTAGGTCACATAGAGAGCACTTGTTTAGCTTAATTTATATGTTATAGATATTTAGAGAAATATAAAGTGAAAAGTTCCCCAAATTTGCATTCTCCTCCAAATCAAAACATTTCACTCTGGTTGCATTTCCATGCATTGCCTAATTTTTATTATTTATTTAATGTCTGAAAGGTTAATGATAGTAGAATTTTATTCATTTCACATTTCACTAAGCTGCCTATGAAATGATTGATAGGATTTATGCATCTTAAGAAAAAGCTTGAAAAACAGGATTCCATTATGACATGAATAGTGCACCATTTTAAGGCATCTAACAGATCTTAAAAAGTGAATATCTGTAGTAGGAGTTTTACTAAAGATTAATTTATAGGGACTTATAACTAGCACATGTTCATTGTTGTAAAGATATCATATTGAATATTTTCCTTCTGCTACAAAGCAAAAAAGGAAGGTTTGTTTCATTCCTCTCTTCACCTCCCTTGTTATGGAAAAGGGTGGGGCTCACTCTGGAGACTTCTGTCAGAATGTAATGATGACAAATCAGAAGGAGATCATTACTGGTTGGGAGGCACAGGAAATGAAACAGAAGGTAGAATGACCCTCCACTCAGAACTGGTCTCTCAGGTTAACTCAAAGGCCTAAGAAAGAACAAAGGCAAGTTCATTGTCTATTCATGGTAAATGTTTTGCAAATGTTTTGAAATGTAGGATGAGGAAGCCATGGAGGCCCCAAAGTGCCTTTCAACAGATTTGTAAATTCTGTATATATGAGAAATAAACCCCCTTTAGTTAAAAGGCAACACCATGCCCTATATTTTGATATATAAATTGAAAAGGGATAACACGGACCTTATAGTATGTATGATAGCTGCTGGACTAGAATGAAGGCTTTTGTTCAGATATCCTTTCTCACTGAGGTAATATTGCCTGGTAAAAAATAGCATCCTGAGTAAATATAACCAGGAAAGGTTTTACTTTGAAACTTTAGTATTGGTGAACTAGGAGTATCATGTTTCCATAGTTTAATATCATTATCAGACGTAGAGCCATATTGCCATATTTGTGGCTGAAAAGGTAAGTATTTAAATAAACTGTTCCTGAATGAAAAACAGGTGTTGAACTATATTTTCCAGAATATCACTTTCTAAAGGAAAAATGTAAACTTTTGTGATCTTGTATATATCAGTTATCAGACTGATATCCATAAGATATCTCTGGATACTGTGTCATATTATATTAGAAATAAAATTTGTATATGTAGCTTCTATTCCCATTATTTCTCTGCTCCATACAACTCCCACCTCCAAAAAAAAATTATCCAATAAACACTGCAACAGTATCCCTGATGTAGTACGACAACTATGTAACACGATGGTACCACTTCTGGACTATTTTTAATAAGACTTTCTGCCTGTTATCATATTACTTCTTAATTTTTTAGGCTATAGTTTATTTCCAAACAGGCATGTATTGTTTCTTTATGATAAAAAGTAAATTTTTTAAAACTCTGGATAGAAATACTGAAGTTCATTATTTCTGCAACATAATAATGAGTAAAAAGTAACCAAAAATTTGCTTTAAGTCTAAAGTCTAGAACTCTTTGAAACTATTAATGAAAACTTTATAGTTATTTATATCAATTGGAGATTCTTTCACAATTAAGTTAGGAGGTGTTATATAGTAGGTTAGGATCTTATGCTTTGTGCTCCCATTTGGGTTTATCTTGGCTAAGATACTGGAGTAGTTTGCCATTTCTTTCCCAGCTCATTTTACAAATGAGGAAACTGAGGCACACAGGATCACAAGCTATCTAAGACTGGATATGAATCCTTGGTCCTCCTAACTCCAGAGCTGATATTCTATCCATTGTACCATCTACTCCATCTAATGTTGAATAATCTCATCTTATTTTTGTAATGCCAGAGAAACTGAGTCAAGATAGAGATTAGAGAGTATTTAATAATTTATTAAATGGGAGAGATTTGCTGGGACCAAATCCATGGTTTGGTCCCAGGGCTGAATGAGACTATTGTCTCTAAGAATCCAGCAAACAATATGAGTTCTCAATGACCTATATACACACATGGCTCAGACTTGGGAGGTATATGAGGCAGGGGCAGAGTCAGAGTACTGAGAGCAGGAACCAGACTCTGATAGGGTGGGGTGAGCGGAGGATGACATAATGGGGGGAGGCACCCCAGACATGGGGAAGGCGCGAATCTTGATAAGTGGGTATCTGGCATTATGATAGCTTGAGATGGGGAAAGGCATTCTGATATTCTAAAACATTAGATCTTTTATCCTTATCAAATATTCTGATGAAGAGGGAGAGAAGGTTTTGCAGGACTGAGCTTTGAGATGATAAACTGAAGCAGGAAACTGCATCAGGATGGGTCAGGATAATTAGGGAGACTGAACCAGGACAATAAAAGAGAACTGTGGCATAACAATTTTTATCTAAAATTTGTTTTTTAAAAAGTTGATGTTAGGTATCTTCAATTTAATTTTTTTTAAGTTTTAGGTAAAATTCATAGAACTGTTTCATTACATTTCCTTTCTATTTCTGTCTCTTTCTAACGGTCTCTCATATACATATACAAACACACACACACACACACACACACACAGAGTTTACCCTATATTATTCAATATTGCTTCTCAAAAATTTATTCTCCAAATCTAGTGATCGAGAAGGAGATAATTCTTAAAAACTCTATCTATGTCTCCAAATTCATTTTCCCAGATTGGGTAAATCAACTACTTTTTTACTGCCCCTATTTCTTCACAAATTAGCTCAGAGTTTGTATATAGATACAAACTTTTGTCTCTGTGTGTGTATGGGGTGTGTGTGTGTGTATAGCTTTTCTTTCTCAAATTATTTCTAACTACCTGGTATTTTTCCTATTATTTCCACCATGGTGTTATATATTTTCCATCCTTTCACTTTCTTTCAAGCATTAAAAAACAATAATTCATGTTAAGGAATAAATGATTAACATGAAATTCTTATTATTCTTATGAGTTTTTATACCTTTTTAAGAAAGAAGACAAAGTCCTTAAACTTAAAGATTACATTTCTAATTATTGATTTTAATTTATCAGTGAGAAGATTGAAACAATAATTTGGGATCTTTTTTATTCCCCGCAAAACATACCTTGTAGTACACAATTATTCTGTCTAAAAATAAAGTTCCACATATTCTTGCACTATGGGATATTGAGGAATTTCTCAATCCTGGATATTGGAGAACCCATGGAGAATTTCATCCTCCAGTGCTACTAAAGTCTAGAGTAAGTTTTGGAGCTCACTCTAATCAGC
The DNA here is from genome assembly GCF_016432865.1 of Antechinus flavipes. Lineage (NCBI taxonomy): Eukaryota > Metazoa > Chordata > Mammalia > Dasyuromorphia > Dasyuridae > Antechinus > Antechinus flavipes. The sequence goes on from NC_067403.1 coordinate 45,272,755, forward strand.
TCTTGAAAGCTGATTATTAACTTTCCAGTGTAACGTGTTGGAAATTGGCAAACATTACAAATCGAAGATTGACTTATTGTTTTATTGAATCTTCCAGAATTAAGAAAGGATGAAGAAAATGTTAATAATGCAGATTAAACTTGAAAGTGTGGTGTTGATACTTCCCCACTTTCCCCCCAACTTCTGAAGAGCTCATAGTAAAACTTTTACGAGGATGCACTAACTGGAGGTCAAATTACATGAGTAACCAAACTGAAAGAATAAGAGATTTATTATCAAGAAGGAAGAAAGCTCAATGAAAGCAGGCAAGTTCAGCCTCTAAGTCTTCATTCACTCTTGATTTATATAGATGCTCAGGATCACTTAAAATACACAGCCAGTCAGTCCCCAGAATCCAGTAGATCAGTGATATAAACCTATTGCTCAAGAGAGATAGTAGGGATTGAAAAATAGATCTGGGAGTCATCTGCATACATCTGATAATTGAACTCATTGAAGTTGGTGAGAAAATATGGAGAGAAGAGAAGAGGGTCCAGGACACAACTTTTTTGGATACTCAGAATCTGATACTATGACACGGATTATAATCCAATATAAGGGATTTAGAAAGAGAGCAGTTTCAGGAGAGGTTTGTTAACAAAGCCATATTGAGGGAAAGATGCTTATTCTTGATTGATGGAAATCCTTTCTTTTTGTTGTGATGAGCTGTGAGTCATTATTTATTCATAAACTGAACTTTGGCATATTGCTTAATAGCTTGCCCTTGTGAAGCTATTCTAAGGAATCCACAATTTTTTTTGTAATTTTTCTTTTCTGGAGAGTATGAAGATATGGAAAAGGTTATGATGAAAATATCATTATAACATCAGAAATACACTAATCAGATTATTTCCATTTAAACTATGTTAACTAGAATACATTCGTAGTCTTTTCTACTTGGGGACACAAGCTGCTTGCTGTATTATGTTGGTAGAGATAATGGGTAATTCCTTTGGTATCCTGTTTTGGAATCATTTTATTAGACAAAGGCCTTTGAAACTTCCTTTGTTACTGAGAACAAATGCTTAGATTTTCAGAACTGTAGCTACTTTTGTTATTCACAAATACCAGAGCCTTTCAAAATTCATCATCACTCACATTCTCAGCTTTGCCACACAATCAGTCATTATGTCAGCAGCTGTCCAGGGAGCCTCACTTCAACTCATTCAGCTAAGTAAAAATCATGAGGACAATCATTTCTTTAATTATTATTAATAATAATAACATTAATAATAATCTTAAATCCTCAGAGAGATTAGCAAGGCTTTACCTTGAGTTGGCCTTCATTTCTTTTGTAAAGAGGTAATTACATAAATTCAACAGAACTTTTCACTATCCTTTTGACAGGTATGGAAAAGTAATATCAGCCCTGCAAATTAAATTCATCCCAATGACATGTTTTAATAATAGAAAAGGTTACCTTTCCCCTCAAAAGTTTCCCTTTTCTAAACAAAGTACTTCAGATGATTCATTTTGAGGTAGCATAACTTAGAAATCTGTTTTAGTTTTAAGTCTGGTGACAGTTTGAATGATGAAAATGCTATGTTTTTCATGTAAATATTAATAGAGGTTTCCAATATAATAAGCATTAAATGGAAAAAGTGTTATTATGCCACTTTGGGCTATATTAACATGCATAAATAGTTGAAAAGATTGACATCTAGTGACCTGGAGTTAATTTGCTTAGAATGCCAGGTGCATTAACCTTAGACTAGATTGCCCAATTACTCTACAAAATCATTACTTTACAATTACTTTATTGGATAATATATACATCCATATTAGTGTGTATATGGATACACATATCTTTAAAGCACATGTGTACATAAGCATTTGTGTGTGTGTGTGTATATATATGTATATATAGAGAGAGACACATATATGTATGTGTGTATATGTGTATAGTTATATAAATTACATATTATATATATATATGTATGTATGTATATATATTTTTTCCTTAGTATTTGTTACACAGATATGTCTTCTAACTTCAAGATTCAGACATTTCAATGTCAAGTCACACATAACTCACATACCATTTTATATCTTTGTATTACCTTGGAGATTTTAGTATTCATTCAGACAGCACCCTTTTGAGATAATAACCTTGAAATCATGGGAGTCAACAGGTCTTGGGGCAAACTATATTTCATCAGTCCTAAGCTAGAACTATTCAACTGTACTGCAATCCTAAAGTCAGAAGAAATTTTTCACATCCTCATTCTGAGGATTCTAAAAAAAAAAAAAAAGTAGTTAAGAATTTCATACCAACTGATACACAGCTATATTATCTATCTATCTGTCTGTCTGTCTGGATTTGGATGCACTGGTCAGTGTATAACATTGTCATCTTAGGCTGAATACTTTAAATTCTTTGAAAAGATCTTTTCCATTGGAAGCCTTCCCATCAACAGGGGCACATTGAATGGGGTAAAGTTCTTCTTCTTTTTTTTTTTTTTTTTCAGTGTAGAAATAGATATTTATATTCCAAGGTTTTTACAGCAGATAATAAAAAGAAAATTTTGTTTCTCTTGAAAATAGCTGATGGGGAATGCTTTAAGAAATAGTTTCCTGTATCTCTCCCCAAAGCTCAGACTGGATTCTAGGCTGCTTCTCATTTATGTTTGGAGGAGCTGCTAATGATCTGTGAATCTATACAGCCCATTAGTAAATCTGAAAGTAATAGAAATGCTATTTAACAGGATATTGAAGATTCCATTTTTCAGAACAGAAAACATTCTCTCTTTGGGGGTATTTTTTTTTTCATTTTATCACCATTAGGTTAATGAATTTAATCTTATTTTGTGATGAGTTCTGATTTCCTATGAGAAGACACATACAACCTTATCTATTATGTGCTGTTTATTTTTATTAGCCTTAGAAAATATTATCATTGAACCTAATTTAAACATTTCTAACTTCTAGCTTGTGGATTACCCTAAAACATTTATACCAATGAATTGAAGCAGTACATTTGAGAGTTAGGAACTTCATAAAATAAAAGTTTACTTGTCTAATATCTTGAGCATTTCCTCTGTCTTTTGGCGGAAGGGTGGGGGGAGAATCTTTATTTTCCTGATTGATTGGTTTCATACTATGTTGATAAGATAAATATCCCATGCTTAGGACACTCAGTTTTAGGAATATTACTGTGATTTTTGAAAATTACTTTTAAATGTGCATATTCACAATACATGTTCAAAACACATAAATCTTCTGAACAGAATATGATACAGGATTAAAATGTGCCTAGAATGGACCAGATTAATAAATGCCTCTCTTAATATATAGTCTATTTTTGAATGTTACATAGGAAAATTGCAGAGTGTATAAATTACATAGCTATCATAAATTAGGTTGTTGCGTGTATACACACCCACACATAGAAGAGTGTTGCAGAGATCACTACATGTTTAAAAGTGAACAAGAAAAAAAACACAGCTTATGTGAGTGAAGAACACCAATTAAGAAAAGGAAAAGCTTATGAAATTATTTGAGAACTTGAGCAGGAAAATTACTTATCCCTGGGCAGCTGTACTTTATGCAGATTACATGGATGCATTATATATCTTTGGCAGATTCAAACTGTGTGACTTTCTGCTCTAGCTTAAAGTACATGAGCTGTTTTGAATAAAAATTGCCCTCATGCATAAAAATGCATTTTTCAAACCCCAGGAATGTGCACTATCGTTAAAATCTTGTTATCTTAAATTCTTAATAAGGGAACTTGATTTTATCAAGTTAGCTGATCCCTATCTCCAATTCATTGGGATTCCCAATTGAATTATACACACACACACACACACACACACACACACACACACACACACACACACAAAACTTGTTTTTGTGCTTCCTGGAAATCATCGATAAACTTGTTTATCTTCTCCCTTCAGATTTTCTATCTTCCACAGGAAGCTTTTCCCAGTCCCTCTTAAATCTAATGTCTCCCCTCTCTTATTTAGTTTCCATTTATACAGCCTTTTTGTAAATGTTTGTTGGTCTCTCTCGTCCATTAGATTGTAAGCAGATAGTCTCTTACCTCTTTTTGCATACACTTATAATAGTTGGCAGATAGTAGGTGCTTAATAAATGTTTATCAACTGACTAACTGAATTTTTCAGTTTACAGATCTATACCATTTATATGATTCCTACTCTGTCACAATGCTTTTTTGCTACATTGAGTAAAGTTCTAGTCAAACAAGAACTTTTACAAAAAGAAGGCTCTCTCAAATGTCTACACTGGAAAATCAAGGATTATATTGGAAATGCAAAAATTTAAAAGACTTTTCAAAGACATTTCCTAACTAACAGGAAGTTTTTTTTGAACAGAAATAAACTTTTGAGGTGTCCTAACTGTCCACATGTTTCAGTACATGCTTTTGACAAGCAGCTGCAGAAATCATGAGAGTTTCTGCCAGTGGCATATATTGAAGGCTGAACATGAACAACAGACAGAATATATAAATGTTTCATATGTGTTTGTTCCATCTTAAGTACTATAGAATTTTAGTCTTACTGAAAAAAAGGCATATCAGGGCTTTAACCTTGTCAAAGAAAGAAAAAATGCACTTCCCTATATTAACATACATACATACATACATATATATAATATATATATATATACACACATATATTTTCATCATATTTCAAAGCATGTTTTATCTTGAAAAATTTTGGTAATATTTCAGGACAAAAACGGATTTTTCAGTGGTTTCAAAGAGAAATCTATTTCTGGGAACTTGATAGCAAATTCTGTAATCTGCTACACAGGTATAATGGTGGTTAGGAGGAAAACAAAGTCCAAAGGGGTTAAAAGTATCTTTTGTAAAATGAGGGGTTTAATCCTTTAAGAACACTTCCAACCCTAAATGTAATATACCGTGACAGGTTCTTGTCCAAAGGAAACCATCAAAACAGCACCTCCCTGTCTGCTACTCACCTCCTATCTATGGAGGTAACACTTTTTCTTACCTACTTCCCATGATCACTAGATATAGTGATAGATTACTGAAAAAAGAATTTCCATTATAATTGAATAATTCAGGATTGATAATCCATGATAGAAGTTTATTCAGAACATGTTCCAACTTTTGAGGAATGTCACTGACCAACATACTGCTACAATTTTTATTGAAAGTGATAATGTAGGCATTATCTTTACAAATGAATAATTATTTAGAATGTTAGACTTTTATTTAAAACACACATAATGAGGTCTTGACACATTTTATATTTCAGGTAGCATTTTTGTCAGGGTCTGAAAAGGTGAAATTTTTTTGAGGTCAAAATAATGGAATCTCAGTACAATTAAATATATGCTGTTAAAGGCTGGTGCTAGAAGTAGTTTGTATATAGCACATTATGGTATTTTAAAATGGAAGAGAAATGATCCATTTTAATTGTATTGTCTGTGAATTGTGTAGATAATAAATATCTGAAATCTTTTCCTGAAATAAGTGAAATTGTTTTGGGTAGAAGTGTAATTTCATTAGTGTAGGGAGTGATATGAGTAAAAGAAAGTATATAAGAAATGAAAAAAAAAACTCATTAAAGAAAAGAATTGGGTTATAATGGAGCATATTACATGAACAGGGTCTAATGTTTAGTATATTATCTCATAGCAAATATCTTGCTTTTTGTTTTGTTTTGTTTTCTGTTTTTTTTTTTTTCTTCCAACGGTGAGATCAGCTTCTTTCACTGACTAGGGTAGCAGCTGTGACTGCTGTGCACAGATGCAAGACACTCCAGGTAAATGAGAAATGCTATGTTGTTTGTGTAACAACTGCTGATGACTGTAGAATATTTGTGCAGTAGCCTTCCTACTTTGCTTTACTGCAATCTGAGGGGTAAAGATGTAAGTTGTGTGAATTGAATTTTGCTTCAGGTAACTGATTTGGCCCTTGTTTCTCATTTTGTAGTGAAATGTGTTTGATTTAAATCCAACAGTTCTTGAAGCTCTCAAGACAATGCCCATTGTACATGAAACAGCTTCCCTGTGCAGTACAGGATAGGAGTCATTTACCTTCCTTGTTTATTTTACTGGGTACTGTGACTAACACCACACCCATCTGGGGGTGATGCTGCAAAAAACAAGCTTTGGGATATCAGTTGGCCAGGAAGAAACATTTTTCACCTTGACACAGGAGTCTTTGTAGTTTATTGGGAGTAAATCAATGCATAATGGAAACATTTTTTAAAGCTTCTGAATGCTGTGAGAATTTTTTGCCTAAGCTTTAAAATATTTTTTCATTTATTTTTTCTTCAATTATTCACCATACTTCTTTCCTCCTCCCCTCCACATTGTCCCTTTAGGATGAAAAGCATACAAATACAACAGGTGAAAAAGAGGAGGAAGAAAACTTGTAGAATTTTTGGAACTATGTCTCCATGTATGTTTAAATATTTCAATAGCAATAGTGTTTATAAATAGGCAATATAAAGAACACACAAGTACTTATAGTTTGTGTTTTGCTTAGGTTACCTAATTCCTTCAATTCAGAGCTTTTCCCTCTAAGATTACCTTGGACCTACTTTATATATGTTTTGTTTCACCATTTATGTACCTGTTCTTCCATTTGAATGTAAGGTCTTTTAGGGCAGAGATTGTTTCTCTAGTCCCAGAGCCTAAAATTGTGCCTTTTGAATGAAATGTGTAACTGATTAATTGATTCATTGAACAAAACTTATTGACAAGTTAATTCTCAAATGTTATTGTCTACAATATTACCACTACTACCACCACTATTTCTACTACTACTACTGCTGCTGCTATTTTGACTAATACAACTGCTACTATTTCTATTATTACTGCTGCTACTATTTCTACTAGTACTGCTGCTGCTACTACTACTACTATAGTGAGTGAATGCATAGTTAAAACCAGTGTTATATGGATCATAATGTCATCATCAAGCCAATTGTCTGTGACAACCATAGAATGATCCAGTCAACCCCAATGGTGTCTTGCTTAGATCTTTTTGTCACTGGATTCTAGACGTATTGCTTCCTCAAAGAGAGGAGAATTATAACTTGAATTCATTAAAATGAGCAACTGATATTTATTATAAAATATCAGTGATTTATTTTTTAAAAAATTCTAGGAAATACAGAAATAGTTAAATGACGGGCAGCCCTGTGTAGTAGAAAAAAATTAACTTTCCAGGCAAGTACAAATTCAGTTAGTAATTGTTTGTAACCATTGGATGGAAAGACATTCATTTTATCTTCATGTATGCATTTCTTCAATCTTATAATGAGGAAGGTGGAGTAGTTTCTCAAGTCCTTCCCCTATTTAAATGTAATTCCACAGGGAGCCAAAACTAAAAGTGATTTTGGAGATATAACATTGATAAAGTATGCATTTTTTCATGGATTTAAATAAATAAATTTGTAGTTCAAATAAATGTTACACACACAGACAAACACAATATTCCATATTGAAATTTAAACTAACTTTAATTTAGGAGCCATAGATTTTCTTTAGAAAAAAAATGTATCTATTAGTTAGGAACTACAAAAGTAAGACATATGTAGGAGTCCCTTTGTAAACCCCAAGATAAGAAAAGGAATAGCATAAGGGAAATGAATTTTAAAACAAAAGTCAATTATCCAAATATTTTAATTTTGAGAAAAACAAAAAGAGCAGTTTCAATGGAAGTTACAAAAATATTGTGTGCTTTGCTGAGGATGGAATTTAAGCATTTCAAGATGGCTAATTACACAATTCAGTCATTGGACAAATCACTGGACCTATCTGGCCTTAGATTTTATATCATTGCTTAGGTTCTGTTCTGATTATTTGCCTGTAATTTCCATACACACAGAATTTTTTATTCTTGAATGACATGGGAGTGTTTGCATATTCATCAATTCATCATTTTAAGACTTCCTTTTGGGACTTTATCTGTGCTTAGTCTCTTTATCCATTTCAGTCTTAGCTGTTAGAGGGTTGTTTTTTGTATTTTTTTTTCAACTTGATATCACAAATGCCTCTGAATTTCACTATGAAATAAAGCAGTAGTGAGAGGAGGCTTTATGTATGTAAGAATGGGCATTCAAAATGGCAGCAGCTTAATTGACTCATAAAATAAGATTATGAAATATAAAAACAAAATGGTGAGTGAGAAGATTTCTCTTATGTGTCCTAACGTGTTCATGGCTTTGGGCTGGACACCATCAGCCTCCTCTGACTTTCAGTCTGTGAGTTTAAAGGGAATTCACAGAACTTCAACATGGATATTGTTTTCCTGTAGTATTGCATATTGATTTAAAAATTAAATCCTTCTGGAAACAAGATACAAAACTTTCTCTTGTTATTTTTCACAGGGAGAGAGGTAGTGTGGGATAATAGATAGAGAGCTGGCTTTGAAATCAAGACAAACTGGTTTAAAATAATCCTTCTGCCATATTTCGGTTCCCTGGGTACTAGAGACCAAAGGCTACCTCTAAGATGTTGTTTGTCCTTCATTCTCGAAGACAACCTTGATGTCAGGAATAACTCCATGACATGTGAGTGAATTAGATTTTAAATGAGGGAGGGCTGGGCAAAGTCACCTGTCTCGCTTTCCCCTCCAGAGCCATCTGGTCTACTGGCCAGATGCGGATTAAGAATGGAGATAGCTTTGGATGTAGTGGGAGACTTTAAACTTTTTAAGCTAAGATTTTCGATAGGTGTCACTGTGACTGAGGCAGCACCCATTCAGTGATTAAAACTAGATTGCAGTTGAGACAAAGAATCTCCATTAAGTAACAACTTCTTTTGAAGTTTACTCTTTAATCGGGACTTCCCCATGCCTGTGAAATTAGAGTATCAGTCTCCATTGCCTTAATAAAATATGACACCAAACTTAATTTTTGACAGATTCGCACAAAATTATAGCTTCTAATAATTTAATTAAAAAATTGCCCCTCATCTGTTTTACACCCTTATATTCTGCAAGTGGTTCTGATCAGAGATTTTTCAAGATAGCAACACCTAAATGAATTTTAAAGAATCAGGACTTATTTTGGGTGGTGGTTAATGGACAAACCTAACAGTATTTATCTTTAATTGGTTTTGTACACTGAGTGATGTACTAGACGAAGTCTGTATCTGCAGAGAACTTTTTTTTAAGTTCTTGATTTTAGCTCAGTAATGAGAGGTAGCCTCATCACTAGATGGACAGATACCTGAGGTCAGGAACTCTCTGTTCTAAATTTGGCTCTGTTTCTGATTTATTGTGAAATGTTGGACAACATCAATTAACTTGTTTTGGCTTGGAATTTTTCTTCCTGTCTCCACCATGCTCCAGTTAACCTCAAAAGGTTTTCCCATGTGGAAAGGATATAGAGAGAGTGGAGTGCAAAGCTGAAGTCTCAAGTCCCACCTCAATGGTATGGCAATGTTGAGCAGTCACATGGTATACTTTTTGGTTTATATTCCACAGGCATAGAACTTTTGAAGTAGTCCATTTACAGAATAACAGGAGTTTGCACATAAAAGTAGTGTAGACTATTGCTTATGGAAAAAAAAGGTTTTTGTTGCTTTGTCATTGGCCCAGGATTTGGACAGATTTGATTCGCCTTTTTTTCCCAGTGAATACACATGGTTCTTACAGGCTAGCTGGACATGCTCAGAAGAAGGATGGGTTTTCCTTGTAATACACTGTGCCCAACAAATCCTTTTCCAAGAAAGAGAGCTGTTTTTACCCTAGGATGGCAGATGGAGCAGCTGACTACCAGTGGGGGTCCCAGCTTTTCCCTTCTAGGGATTTTGAGGAATGAAGAGGTGATGCTAGTTTATCTACATTTTAGCCTATTCAAGGAGCTTTACAAATCCCAAGAAACTCAATTATTCTTTTGAGGGCAAAAACATTTAATTTTATAGCAATCTTCAATAGCAATGGCCTTGTAGTTGTATCTATAATGTTGAGCGCCAAGAAAATTGTTAGCATTTAATACATATTAAAAAAATAAACATTGACAAGATACTACTGTTCAAGGGCCAGACTTGAAAAAATAATTGGCAAACAGGCCTAGGCTCCTTTTTCTCTCCAGATGAGGTGAATGAAAAACAAAACAAAAACCCTCACTGTATTCATGAAATCCCATGATGATAGAGCCAAAAGGGAAAGCTGAACTCTTCGACTCTAATGAAGAGAAAAGTGAATTCCAAAATGTTATTTCAAATTAATCAGTCAATCAGCAAGCTTTTATTCTGTGTTTACTCTGTGCCAGGTATTGTGCTAAGTATTGGCAATAGCAAGAAGGCCAGAAGATTAATACTTAGAATGGTAACCAAATTTACTTAATTAGTAGAGTGTGATACTATTTCACATGTACTTTTCTCATAATCTGATTTTAAAATCTGTTCATATACTGTCTGGTAGAACTGGGTGTTTCTCAGTAGAATCTCTGAGTCAGGGAAGGGCCACACCTGCAGTGAACCAAGGAAACCTGGGGCACAGGTGTGGCCAAGTGTGCAGTCAGTCCATCAGGGTATATAACTAGAGCTAGAGCTTTGCTACCAGGAGCAGGATGTTTTGCTACAATTAGTGGTTTTTCTCATGCAGTCAGACTAAATTGCAGGAACGAATCCAAACCCTTGGAGGTTTTTAGAATAAAAGCACTCTCTGAAAACAATGGGTATCCTCATTATTTTTATCTTTGAAGAAACACTTTTTTTTTTTTTCCATACCCTGCAGGATCAGCTATTTTTCAAGACATTTTTGTTCCCTTTGTTTGGGAGAAGATCATTTAAGTATCTCTGGCTACAAAATCTTAATTCTACATGTTAAGGTACTCAAATACAATTGTGGTTGTTCTTTGAGTTCAGTCATGTCTTATTTCTTCCATGACCCCATTTGGGGTTTTCTTGGCAGTTACTGAAGTGGTTTTCCATTTCTTTCTCCAGCTCATTTTACAGATCAGGAAACTGAGATAAGCAGAGTTAAATCTAAGCTTGACTCTATCTATTGTACCATCCAGTAGCCTAAAGGAAGTAGGAAAAGTGGAAAAAAAAAAAAAAAGAAAAAGAAAAAGGGGAAAAAAAAAAGATGTAAACGTACCTGTGCCCTGGAATAGGATTGGACTATTAGTTGATGAGTAACTCTTGGTTCCTCAGATTTAAATAAAATGAGTACTTGCTGAAATTAAAAACAGTATCTAGTTCACTTATTCCCTAAAACAAAAATAAACTCAAGGTTTGGGTAGGGAAGAAAACTCTAACAGCATTTCATAACACCTCCTTTCTTTTGTTTCCACAACTTATAATACTTTTCCCAAGGGGGTAGAAAGACCTCAAATCTAAAACAGATAGTTATGATTCAGGAAGCTGGGATTTAGGCTCTCACTTAGCCAATTCCAGGGATGGAGGCCTTCCACGAGCAAGGGAGGTATTGGTGGAGCTCTGCTGTTTATGATTAGTGAGCAATGAAGCCTTGTTAAGGGAAGAAGAGGGTATTCTGGGGGGAAAAAAGGAAGCAGAAAGTATAATGATCCTTAGAAATCTGAGCAACATGAAAAATAAGGTAGAAATGATTGCACCCTGAAAATAAAAGAACCTGAATAAGTTTTGTTTCTCAATCATTTTTAACTTAGTTTCTTCTCAACTTAGGGCCTTTATGAACTCAAAATAATACCCTCCAAGATGATCACATTTGGGTTCCTGAAACCTAAATTTCATTTTTTTAAAAAATGTGTTTGTTTGTTTTCTTTTTTGGTGGAGAGAGGTTTTTAGTCTTAAGTGATTAGTACCCACAAAGTCAATTGAAATGAATTGACAAGTCTCTATTGAGAGTAAGGTTTCATCACCCTAAAACCTCATTGCAACTCACTTTAAAAAGAAAACAAAACATAAATACTCTTTATTCATGATACTATTTTCCATATTTTGGAAGTTACTTGAAGGGCTATGGGAAATTTAGTAATGAGGTGGGAATTATTTTTTTAATAACAAAAATTTTCTCATAATCAGGAGACATGTCTTTTCTAATGTAATGTTCTTCATGTTGATCAATTGAATTGATACCAATCATTACTGCTATTTAAGCCTTAGTAAATCCATATGCTGTTCTCGAATTGGATTATTTTAAAAAGGTTTTAAAATGCAAGCCATATCAAAAAGTCTAAATACACTTTGCAAAGCTGTTACATCTTTAGGATAATGCTTGAAGATATTTAATAATCAAACCAATAATAAGCTACCTTCTTCCCTTAAGGGAGGTTGCAAAGGTTTTATGTTTGTTTGAAATCCTGAATAATTTTTCAGTTGATAATAATCAAGGGGATATAAAGAAGTAAAGACATATTCAATTTATTAATGGTTTTGTTAGGTGGCTTTGCTAGGTAGCCTTTTAGGAGGATTAACATAAACAGAATTTAAAAAACCTTTTAAAAGTTTTTTTTTTTTAATATTTTAGGATCATTTGCTTTTTTAGTTTTTATTCTTTTCAATGTTAAAGACAAAAAAAAAGGTGGAAACTGATATTTTCTGGATATCTTTAGATAACTACTTAATACAGAGGTTTAAAATCTCAGAAAGATTGTGTCTGGGAATGGAACCAGACAACTAGACAAACCTCTAAAAAGCCCTGCCGCTTCTAGAGGATTAAAGAGTATGTTTTAAAAGATGATTTGTGTGAGCTTTTGACTTGTCCTGGTAATAAGACTTATTCTACCTATAATAGTTGCATTTCAAGTTAGAAGAAGAAATCTTTCATAAGTGGAGATACTTGAAGGGGTTTTGGTTATTTCAGCTTTTATCTTATCATAAGCTTAGGGTAGACATTCAAATTTGTGTATATGACTCTTAGATATATAGGGTAAAGCTTTTTGATTTTGAGCAAGACTAATTTTTCCCAGGTTTCAGCAAGTCCTAGTTGATATGAAATGAGAAAGAAACTGGCAGTTGTGGGCCTAGTTTTGTTGGCATGATGAAAAAAAAAGGCCCAGATAAAATCAGCAAAACATCATGTTAATACCAAATTTTAAAATCATATCAGAATATGGTATTATGACACTAGGGCCTAGGCTATCAGTAGGTGAATTATACCTCATATTTGTATTTGTTTTCCAGCTTGCACTTGGAAACTAAAATATTGTTAATTTTATTGATTTTACTATATCAAAGATTCTTAACAAAAAGTCACAGAAAAAATGAATTGGAGAAAAGAGAAGCTTTTGATTACATTATAGAAGATAGACTACTGAATCTTACTGGCTCAATCTGGATAAAGACTTGTAAAGACTTAGTGTTTCAGTTTATTAACTTGAATTGCTATCTTCTGTAAGAAGTCAAAGGAAATTTCAAAGCAAATATAACCTTTCCTATTTTAATAATTCAAATTTGTAATATTACATGTTTTTAGATAATTTTATTTAGTATCATTAAGAAAGGGTATTTTGGATAGAGAATTAACCTTGAAGTCTCTAAAAAGCCTAGATTTAACCCCTGACTCGTAAGTCCTTTTCTCTTTGACCTTCCAGAAAAGTCACTTAACATATCACTGTTCACATTACTTTAAAAATATAAGCTATAGAAAAAGTGATAGATTGCCTGCATTGGGAGAGGGAGTCTCTCACCTGGGAGTTCTTCTCACCAATAAAATCACAGATCCAATGATATTACAACACTTATAAAGGATTATATTTTTAAGATTTCAATAAATATATTATTTCCTACCCTAATTGATAGTTCAGTATTTACATATTAGCATATAAAATGCCTGTCTGATAAAGAAAGTGAAGATGGAGATCAGTTGTGGTTGTCATACATATTGCTTTTCCTTTTTTGTTTATTCATGTTACATCAGTATATGTAGGTCTTCCCAGGCTTCTCTGAATTCTTTATATTTGTAATTCTTTATGATAAAATAAAATTTCATTTTATTTAGTTATGTTTTAATCAAATATCTCCTCACCTCCATGTTTTTAATTACCACTAAAAGGGCTCCTATGAATATTTTTGTATGTTTTGGGTCTTTCTAGCCTGGATTGCATTGGGTGATTGTGTGCAATAGTATACTTGCTGGGTAGAAGTGACATTTCTAGGAGAACTCTAAGTTATTTTCCAGAATGGTTGAACTAATTCCTACTTCTATCAAAAGTACATTAGTGGACTGATCTTTACATTCCTATTTTATCATTTTTGTCAATTGGCTGAATGTGAGGAGAAATAGTATTTTTATTTGCATTTATCTTAGTGATTTAAATCATTTTTCAAAAATTGGTTGATGATTCACAGTTTTTAAGTGTTTATTTTGTGTGAGATTTTTTTTAAGCAGTGAGGATTTAAAGACCACACTGATAAAGTCTCTGTCTTAAAGGAACTTGGGAAGAGATATGTATATACATCTATATGTATAAAATATTTGCAAATTGAATGCAATGTACTTTTGGAAGAGATATAACTATGGAAGAGATGGGGGATATGCATGTTCAGTATAAAGGTACTTGATCTTATTCTTGAAGGGAATTAGGGATTTGAAGAGACCAAATCAAAGGGATGCACATGGATAACCAGTGTCAAGGAGTGTGGAATACTGAAAATGCAGTAGCATGATCACATAGGTCATTGTGACTAAGTTGCAGAGTTTGAGAGGCTAATGATAAGAAGAGAGGATAGACAGGAAGGGAAAGATTGAGGCAATTTATAAACCTTACAAAAGCATTTATAGTTGATCTTAGAGTTAATAAAGAGCCAGTAGAGTTTTTTGAGCAAAAGGAGGTTAAACTTGAACGTCAGGAAAATCCTTTTGATGGCTCTGTGGAGGATAGATAGGAGTAGAGAGAGCCTTGAGGCAATGAGACTAAATAAAAATTATTGTAATATCCAAAAGGGACCCTAAAATAAAGTGATGGCCATTTTAATAGAGAAGAGAAGACATTAGAGAAAAATAACATGGAAATAAAAACACAAAAATCAGCAACCGATTAGATATGTGAAATAAGGTAGAAGTTTCTGAACCTGAATGGGACTAAGAGAATGATAGCACCTTTGACAATAATAGGAAAACTCTTGAAAGGGATGGGCTGGTGGGGAAGATTTTTACTCATATCCTTTCATTATACCTTTCAAGTAAGGTCATCATATTTTTGATAAACATGTGTATTTGATAAATATGCACATATACACATATGTGTATGTACAAATATACATAAAACACACATATGTTTATATTTAAATATATATAGACATATATTCTGACCTTAAATCATATCAAAAAAGTTGATATAAAGTGTTTTTTCCTCTTACTTGGCTGTGATATCCTTTAGAAGTAAGTATATTTAGGAGGTAGATCAATATTTCACTGAAGAACTGATACTTAAATTCATATTATTTAATGGGATTGGTGCTTTTTTGTTTTATTTGCTGAAGTTTTTTACTTTTTAATCTTTCTGATTTATGTTATTGATCTGTTGACCATTTGATAAATAATTAGAAACCAAGAAATAGTTAATTGAAATACATAATATAAGCATGGTTTCACAACAATAGAATTGAGTAAATCAGGATGAAAGAGAGGAAAGAATCAGCCACTCAACAAATATTAATTGAGCATCCATAGGATATACAAACGGTAGAGCTTTTATTTTTAAAAAATAGTAGAAAAGAAAAATAAAAAAAAACATTTTCCATTTAAAAATTTAAAGAGGGGAATAGTGAGAGGGTATTTCTGTAGTTGAAGAATTTACTTTTCTACTACAACAAGCCACTGAATCTAGAAAGGACACTTAGTCAAAGAACTATTGTCCCATATTCTAAAAAATGGAAAAAATCGCACAGTAGGTTATTTGAAGTGTTCATCTTTTGAGGGACTTTATTTTAATTTCTCTCTCTCTCTCTCTCTCTCTCTCTCTCTCTCTCTCTCTCACACACACACACACACACACACACACACACACACACACACATCAGTATTTAATTTTTAAAATTCATTTTGTAACTAAAAATTTTAAGTAAGAAATCAACTTTCATAATCTGAAGCAAATCTCAGAGAGAAGATGGGATATATTTTCTTTGGATTATAATCATTTACTAATTTATTTTCCTGGAGCAGTCTGATATTTTATAGGAACTTAATTTCTAAGTGGATCCTTATCTTTTTTTCATATCACTAACTGAACATGAATTATGAGAAAAGACATTGTGAGAATAAACATCTTATTTTCCACATATTCTATATGGTAAACTTTTTCATCTCAGAATGCTAAAGTAGTTAATCTATTTTTATGAGAAGTCATTATATGATATGCTTCTGTCTTTTAAAATATTTTATTTCTTATTATTTTAAGATAACTTATAAGTAATGTCACTTCTCCATAGAAACCTTCCCCGTAACAAATAACTTAAATAATTGACATTAATTTTGTATTACTATGTAATAGTAACCTATTTTTCAATGAAGCCTTGAAATAGAAATATGTAAGTTTAGCATTAATGGAGAGAACCTCGCTTAACATTAATGGAGAGAACTACCATTACAAATTTTTTAAAAATGGTATGTTTAAATATTTAAAGTGTGCCTAGAAGGAGGGGAACATTCATTAAATCAGAAATTAATAACTTTTCTTGTTTATTTCTAGTGTTCTTAAAGTATATTAAATAGGTTGTCTCTCTCTGGTCTCTGTCTCTTTGTGTGTCTCTGTGTGTCTCTCTCTCTCTTTTTGTGAGTGTGTCTGTCTGTCTGTCTCTCTCCCCCCTACCTCTGTCCCTCTCATATTTCAGAAGAAAGCATCTCAGCATATGAAGGGGTGTATTTGCTAGTGGATGGATTTAACCTTACCTTTAAATTTCTTTTCTTGGGGGTGGTTTCACACAGATGCAATGGGGTAAATTTTTAGCACAGTGTGTGTTAAGATTGAGCCATGCAACTCCCGTTGACGTTAATGGGAATCTCTCAGCTAAATCCTCACATGCTGTGTTGAAAATGTACCCCCTAATGTTTGAATAGTTTTTAGGCTATCATAGACTCTAAACCAGAGCTATTATGGTCCATGGTATAAATACATATTTAGACGAATTTAAAAACATTGATTTGCTAGGAAGAAATGTGAACAGTTACTTAGATTGTGAACTTAATGCATTGACCTCTTAACGTATAAACTGGGAGTTTGGACTGTCGGCTTGCTTCAAAAGAGATGGAATTGCTTAGCTTCATTTTTTGATAATTGCCAGCTTTCTGAAAAGAAACTATATCACAAAGTGAAAATGCCCTAGTAAACCCCCTGACAATGCATGATATTTTCTAAAAGGAATCCACTCAGTCCTCTCCTGTTTTTTTTTTTTTCTCAGTCTTTATTTTTAAATTTAAGTATTTGCTAAGCCTCAGTGCTCATCCAGTGAAGTGAGGTACGTGTATTTTGCTCATTTTTGTGTGTTTTTGTTCATTTGTGCTTTGTTGAAAAAATCTTGAGTTCAGATTCTAAAACTTTTTAGAATTCTGAAATAACCAGTTTAATTTTTATGTAAAATGTTTATGCATACAAAGGGCAACAAAAAAAGTGGCAAGATCTCATGAAGCGATGTGTGCGCTTAGGGAGAGTTGTCCAATGGAGAATACTTTTATCAGTGCATATATTTTAGTGCAAGAAAATTTTGCTAAAGGCTCAACATGTCTATTGGATAGTAAGAAAGGACTCAAAACACATTTGCTAAATTTTTACTTAAATATATCTATAATATGCCATGTTTTGTTTGTTTTTTTTTAGATGTTAGCATAACAAACAATGGTATAGTAGACAAAGCCCCTTATAATGAGGACCCAGTCTATTTTTTTCAAATTAAATAGATTATATATACATATATATGTGTGTTTATGTATATATATATATATATATATATACATACACATATACATAGACTACATATGTGTATATATGTGTACACACATAGATATAGACATATATAAACATATGTGTATGCGTGTGTGTCTATGTATAAACCAACTGAATTCTAGCCATTTTGCAAGTTTTATATTCCATTTTCATCTGTATGATTTTTGGACAGTTCTCCTTTAAGTTTTCAATGACTTCCCTTTTTATTTCTGCTTCCTAACATTATTCAACATGTATTTTAGATACTATCTCCTATATAAAATTTTTACTGATCTATTCCAAATGTTAATGCATTAATGTACTTTTCTCTGTATATGTTGTATCCTCTTCCTTCCTACACCCCCCCCCCACAACTGGCAAATATAAATTTTATTTTTATATTGTATATATTTTATTTTGCTTTACTTTAAATTTTGTTTTCTTGTGCTTAACTCAATGTTTTGCAAACAATCAGCATTTCAGATGTTTGTATATTTTTAAACTCCCTCTATCATCTCTGAAAAGTTGCTTCTTTTATGTCTCAGAGAAATTAAGCCTATGAGCTGGTTTTGTAGGTAGCAAGCAAGATTGATTTGAACCTAGGCTTTTTTCACTCTTAGTTTTGGTACTTTATTACTCTATACTTGCACACAGTAGTTACTCGATAAATTTGTTATGTTAAATCAAAGAGGCACTGGACTTGAACCCAGCATTAAGTCCTGAGATTTATCCTAATCTTTGCCGTATATTTACCATGTCATCTTAGGTAAGTCTATAAATTTGTCTCATTTGTTAGAAATGTTTGGACTACCCACATAACAGAATTGTCCTGAGAATCAAATGAGAGAACTCATGGCTAGCACTTTAAAAATTCTAGCTCAATTTACCATGTTTTATTCTTAGGTTTTGGTCTTTTCATGTCTAGCCCTATTGCCTGCAAATAGCAATTGCTTAATTATTAAAATGTTCAATGGCATAAAGAAGATATGGCTAGGGATTAATATGAGCTAAAATTAGTTCTTTTTAAAAATATTTTAAACACAACTTGTCTTACAGGAAGATAACCTAGTGCTTTTGGAAAACATTAGCCTTCTAAGCCCACAAAGACTATACACCTTTTGTGCTGTGCTAGAAGCATTTTTAGCTTTATTTTTCTTATAATAGTAGGCGTTTCATGAAGTAAAAAACAGGAAAAATTGCTTTCTGACTTGTTAATAATTTGTTTCCACATATAGAAGCTCTTTATCACTTGGTATCAATAGAAATATGTGAAGTGTAACTTGACATAGGACTGTTTCTATACTTAATTCTGTGGGAGGCAACATGATTGTAAGGAGTAAATTAAGGAACAAACAAATAAAAAGAAATTTTAAGAAATCCCACTGGTCTAAGGTCAGAGGACCAAGGTTCAAACTTCACCTCCAATATTTACTATCCTGAGCAAGTCATTTAACCTCATGCTTGAATTTCCTTATCTGCAAAATGAGGGCATTGAATTAATTGTTCTCTGAGGCCCATTTTAGCTCTAAATCTCTGATCCTATGAATAGCATGAGGGTATAGAACATATTTCAAAATAGAGAGGAAGCAAAGCTACCACTGAAGAAAAGAATGTGGGCATTACCCAATAGCATCATTCCCTACAGTGTAATCCTTCTCCAAGGAAAGATTACCCATGCAGCAAAGAGTCACACTGGGGAAAAGCAAGCGTGGTGCACAGTGTTCCTTCCAACAGAGTAGTTCTAAAAGTGTTATGCATTTTTTGTTAATTTAAAAGCATTGTAGATTTTCAAAGAAGAATTCAAGGTAGATAGCAATTTGAGTGTAATATCAGAATTAGATGAAGCTTAATTTAACAGATGACTAAGGGAAGGTTTCCTTTCCTTTCCCCCACCTCCCCCAAAAGGAAAGCTGAACATGTCAATAAATGATATGCTGATGATGCTGGGATGGAATTGCTCTTTTTTAAAATTTAGTCTCTCATTTGAATGGTTGGTTACACTATTGAATTCTTTTGCTTTTAAACCAGCTTTCTTGTTTTCCATTGTACTTTAAGCTAAAAATTGATGTCCAGTCAATAGTGTTCAGGGATTCAACCTATTACATAATCAACATCATTTTGTGAATGAAATTTATTCTGGAAGGCTTAATGACTTCCTTGTTTAAAACTGACCTGATAGAAAACTACCTGAAATTTGTATCCTTTAGAGTTTGCCATAGGAATTTCTTTACTCTTTGAAAATCTAAATTGTATAGAGATGAAGCCATGATTTCTTTCTTTCTGTTTATTTCTTTCCTTCCTTCCCTCCCTCTCCTCCCCTTTCTTCCCTCTCCCCCTTTCCTGTCTTCCCTCTCCTCCTTCTCCTCCCTCCCATCCCTTCCCTCTCTCCCTCTTTCCCTCCTTTCTTCTCTTCCTCCCTTCCTTGCTCCCTCCCTTTCTTCCTTTCTTCCTTTCTTCCTTCCCCTATTCAACTTGACTCAGGATGTTCTAAGTATTTGAATATTCCAGAAGATTTCATTTACAATTCAAGATTTCTATTTGTTGAAAAATATGATTGGCAAAACACCATTAAATAGAGTATTTAAATATTTAATCTATAGCAAAGAAACTCTGTTATAGAAAATATATTGGAAGGTTAATTTAATTATCATGATTAAAGTGTATTCATTCAAAATGGAATCAATTGTTTCTTCTGCAGTAAGCAATAGTCTTTGAATACCCCTTTGACTCCAGATGGCAAAGTACTGTGACAATAGGTGAATGAAACATCACAGGGTTTTAGAGTGTGTGTGTGTGTGTGTGTGTGTGTGTGTGTGTTTTAATTGGCATGCAAGATTGAACATTTCTTCTTAAATATCTTTTTCGTTCCTATTGTGGTATATTTGAACAATGTAACTGTCACTGCTATTTTAAAAAGTGAAGTGAGAATGGAATTCCATAGCTTAATTTACCTGAAGCTCTGCAGTGATAGACAACAGCTTTTGAATGGAAGCTTCCACATATTCGAAGTTCATCATTATCATTATTTACTTGGTGTACATTTTACTCACTCTTGTGTATCATGATACTTAAATTTCCTAAGAGAATGATTGAAATCTTCAATCTTAAGAGAAGTTTGGGAAAAATTATTTTAAGTCATTCCCTTCAAAATAGAAGGCAATTTCCTCCATATTCTATTCACAAAACTTTTCCTATTTTGTTTGTTAATTCTGTTCCTCTAAAAAGGACCAGTTAGAGGCTCCAAATGAATCACAAGATTTATGAATATATGATGATTCAAGTTTATGATAAATATAAATTAATACCTTGATTTTGTTTCCTAGTATAATTCTAGAACATATTTTTAAAACGATGATTTAGTGAAAATCTTAAAAAATAAAAGGTAACAAGGAAGCAAAATGACTTCATTTACAAGGTCATGTTATAGACACAGGGGTCTTCAAACTTTTTAAATAGGGGGCCAGTTCACTGTCCCTCAGTCTGTTGGGGGGCCGGACTATAGTAAAAACAAAAAACTTAGTTTTGTGGGCCTTTAAATAAAGAAACTTCATAGCCCTGGGTGAGGGGGATAAACGTCCTAAGCTGCTGCATCTGGCCCACAGCCTGTAGTTTGAGGACCTCTGCGTGAGATTATTAGGGCAGAATGGTATATGCCTCATGAGGATATGGATACTGCTTGAATTACTTTTGTTTAGTTGTTTTTAATTTATGACAAGGAAGGATTCAGTCTATCAGAAGGGAATGTTAGCAAAACATTTGATAAACCGTGTTTTACTTTTGTGGAAAGGATAAAAAAAATATGTATACAATTAGATATATTTGGCACTTTTTGAATTGTTGCACTCCTGTCATTAGTTGTTGCATTGCCTTTTAAGTGAAAGTGAGTCTTTCCAGGAATGTGTTCAAGAATGTATGCAGTTGGCTAAGGCAGATCACAGTGGCACTTGGATTTCCCATTAAGTCACTAATTATCTATCAATGCAGATTAATAGCTTGTTAGCTTACAAAAAATGACTATTCTGTAGTTCACACTGCTGAATGATGAATTTACAGCCTACTAGACCCCATCCCATGTCTTTTCCAAATTAACTTTAACCATATCCCACTTAATCTGTATTTATGTAATTGATTTCTGAATACAGGACCTCCCAATTATCCCTAAAAGATTGTATTTAATTAGTTTTTACCCATTTGTTTTCTATACTGAAGCCTATTTGAATTTCAGACTGTTATTCAACATATTGACTCTCCCACCAAGCTTAATGTCATTTGTAAATTTAATAAGCATACTTTCTTTGCCTTCTGGTCATTGATTAAAAATGTTGAATAGGATGGGATGAAGGACAGAGATCTGTTTCAGGTTATTAGACACCTTCCTGCAAGTAGATGTGACTCTATAATGGCTCCATCAAACATGACTGTTTAGGATCAGCAGATCAATTACTTCTAAATTCACTTCCCTAAACCATCAACCACTTGGCCTTTCTCATTTTCAAGGGCTTTGTGAGAGACTCCCTTAAATGACTTTTAAAATCAAAGCATGCTAACTTTATGGTGTAAATGGTAGACTCTCAAGTAACTCATATTACTTAGTTTCAATTTATTTGGCAAAATTGGAATAATCAAAATAGATTTCAATGATAGTATTACCCATGTTATTGTCAAGAAGCACCTTGTAAACCACATAATATGAATTATGATTTCTTTAATTACCTTTGTTAACATTGGCAAAAAATGGAAAAGATGTTAGTCTGATATTATTTCTTAAAAAACTCTTGCTCCCTCTTAGTGACGATGACCCTTTTCAAGTACATACATTTGTTATCATGTTATTTTTTGGAAGTGTACCAGGGCATTTTTTAGCACATAATAAATGCTTAATGATTGTTTGTTGACTAAATCCTTTTTGACCAGCAATTAAAGGAAGGTTTATTAACACATCTTGACTGATTCAAAGTCTCACAACTTGGAAGGATTAGGACTAAGAATTAAGCATGAGATTCTTGACTTTGTTTTTGTATAACAGGCTACAACACCAGGCAACATCTGGTCTTTCTTATGCATATTTGTATCTTACAACTGAAAGAAGTAGGATACTCTGGCATGGGTGGGTTTGTGGAAAAGACAATGAAATTGGAGGACCAATGTTTAAATCTTAACTCTGCCTCTCAGCTTTACACCTTTGACTATAGAGATAGACTTCTACTTTTATAAGTCTTAGTTTCCTCACCAGTAGAGTGAGAGGGTTAGGTCAGGTGGTTGATAGAGAACTTAGTAGGTTTTTTGTTTTTGCCTTTTACTTTAAACCTTTTGTTGTTGTTGTTTTTGTTGTTCACTTCATTTTTTTTCCTAGAATATTCTTGGCAGTACCTTGATAATAGTAGTTATTCCTACACTGTTATTGTTGTTGTTTTAACCAAAGACAGCACCACCAGGCTGTGGGTTTCTAGACAATGTTACTTTCTCTTTTGATTATAAAAGATTAAGATTAAGTTACTTGTAATATTATGAATGCAACTTAATTGTGAACGCATAATATTCAGGAAACCTCACTGCTGTCACCTTTTGCCATCCTCTCATGAAATTCACATCCAAGTAAGTATTTATTTTGTTCCATGGTATTTGAAAATCTTCCCAAAATATATTAAGTATTCTTTAATACCATAGTAAAAAAAACAACTTTTTTATTGTTTAGAGTCTTATGATTCCTTGGGGTTCATCCATCTGAATAAAAATTCTCATTATGCAGAACCATATATGATTTGCCTGGAGGCATAATCAGTTGAAAGCATACCCTGGAAGTTTATTTTTGTTGTTTGAAGATCAATTCATGGTGCAGATTTGTTTTTTGTTCATTTGTTTTTTACTCATAAAAGTGCATAGAAGAAAAGAAAATAAAAAATGCCCTACTAATATGGTTTAATTAAAATTTTACAGCACTTGTGAAATTCAAACACTTTTCCAATAAGAATTAATGGTCAAAATGAACTCAAGAAACCTCATTTCAAATAAATTATTTGAATTTTATAATAAAAGTACAAACTTAATTCAATGCAATGAATTTTCTAATAGTTATTCCCTCCTCATGGGAAATCACAGAGAAATCTGCTATATTGATAAATATGATCTAACATCCTATTAAATAAGGAGAATGTGGTTATGATTGTGTTTTCCTATGTGAAGCACTTAGAGATTATGTAATACAGAGTGCTGAATAATATCAATGGAATAGGAAAATCAGCAGTTTGAGTTTGAAAGATTTTAGTCTCTAGAAAGTACCTTATCATGCTTTTCTTCAAGGTTTAAAGGATTTATTGCATTGGAAGGCTGAAACAGTTGGGTTCTTGGCATATACTCTAGTGTAAGATTCTGTATTCCACTAATGGGTGAACTCCTCACCCATGCAATAAATAGTATACTTTCCAAAGAAGTGAAGTGACAGGATTTATTTCCTTTGCTGAGGCTATATGAGACAAGCTTTATTGTTGCAGTTTTGAGTTTTAAAAATCTGTTTTACAATATGCAACAAAGTAAAAAAAAAAGTAATTTTTTTGTTCTAAATATTAAGGATGTTTTAAGCATAATAAAGTCCCTTATTATCATAATCTTTTTACTTTTGAAAATGCCATAAATAAATGAATGTGCATATATATGCATATATGTATGTAATTGTATATATGTTATATATACCTATTTGTGTTATGTGTGTGAGTGTATATATGTACTGCTGTAGTATTCTATATTTGAAATAAGAAGACTAAGGTTACTAATCTTGTGAACTTGTTTGTGTCAATTAACCTTTTCTAGGCTTCAACTTCCTACTTCATAAAATGAGCTAGAATGGATTGGATGAGCTCTAAAATCCTTTCTCATTCTAAGTCTGTCAACCTAATGCTAGTCAATGTGATCATGAGGACATTAAGTTAAAAAATTAAAAAAAAAACCTATGGTATGTAGAAATCCTGTGCCATTATAACAAGGTGTGTAGGTAATAATGAAATTCTATGCATTTAATGTTTAAGTCAAGGCTCAAGGAAGAGAATTTTTAAATGTCTAAAAAGCTTTTAGAAACTTATTTTAACATGATCATTGCTTAGACTTATTTTACACAGAATTTATATATTTAAAAGTTTTTAAAATACATGAATTATGTTAATACTCATTGGACTTTTAAAAATAAAAATAATTCACTATTCTTTTTCTTTCTTGTATGAAAAAATTAAAATTATTGTTATATGTTTCAAATATATTTTAATGGAATACTTCCCCTTTGAGAGGGAGTTTGTACAAGAAAAGGTCATGAAGGGATCTTTGGAAGTAGGTGAGTATAGAATTACTTCCCAGAAGTTGTCTTGATCATTATGCCCTGACAAGAGAACTGTATAGATTTGGCATATGGTGGTGAGACAGTTATTTCTGTGATAATAACAAAATCCCGTCTGATTTAAAAAAAATCACACTTAGTAGTTCAGTGATTGCTATACATTTTTGGATACGAAGTATAAAAGACTCTTCCAAGAAGTCCCTGGAATAAACTTTCCTGCTATAAATCAGCAGCTATTTCTTGCGACACTGAAGATAATGATTAAAAGCAGTTCTTTAACTATTTAGGGGTCTTTGGATAAATTAATTATAGGTAGGCTGGCTTTCAGCTACCTATCTATCCATTTATTTCTTCCTCCCTTAGGAGTGGACATAATGAGGGCATATAGTGATCGAGATGTAGTCCAACTACTCAGTTTTACAAAGAAACCTGAGGATCAGAACAATTTCAGTGACTTATCCAAAGCCATGCAGAAATCTGTAGCAGGACCAGAAATTGAACTGCAAGTGTACTGCAAATCTAGTTCTTTTTGCTTTGCCCTGAATCATCATTCCTATATGGTTACATTATTTTATGCTATTATAGACTTTATTTTCAACTTCATATATTATGTGTAGTGAAGATAGTAAAGTATGTCCACTTGGGGAATAATTCTGATTATCTTTTCCATTGCAAATTTTTGATCAAGATGATTTTTCCCGAAATATTATTCATTAGGAAATTTATGAATACTGATGTGAATGATCTTCACAGTAGGATCATTGTTACTTAAAATGACTTGAGCATTTGTATTAAGCCCACTGGGTGTACCTAGGATTTGATCATTTAAATGTAGGAGAGAGCTTTAAAAATGTTGCATATTTGAAAAATATATTATAATAAGAATCTCTGGGAATGTTCTACCTTGGAAGGAGTTGACAGCTTCTTCATTATGAGGGAAAAATAGTCCTCTTGGGAACTTGTATTTCTGAAAGAAGTAAAATTCAGGTGATATGTAGTCAAAATGGTAATATTTTAATTATGAATTGGGATATTTATGAAGCTTTTCTCTTTCAATCTCATTTTAAAAAATTGTCACGCATGTCTAGCATATTTCAATATTTCTAGACTCCACAGTTTTATCTATGTAGAACATTTTTTCCACCAGTTTTGGTCACCATGATTATGTGACTTAGAGGATATTCTTAGTAAGGTAATAAACCCAGTGATAATGAGCCATTTTATATGACTTTCTAATGACAGATTCACAATATCACCGCATCAATCTTTTTTAAATAGCTCTTTATTTACAAGTTATATGCATGGGTAATTTTACAGCATTGACAATTGCCAAACCTTTTGTTCCAATTTTTCCCCTCCTTCCCCCATCCCCTCCCCCAGATGGCAGGTTGATCAATACATGTTAAATATGTTAAAGTATAAATTAAATACAATTCAAGTATACATGTCCTAGCAGTTATTTTGCTGTACAAAAAGAATCAGACTCTGAAATATTATACAGTTAGCCTGTGAAGGAAATCCAAAATGCAGGCGGGGGAAATATAAGGATTGGGAATTCAATGTAATGGTTCTTAGTCATCTCTCAGAGTTCTTTCACTGAGTGTAGCTGGTTCAGTTCATTACTGTTCTATTAGAATGGATTTGGTTCATCTTATTGTTGAAGATGGCCACGTCCATCAGAATTTATCATCATATAGTATTGTTGTTGAAGTATATAATGATCTCCTGGTCCTGCTCATTTCACTCAGCATCAGTTCATGTAGATCTCTCCAGGCCTTTCTGAAATCATCCTGTTGGTCATTTCTTACTGAACAATAATATTCCATAATATTCATATACATGATTTATTCAGCCATTTTCCAATTGATGGGCATCTACTCAGTTTCCACTTTCTGGCCACTACAAACAAGGCTGCCACAAACATTCTTGCACATACAGGTCCCTTTCCCTTCTTTAGTATCTCTTTGGAATATAAGCCCAGTGGAAACACTGCTGGATCAAAGGGTATGCACAGTTTGATAACTTTTTGAGCATAGTTCCAAATTGCTCTCCAGAATGGTTGGATATATTCAGAATTCCACCAACAATGTATCAGTGTCCCTGTTTTCCCACATCCCCTCCAACATTCCACATTATTTTTCCCTGTCATTCTAGCCAGTCTGACAGGTGTGTAGTGGTATCTCAGAGTTGTCTTAATTTGCATTTCTCTGATTAATAATGACTTGGAGCATCTTTTCATATAGCTAGAAATAGTTTCTATTTAGTCTGAGAATTGTCTGTTCATATCCTTTGACCATTTATGAATTGGAGATTGGCTTGATTTCTTGTAAATTAGAGTCAATTCTCTATATATTTTGGAAATGAAGCCTTTATCAGAACTTTTGACTGTAAAAAATGTTTTCCCAGTTTATTGCTTCCCTTCTAATCTTGTCTGCATTAGTTTTGTTTGTACAAAAACTTTTCAATTTGATATAATCAAAATTTTCTATTTTGTGATCAGTAGTGATCTCTAGTTCTTCTTTGGTCATAAATTCCTCCCTCTTGCATAGGTCTGAGAGGTAAACTAACCTGTGTTCCTCTAAATTATTTATAACCTCATTCTTTTTGCCAAGGTCATGAACCCACTTTGACCTTATCTTGGTGTATGGTGTTAAGTGTGGGTCAATGCCTAGTTTCTGCCATACTAGTTTACAATTTCCCAGCAATTTTTATCAAACAGTGAGTTCTTATCCCAAAAGCTGGGGTCTTTGGGTTTGTCAAACACTAGAGTATTAAAATTATTGACTGTTTTATCCTTTGAATCTAACCTATTTCACTGATCAACTAATCTATTTCTTAGCCAGTCCCAAATGGTTTTGGTTTTATAATATAATTTTAGATTCAGTACAGCTAGGCCACCTTCATTTGATTTTTTTTTCATTAATTCCATTGAAATTCTTGACCTTTTGTTTTTCCATATGAACTTTGCTGTTATTTTTTCTAGGTCATTAAAATAGTTTTTTGGGCGTCTGAGTGGTATAGCACTAAATAAATAGATTAGTTTAGGTAGTATTGTCATCTTTATTATATTTGCTTGCCCTATCCAAGAGCATTTAATATTTTTCCAATTGGTTAATCTGACTTTATTTGTGTGAAAAGTGTTTTGTAGTTTTCATAGCATCAATCTTTAGAGACTTTCTAACCTGATGTGAAGCCTGATAAAGCTTATATACTTTCCTCCCCCTTTTCTGTATTATTTTATTTTTCCAACTATATCTGAAGATAGTTTTCAACATTTGCTTTTGTAAGACTTTTTTCTCCCTTCCTCCCTTACCTCTCCCTTACTAAGAGAGCAAGCAATCTGATATAGATTATACATGTATAATATTTTTATACATGTACAATACTTTTAAAGAAATATTTCCATATTTGTCATGTGTAAAAACAATTGGGCCAAAAGAAAAAAAAAACATGAGAGAGGAAAAAAAGCAAACAGACAAATAAACAAATGTGAAAATGCTATATTTGATCCTCATTCAGTCTCTATAGTTCTCTCTATGGGTGGCTGATAGCATTTTCCAGCATTTTTCATCCCAAGTCTATTGGAATTGTATTACTGAAAAGAGCTAAATCCATCAGAGTTGATCATCACATAATAGTGATGTTACTGAATACAATGTTCTGGTTCTTTTCACTTCACTTAGCATCAGTTCATGTAGGTCTTTCCAGGTTGATTCAGAAAAGTCTGTTGACATAGTCTTTGAGAAATTATGACTTTTCATTATGGCAAGATGAAGCCTTTGAGAATGCTCTACTTGTGTAGAGGAACCACTTAACTGTGAATTGCAAATGATTTGTAATCACTGGTTGCAATGAGCAAAACCAAGCACATTTTTAAAAGTGAACAAAAGACATTGCTTGGAGTTATTGGAGATGAAAATGGTCCAAGAATCTTTAGATGTTCTCAGTTATTAGGCAGGGAAAAAGAAGATGGCCCTTAAGAAAGGAGTTGTTATTTCTAGATTGCTAGGGGTACTTTGGTTAAGTTCCCTGTATCACTTGATCTTAGGTTTAGAACTAGAAGATGTCTAGAGGCCTTCTAGTATAATCCCCTGGCCATTTTGACAGATGAGTAAATTAAGGGACAAGGAAGAAGAGTGCCTTCAAAAGATCACTCTGAAAAGTGCCAGAGTGAATACGTGAACAATAATTAAATCCAGATTCTGAATCCAACTCTTTTTTTCCCTTCTTCGCTGTTCAGCTTATTTTTCCCATTTTTCCCCCGACCAAAGTTATTTTATTTAAAAAGTGGTAGAATATCAGTCAGATTTTAGCAGGGAATACAGGACCAAATAAATCAAAGGTTACAGAGCACTCTATTGATTTTACCCAAACACCTGACAAGATTTCATAAAGCTTTATCTTCATTGTTTGTATGTAGTGCAGAAAAGTTGTTGCTAAATTGTTATCCTAATTTCCTGTAGGAATTAACTAACTTAGGCACCATTAAATCTAAATGTTTTAACTACAGTTCACTCATATTGAAGTTTCTGATACAAAGTCTTCTTTTTTCCTGAATCAGTTTGCTCTGATTGGATAATTAATTATAAAAACAGCTTTTGGGTTTGTTTGCTAACAATACAGTCTTGTTTCCTTTTTTTCCTGTGAAATTTTTATCCTTGCAAAAGTGGAAATCAAGAAAACAGCTCTTTACTCTTGCTTGTAATGGGGAGAAAAAAAAAAACACCTTAAATAATTAAAGCTTGCCAAAATGCTTCTCTGACTCATGAAATTGGTTTTCAGAAAGAAAGATTTTTCCTCATAAGAATCAGTCAAAATCATTTTTAACATTAGTGCTCATAAATGTATATTTTGACATTGCCTCCGAAGCCCTCCGCAGATGTCACATCATCACATGCAGGTCATTCAAGACTGCAGAAGGCTGTGCCAGTAAAAATTTCTGGTAGAACTGACTCGGGCTCAGTAATAGCCTGTGTGCCTGTCTCTCAAGGACCAGCCTGGCTAAATTTAGAAAGAGATATCACCAGATTGACTGCAGGGTTATGAGTTTTTCATCCATAACAACTCTTGAAGAAATTTGCTACCAAAGATATGTTGCAATCTGCATAGTAAATAATAGCTCACATTTACATAGCAAGCTCACACAGCTTTTTACATGATCTCATTTGATCTTCCCAGCAACTCTGTATGATTATAAATATTTTCAGATGATTAAACTGAGGCTTTTAAGTGACTTGTTCAAGGTCAAAGAGGTGATAAGTTTGGGGTATGTGATTTCAACTCTCATCTGCTTGACTCCAAGTCTAGAATCTACATCACAGTTACTTTTCAGCTGCAACCACAATGTACTCACAGTGATGAAATCACAGGTCATTGGTGTATTGAAGTATCATTATTCTCTGTTAATGGTTATTATAGCTAGATAATTGATTGAGAAATCAAGGTATAAGAGAAAACAAATTGATTTCCCAATCTCAGATGTTGATTTGGAAATATAACATTAGCCTACCTTTAAGTGTTATGTAAACTCTTATGTAAAACCATCCATCAATTGCTTTACACTTTTACTTAGAACTGGAGACAAGGTGTTCATTGTCTCTAATGAAAATCAAACATTTATTATCAAGTCTGCTTATGTTTTCCCAATTCATAAATAAAGTTATTTACCACTGTGAAATCTTTTTTGAAGAAAAAGAAAAGCACTTCACATGAGGTTCCATGATTCCAGAATAGATTATGGAATGGACAATTTAGGAACACTTAAAGAGGAAAGATGGTATACCAAGATTAGCAAAGACTCATTATGAATAAGTAAAGTCCAAACAACTTTGCTTCCCTTTTAGGAAGTTATGCAACCAGTAGTTAAGGAGAATGTTACTGAAAAAGTATCTCTGAATTTCAATGAGATATTTGAAAATGATTTACAAATCTTTTTTTCTTTCTTTCTTTTTTTTGAAAAATCTGAAATCTGGACTGGTTACTAGTATTAGAGATTACATAAATTAATGACCCTAACCCCAAATTATTGACTAATGATTAAAGTGAATCTAGAGAAATCTTTCCCCAGTGGCAGACTATTCAAAAATGATTCTTTACCTTGTTCTTTACCTTTTTTTTTTTTTAAGAATTTGCTTCTTTTTTATTTTTATTTTAACACCAAATTTTTTAAAAAATTTTTCATATATATATAATAGGAATATAAAAGATGGTTATATAGAAATCAAAATATTTTGCCACATTTGTTTTAAATATGTAGTGAAGTCAATGTTGTCTATTACATGCTGTCCACTACTCTATTTCTTGTTCTTTTTTATATAATTTCAAAAAGTTTCAGTGACCATTTTTTCTTTCTTAGTAACATTATTACTGGCCGTCCTTTATTGCTAATCCACCCTTATTTTAAGAGAGGGAGGAAATCATGTAACAAAATAAGTCTAACCACACAAACCAAATCACACTAATCAAGTCGAAATGTATTTTTCCTTCTGTAGCTTGGATCCATAACTTCTCTGTGAAGATATAAATATTCCCTCTTTTTAAACATTTTTATTAATAGTATTAATGGAATAGAATAATGTTAGAGAGTGAACATTAAAACACTAAAGAAAAAAACAATGTAGAAAAAGTACTCAGATTATAATTTAGCCTAGTCATGTGAAATGTATTAGAAATAATAACATTTAATAGTGTGCTAAAATATTTTTGCACAACGATGGAATGAAGGATAAAAAGGACATTAACAGCAATTTACAATGGAAGGGAAGCCTGAAGGTGATAGCTGAGTATAAGCACAATATGAATAAGGAGTGTCATGTAGCTGCTAAAAAATGACTTGTGGATGAATTAATAGAGACCAGTAGTCCAAAATGAGGAAGATCGCAATTTCATTTAAAATGTGTTGCTCAGCCCATATGTGCAACATCACATCCAGTTCTAGGAGCTATATTTTTTAAGAGAAACTTGGGTCAAGGTGGATCATTTTCAGAGATCAGCTGATGTTTTTTGGCTCTTTAAGTCTCCTCAATATGGTGATTACTACAGATTATTTTATTTTATATGGGAAATAGTAATAATAATGTTTGATAGTTTGAATTTCTTCTCCATTTTCTACTTTATGGCATCAATAGCTTGTGTAAAAATTTGAGTTTCTCCTTCCTTCCCTTGTTTCTTAGTTTGACTTCTCACTGAGTCATTCTCCATATTCATCCACATTCTAAATTATACTTCAACAACACCTTTCATATTTCACCATCCTCATAACTTTTCACCTAGATTATTATTATTCTAACTGTTCTTCCTGCCTCCAGTTTTTCCTTCACTTTAATAATCTATTTTCCACATTTCTGCCAAAGTGATTTTCCTTAAATACAGTTCTGACTTTATTATTCCTATACTCAATAAATCTCATTTTCTCCCTGTTATCTCAAGAATCAAATGCAAATTTCTCTGTTGATCTTTTAAAGCCCTTCACAACCTGATCTCCACCTATCTTTCCACCTTCATTGGATATCACTCGTTACTCACCTTCTTGTAATAATAATAGGATCTAGGTAAACCTTCAAACTGTTCTTTACTCATTGCACTCTTTATCCTATTTCTTTGCCTTTGTATTGGTTGTTCTGTTGTTTGAATGTGCTGCCTTCTCAACTTTAACTCTTGGAATCTTTTTTCCCCTATTCAAGATACAGCTCAAGCATTTCCTTCTATATAATCTTGTTCAACTACTAGAGGCTGATTACTGTTATTCTTATTAGCATTTACTTTCTGTATACTTATATGTCTTTGTTATTTCTGCATTAGAATTCAAGCCCTTTTGTTAATAGTAATTATTTGATTAATCACATTTTTTATTTCAAGTACCTAGCAAACTGTGTGACATGGCATTTAATATTCACTAATTAATCTCCCTTATTCTTTTCTTTATTTATGATAGACTATAGAGGTGTCTCTTTTTCTCAAATCCAAACCCTTTACACCTACCCTTTGTCTACTCTGGCAATTTGCCCCTGTAGTCATCTGTTGCCATCCCCAATCTTTGATTCTTCTGAATTGGTACCCTTGTATTTGGCTTGATAATCCCTTCAAAATTTCATTTATTCTCTCTTTCACAACTGAAATTCCTTTTTAAAAACTGCCTACAATCATTTTTACTTACTTTATATCAACCTGTTGTGGTCTGGTGTACAACCTCAATGCTCAACTGAAGGAACACTTTTTGGGGTTACCAATGACCTTTTAGTTTCCAGTGAAGCCTTGTCCTCGATCTTTCTTCAGCATTTGATACCACTGATCATTCTCTCCTTCTGATTATTGAGTATCACCTACTTGATGAAAATAGATGAATAGTATTGCTTTTTTTCTTGCTTTAAGTTTTTGGATTATACACATATGGCATAAGAGAAATAATACTTCTCTAAATAAAGTAAGAAGTTTCCTTTTCATAAGTAGGGGTATATCCTATATGAATCCAGGGATGTGTGTATGTGTGTGTGATACGATATATAAACTTTGTCTAAATCTGGTGAGAAGCAGCATATGTTGAATAATAGACAATCTGTACTACCTTTTTGACTTCCATAAAACAGATGCATGATGGATAAAGGATGATATGGTCAAAAAGACAATATTTAGGAGAACTAAGGATAAACAAGAGTGTTCCTTATTTAAGTGAATAATGTGGGTATAATAACTATGTCCATTAGCTGAGAGCAATTTGTGTTTTAAAATTGGTTCCTGACACACTGTTGAACTAAGGAAAGGCCTCCTGGATTCTGGCAGCAAATAACATACTTCATCCATTATTATACAAGAGAAGATGCTTTCCACATGTCTATATTTATCTTATATTAACAACTCTTCCTTACCCAAGTATATCCAGAACTTTTTGTTTGGGGCAAAAAAGGGCAGGAGTGTAACATCAATTATCTAGGAAATTTTGAACAAATAAATAAATTTGATGTGATCATGTTCTTCTAAGTGACTGATTTTAACCAAAACAAGCAAACAAAAAGGAAAAAAATTACCCCAAAACATTTAGAACAATTCTGTACATTTTCATAATGTTGAAATTAGTGGATAGACCACTGAACATGGAGTCAAGATGAGCTTAGTTTGAATCAAGCTTCAAATAATTATTACTCGTGTAACCTTAAAAAGGAAACTCACTAACTTTTTTCATCCTTAGTTTTCTTTCTTTTAAAATGGATATCTATGGTAACAGGGTTGTTATGTGGATCCATAGAAATATCATATGTAAAGCTCTTTGTAAGCTTGAAGATCTCGGTAGATGTAGCTTTTATACACACTATGTATAGATTAGCTTCATGTAAAATGTTTACTGAAAGCTTGGGAAATAAGGTTAATGTAAAAATGTGACCTTTTTATTTTACAAAGAGATTTTCCTGTTTTTGTTGTATTCCTGGAATTGTCTTTTTCATTACCAATTAGTGTTACCCCAGTAATAAAAAAATCACAACTTACATATAAATAGTTCTACTCTACTTTTTCTCTTCTACTTGTTAGTTAATTACAAATATATGAGAGGAATAATTGGCCATTCATACAAAATTTCATTAGAGCTTTTTTTCCTGCTGTTTATTTATCAATAAATATCCCTAAATGTTGAATACTTATTTTTATGGGGAGTGGGAGGTAATAGAAGGTGAAGAAAAGGAGTAATTAATCAGTTTCTTTCTTAGCTGTAAAGAGCAATTATAGCTAACACAAAAAGGAAGACCTTCAGTGGTAATACCAGTTGGAGCAAGAATTGGGCAAAGATTTGAGAATATGAAAAGTTTTATTTAAAAAAAAAGCAAAATCAGAAAATCACAAGAAAGATAAGTATTTGGAGGAAAAAAACAGCTTAGATGAAAAGGAGATAGAAAGATCTACAAAGTTGCAAACTCAACTTAGCATATTTAAAATAGAATCAAGGAAAAGGAAAAAAATCTTACAAAAATGACAGTAGGTATTTTAGACCTATTTTACCCAATTCTTAGATTCCATTAAAAAAATTGATTCATACTGTATGTATAATGTGTATAGATAGCCATTTAGCATTTAAAAAAAATCTCTCTCAATTGTTTTGCTATCCAGTCTTTATTTCTGTTAGACAAAGGAGGAGATGTCAATTTTCTGCTAGTTAGTTATTTTCTTCCATGAAATTTGATAATGTGAAATCATGGAAGTTTATAATATAAATAAAATGCAAACATTCTTGAAACAAAAATTTTCATTGTGTTGGTAATAAGCCATTGCTTGAATGTTTGCTTTTATATATTTTTTATTTGAGCCTCTTAACAATACACAAAAAGACATTATAATAATAATTTTCAGATACAGAACTGAAGTATACTTCTCCATGATCCCAGTCAGTGTTAAAAGATTTTCAAATATATAACTTCTGACTTCAAGTCCAGTAAACTTTCCACCATGTTCCAGTACATGGATGAATGTGTGTACATTCATATATGTCTAAGAGTTTTAAGATGCAAGATGAAGAGTTGTTTGAAAAGGATTAAAAATAGCCTGTCACAAAAACTAAGACTAGAAATTAGTTTTGGGAAAATGAATATGCTTAGTAACTGGAGAAGTATGTAGTATTTTAACAATCAGATTAACACATCATTACCTTCCTACTTTTCCTTTTAAAAATATTTTATTTATGTTTATCTTATTTTTTTTTTCGAATTGAGTTTCAAATTCTCCTCCTCCTGTAAGTCTCTCTTACATCTATTAAGGAAGCAAGCAATATTATATTTATTATACGTGTGAAGTCATGCAAAATATGTTTGCATTTAATCATGCTGCAAAATAAAAACAAAAACAAGAAAATTAAACAAAAAGAAAAATAATATACTTCAATCCTTATTCCATCAAATCTTTTTCTGGAGGTGGATAGCATTTTTCATCCTGTGTTCTTTGGAAGTGTAATCAAAATTATTCAGTTTACCTCTCGTGATTTTATTTTTCACTTATTTGATTTTAAACTCCTCCATTATTCATAGACAACAGGCAAGCAACAATTGTTCTCCTAATTTAATTATGATATAACCCTTTATGTTTAAATCTTAGTCACATTTTCATCTTGTTTTGGTAGGAGATGTTACTGAATACCTAATTTCTGCCGGACTACTTTTCAATTTTTCTAATTAGTACTTGTCAGATGGTGAGTTCTTGCTCCCAAAGCTTGGACCTTTGGGTTTAAAAAACATTAGCTTACTTTTGTCATTTAATCTATTCCAGTGACCTACTCTATTTCTTATAAAGGAGCAGGGAGTTTTGATGATTACCACTTTGTAATATAATTTGAAATTTGATACTGTTCTACCTTCCTTCACATTTGTATTTCATTGATTTCCTTCATATTCTCTATCTTTTGTTTTCCAGATATATTTTGCTATTATTTTTTTCTAGCTCTATAAAATAATTTTTGGTTGTTTGATTTGTATGACATTGAATAAGTAAATTATATTTCATTATATTGATTTAACTTACCCATGATCAATTAATAGTTCTCTAATTTGTTAGATTTGTCTTTATTTGTATAAATAATACTTTGTAATCATTTTCATATGAATCTTGGGTATATTTTTACATGTAGACTCCCAAGTATTTTATACTGGCTGCTGTTATTTTAGTAAAATCCTTTCTCTATCTTCCGGTAGGTTTTGTTGGTAATATATGGAAATTCTGGAGATTTTATGGGTTTGTTTTATACTTCATTTTATCTATTTTTAGCTTAGTTTTTAGAAATATCTAAATATACTATAACATCATCTGCAAAGAGTAATACTTTTATTCTCTTATTGCCTATTTTTATTCTTTCATTTCTCTTTCCTTATTGCTATAAGTAGCATTTCTAGTCCAATACTGAATAACTGTGGTGATAATGGATATTTTTGCTCCACTTTGATCTTATTAGGTGTACTATTAGTTTATCCCCCTTATAGAAAATGCTTGCTCTTGTTTTTTAGGTAAACATTACCATATCATTTTAATAAATAATTAATTTATTCCTGTTTCTGTAGTGTATATAATAAAAATGGGTACTATATTTTGGTAAAAAGCATTTGGTAAAAAGCATAGCTATTGATAGAATCATATGTTTTTTGTTATCCTGATTGTTGATGTGGTTAATTATGTTCATAATTTTCCTGATATTGTGCATTTCTATTTTAAATTTCATCAGCAGTAATGCATGAGCTTTGTGATATATTGTTAAATTCTGCTTGCTAATATTTTATTTAAATTTTTTAATCAGCTTTTTTTCTCTGTTTTTGCCATCTTTGTTTTGTTTCAAAAGCGTATTTGTGTCTTAGAAGAAATTTGATAGAGAACTTTATTTTTTCAAAAAAAAATATATTGCAATCAATATATTGCTTTAAATGTTTAGTAGATTTCACTATTTATAAATCCATCTGGTCTTGGAGATTTTCTGAAGAAATAATTTATTTCTTCAATTTCCTTTTTTCTAAAATTAAATTATTTAAGCATTATATTTCCTCTTATTCCCCCTACTTTTGGAAAGAAACAATCTTCAAAAATTCTTTTAGGGATGTGTGTAGGGACTAAAAGGGTTTGGAGAAGATGATTTTTTCATTTATCATTTTTTAAGTTAGTTGTATTTGGAGAATTATTTGGCTGCTCTCATTTCCTATTTGGTTTTGAAAGCTCTTTTAATATGCTTATTGTGGGAAGAACTAAGGTAAAATCATGTTTACTGGACATACTCTGAATCTGCTAAGTTCTTCACTTGCACTAGACTAGATCAGTCAAATGCATTGTACTATTTTGGAAATATGATGAGATTTTGTATTCATTTATCCAAAAATTAAACAAAAATGCATTAAAGTTATTCTTCATTACTGGGAACCTTTTTGCCCCGTGTTGTGTACAAATGACATTTTGGAATAGGAATCAAGGGAATCATTCAGTTTATATTTTTGTCAGTATGCCAGCATTATCAATGGGTATAGTTGTGTTTTAGACAATCTTCTCAACAATAATAGTGGCTTCATTCAGTATGTACCCCATGTGCTATATAGATCCATTACTACTTAGCAATACATGCAAAGATTCATGACTTGAAAATACATGATAGATCATAGACCATTTTTTCTTTTTAAAATCTTAATATCTTCCAAAGGGACATTTATTATTTTTTAAATTGGTAATAAGAAAATTATTTGCTGAAGATGGAATTGTAAGTATTCTACCTTTTAAAATTTCTCCCATATTTATTTTCATAATATGAAATTATTTGCATATTTATATTACATTTATTGGCATTACTTGGCAGAGAAAAAAAAAACATTTCAAACTTCAACATGATTAGTCCTCATGAACAGAAAGTACTCAAGTTTAGCCTAATTCACTACCTGAAGGGCTGTGAACCATTTAGCTTGTTTTTCATTGCAGTTAAGTTGATAAATGGCCAAATTCTGTATTCTTGATAGTTGGTATTTTAGAAATGTCTTTGATCCTGCTATGTCCAGGGTGGCAATTCCGTTCTTGACTACAAACTTCTTCTTATGTCAAAGAAATGTATTTCTTCTGATTCTGTTTCCCTTTTCTGTTTATGTATATTCCCTTGGTGGTGGTAGTAATAGTGTAAATCTGTTGTCCCTTTTCAATAATAATTTTTGTACTAATTTAGAATATATTTGTTTAAAAGATCCAAACTCATAGTAATGTAGATTTGTTTATTTCAATTATCCTTTCTCAGAATACCCTAAACATTGCACTTTAATTTGGAGCATTAAAGGAAAGCAGTAAACTTAAACTGTAGTATCCTAGGGAATGTGAGTGGAGAAGAGCTTTGTATCACTTTTCTATTCTCACATTTGGACTCCTTCCCTCCTTCCCTTCTTCCTCTAACAAATTCCAACCTCTCAGTTCTCCAGGCAACTCTCTAATATGATAAAATGCAGAGAAGGTGTCAAGCTACATCTGTTTATCTGTTGGAAAAGGTGATTTATTTTTGACCTGAAAATTGTATAAACAAAGGAGCTTTGAAAGACCCACAGTCATTTATGTTGGTCATGGTTTCTTTAAGTACATATCACTACAATGTACACACATGTGGATATGGCAGAACGTCATAAAGATGTTCCTTAGAAGTTTATTGTCTCTAGAAGAGTTAAAAGACACAGAGTTAGCAACATTTTTAGGAAATAGTCTCAACCATGAAATTATCCTATAACAAAGGTTCCAGCTTGCTTGCAGTATACATTTTTCGAACTCTTGAGATTTTTCTTTTATAAGCTGGATGACTTGTAGAAAGCTCTGTGGCTCTAACAGGGCTTTATAGAGAATTAGGAGTCAATAACCTGGGCTCACTTTCTCATTGCTGTTTGCTGTCAGTCATACTGCCATCTTAGGCAGCTGAAAGAATGATTCTAGGAAAAAAAAAAAACAGTTAAGCTTTTTTTTTAATCCTATAGTGTAATGTTCTGGTTAGCTTTCTGGAAGTCTCAGGACCAGCCTTGGTCTCGGCAGAATAATCACCTCATGAGAATAGTCAGGGATAAAGTCCAAAGTCTTTATTATCTCCTTCACAGTCTGTCTCCTTTGCCTGAGGCTGGGCTAGCTTTCTGGGGACCTTCAGATGGGCCTTAGTCTCAGTGGAAAAATGCAGGAGGCAGGAGAACCACCAGAAGCTGGTCAAGTCTTTTCTATCCCTGGTTGAGTTTGTCTTTTATAAACCAATCATTACATCCCTAGGGAACCATTACTTGTTATAAGATTAAAACAGTTATACTGAACTAGAGAACCATTAATCACCATGTTAAACTAGAAAACCATTGTGTTATCAATTCCACTGAGTTAACACCTTTCTCCAGAGTTCTGGCCCATTTCTCTATAGCTCAACAGTCTGATAAAAGAATATGCCTTAAAATCAAAAAGACCTGAATTCTAGTTGTGATTTTCACCGAACTGCCTTAGAAACTCTGAATAACTCAGATTACCTTTTGGTACCATAGACAATTCTCTAAAACTGGAAATTGCAGAAAAGTTTCTAATTGAGTAAGCCCTTTGTGGGAGCTACTACCAATGAAATCACAATACTCATCTACCAAAAAAAAATAAATAACTAGATTCTGAGGTGAGTTCTGGGTATGAAAACACAATTTTGAAGGTTTTCTATTTACACTCACATGTAGTAACTTTATCTTTCCTGAAAAGCATGTTCTATGAGGTCTGTGAATTGTGTCCTAATACTGACATTAATTCTCATCATCAGAAGAAATCAAATTCTACTCTGTATTGCTGTAATTTCATATGATGTACTTCCTAGAAGCTTCATCTATAGATACTTATAAAATGACTCTTTACATGTTCTTGCCATCCCCTATTCCAGAAATATCCCTCAGTGGCAATACAGATGTCCACAAACTACAGCATTTGAGTGGCGTCATGGGTCAGTTCCCTTAAGATTATGAGCAGTTCATCAACAATAATGACAAATAGCTTTTTAGGATTCATGAAAATTGTAGTTGATTC
Source organism: Antechinus flavipes (assembly GCF_016432865.1). Classification (NCBI taxonomy): domain Eukaryota; kingdom Metazoa; phylum Chordata; class Mammalia; order Dasyuromorphia; family Dasyuridae; genus Antechinus; species Antechinus flavipes. The sequence goes on from NC_067403.1 coordinate 45,313,423, forward strand.
CCCAAGATTTAAAGTCTTCTCATGTAGATGGTGGGAGCAATGTCGGGTTACCAGCAAGGGTAAGTGCTAGTAACAACGTTCATGCTTTTTCGGAGACCAAAGGAATGCCCTGTGACTGATTCTACACTTTTTTGTTTGATGTTAGAAGTCCAGTTTTGGAAGCTAAAATTCAAAGGCTCAACAGCCCTTCTTTAACATTGTTCATCTGAGGCTCTGGATATAGCCAACTTAGATATAAACTAAAAAAAAAAAATCCTTGCCTGCTAAGTACTGGATATCACCAATTAGAACATAGAATATCAGCACCCCACTGATTATACCTTGACTGTATACTGATAACTGGCAAAGTCAAAAACTTGTCAAGTTCCACCTTGTAGGCTCATGGGGTGGATAGTTATGTCAATCACAAAATGGATATTCATGCCGAGTTAGGTTTATGACTTAATATTTGGACTAGCCTCAAAATTGACTTCAGATCTATTTTGAACAAGAGCATTCTTTTTTTTCCCCTGTTACATTATAGATGTACTATTATTCCCTGCCAGGTTTATTTATTTATTTATTTCAAGAAATATCTGAATAATTTTGTCTTTAGCCACTGAGGTACAGGAGAAAGTGTTGATCCAGAGCCAGGCTCATGGTTCATATCCCAATTCTCAACTTCATCACATGTAAAATGAAGTAAGTCAGTTTAATTAAATGACATATTTAAATCAATGATCACCTGATATCTACTCATTCAGTTAAATATATACATATGTATGTGTATGTATATATATACACACATGTATGTATATGTATATACACACATATATGTATATATACATAAGCATATGTATATACACATATGCATGCATGTTTGTTTTAAATATATATTCAGATATACTCACATTTTTAATTTGATAATGTTATTTCTTGACATAATTCTTTCCCCATTAGAACACTTATTTGCAATGGAAAAACAGTTAAGTAGAACTCATTGACAAAAGCGTCCACATTTTTCTGTTTATAGAAAATCTTTATATCTCTTATTTGTGCCTCTCCCTTCGACTGAGAGAAAGGATGTGTGTTTAATCTTATGTTATCTGGAACCATATTGTTCTTTGCAATTACTTTGAATTTAACTGCCTTTTAGTATTGGTTTCATTTACATTCTTGTAATCATTTTGTTCATTTCTCTCTTTTTATATATAAAATCATTTTACTCATGTCCACTATCTTTCTCTGAATTCTTCATAGTTGTTATTTCTTATAGCATAATAGTATTTCTTTATAGTCCTATTGCCATATTTGATCAGGTTTTCTTTACCTATTTTATAGGTGGGTTTTTTTTGCTACCACAAAGAGTATCACTATGAGTGTGTGTGAGTGTGTGTGTGTGTGTGTGTGTGTGTGTGTGTGTGTGTGTGTGTTAGACCTTTCTTTCAATGACCTCCTTAAAGAATGCTCTTACTGGTTTTTATCCTGGGTCAAAAAATTTGAGCATTTAGTGACTTTTTCCACAAAATTTCACATTGCTCTCCAGAGCTATAAGGCCACTCATGTGTCTGTCTTCCCACAGCCTTATATCCATCTGTGGTTAACTTTAGCAATTTTGATGGTAAAACCTCAGAATTATTTGGATTTGCATTTCCCTTATTAATGATTTGGAACATGAATCAGTTTTTTTTTTGTTTTTGTTTTTTGGTAATTCTGCCATCGGGGTTGGTTTGAATTTGATGTTTCAGCCCCATGTCACGGCCAAGTATAGTAAATTACAAGTACATTGATAATTTCCTTATTTTAAACAAATTCCACAGTTTCATTGGATAAGATACTCATTTTGAGCAATGTTCCATACAGTAAAATGATTGCATTAGATAGTTTATACCTTCCATAGAGATTAATTGTGATAGTATTTGACCAATATATATTGTTTTAGAGTGAATTTCATTCTGTCTTAAATAAAAACCTTCAATTAATTATAGAACACATTGATTAAAACCATTGGTCATAAATAGTCTGACTTTCTAAAAACAGTGTGGTTCTCATCATTTCTTGTCAATTTTCCTATGATCATAAATGTAGCAATGGCTTTCACAAAGATAAAGAATGTTTAAAAAAATTGTTTTTCTTCCAGTTGTTAACTTATTGGTTACATGACATTCATAACTTACTATATTGGTTCTAAGAAAATTGTCAGTCTATTAGAGCTTTTTTGACATGAGAATGCACTAGAGGTTATTATTATACTCTTGTCACATAACTTGCTAGAATATGTATCCACCCTGCCATAAAGAATCATCAGAGCAAGCCCTTTTGAAGATACCTTGCAATCATAAGGACAAAAAAATAATCACAGGGTTTTTCTGAATGTCCTTTCCATCTTAAAATATTTTAAACAGGTGTGTTGTTATCATGATGCATTTTTTTTTCCTGTTACATTACATTAGTTCCACTAATGTCTTATATGTTGCTAGACTGTTTACTCAGTCTCCTAACAGAAATGATCTGACCATCTGTATATTGGTATATTAACATTAATTGGTAAAGATGACTCTGTAGTTTGGCAGTAGTAGTGTTCTGCATGATGAAGTGCAGTTAGGGGAAACCCCCAGGGAATAATCTTAAGCCTCTGGTTCCTTGAGTTTGTGTAGCTCAGGTGTTTTCAATGCTTTGTCTGCTGCCAGTTGACTTATTCTCAAAGGTCCTTAGTTACTAACTCTTCAGGAAGAAAGTAACAGTCATTCTGTTAATGACTTGGGTATGGGGAGAGAATGTAGAGACAAGGAAAAAACCCTAGAGTTGGCTGGAACAATTCATCATGATGAATCCTGTTGATGTGTGCTTGGCTATGGTGAATTGAGGAGTAAAAAAAAAGTCTTATTTGATGACTGTGGAGTTCATCCATTTCCTTCTCCTGTGAAACATTTAATTTAGAAATAGTTTTATATTGGCAAGCCTTCATTGGTCTATTTTTCTTTGGTTTTATACTAAACTTGAATAGGGGCAATGTGTCCTATTGCACTGTGTTGATAACTACTGTTAAAGCATTTGGTTAAGTCTTTGTATAGACTCTAATATAGAGGTTGAGTATAAGTAGCCAAGAAATTAAAGGTAAGCCCTATTTATAGTCCTTACAAATAATGAATAATAGTGCCAAGAACCAAAGGTGCTTATTATTAAGGGTGCTTATTATTAAGAGTGTTTTCTGGCAAAACCCTCTCCCCTGTCTCTTCCTCCCTCTGTGTCTCTCTCTGTGTCTGTGTCTCTGTCTGTCTCTGTATCTCTCTCTCTCTCTGTCTGTCTGTCTGTCTGTCTGTCTTTCTGTCTCCTGTGTCTATCCATATTTGTGTATGACAGGTGATGGAAGATAGGCATAAAACAAATTTGAGGTAGGTTATAACTTTACAGAGAAAGTACCTACTTTAAAATGTTTGTGTGATAAGCCCTTACTAAATATTTTAGTGAAAAATTGTGACAGGAAAACTTTAAAATTAAAATATGATAAAATAGTTTGACATATGTATATATTGGTCCTAAATTGTGAGTTGCTCATTTATGGAAAACAATTTAAGACAATGTTTAATGAACAGGTAACTGATAAAAATTTTATCTTTTTTATATTCTAGGGTCTCAAAACCATCTCCAGGGAATTATATAATTTTCTTTGAATAAATTATTATTAACTGATAAAACTTTCTCCCCTTTGTTGTCCGATTCAGGTCTAAATCTTCCATACCCTGTTTATCCTGATTGTTTGAAAGAAGGGTTCCTGCTGCTACGGGATTTTTGTAATCACTGGGAGACTGTAATTCTATAAACATATCCATTAATTAAAATGCTTTCCCCTCTCTGTCCTAAACATAGCTGTGCAACTTGATCACAGTTGTGAATAGTTAGCTGTGTATATTAGCTGTTTAATGCTTGGCTTGCCATCAAGACATTAGTTTGGGCGGGGGGAGGCTATTCCTTAGTGCAAACCTCTTCCAGAATGACAGAATGTAGGAACTAAAACTTTAGAAATGATCTAGTTCAACATCCTTTCCTAAAATTTGAAAAGATGAGAAACTGAAGACAAGAGGAATAAAATGATTTTTCCAAAGTCACATACAGTGAGTTGAAAAGTCAAGATTCTAACAAAAGGAACTATGCACTTTTATATGGTGTTTTTAAACATTACAAAACCTCATAGCCCCATTACATAGGTAGTTTATCTATCCCCGTTTTGTAAAGAAGAAAATGAAATTAGGTGAATGACTTGCTTAGGATTACTTAACCAATAGCAGGATTTCAATTTGTTTTATTTCAGATTTTTTTTAATGTCTTCTATGAGTATAACTTTAAAACTTTTTGATCAGATCAACAATTCTGTTTATTACTACCTTGTGACCATTAGCAAATCACTTGACGCTCAATTTCTTTATCTGCTAAATGAAGGGCTGGCCTTGAAGGTCCCATCATCTGCAAATCTATGATCCTCATTTCTAATATGAAGGAGTTTGACCAGATATCTCACTTCTATATCTAATCAAACCAAAGTTTCCATAGAGAAAATATTTAGTGCTCATGTCTTTGAAAGTTACTGAGAAGAATTGCCTCCTACCACAGCAAATACTGGGGCCGGAGGGAGGGGGAGAGGGGAAGAGGGGAGTAAAAAGGAAAGAGTTAGATCTGTAGGATAGAAGTAGATTATACAAATCGTTAAAATACTCAAAGTGAAATTTAGACTTGCTAGTTTGCATTGGAAATTGCTTTGAAGATGCTCATGTTGGAGGAATTCCAGTCAATATAATAATATTTATTGAGGGCTTCTTATGCACTGTACTGTGGAGACTATCCCTCAAGAAACTTACGGTATAATAGGATGGGGCTGGAGGAGTAACCTAGGCTTTGGAATAGAAACCAAGCAGAGATGCTGATAGAAAACAATTTGTATCACTATCATTATTTTAACACATGCACTTTAAAAAAAAATTAGTTTTGAGGGAGAAATGACCAAACTGGCAGAATCCTCTCATTCCTTCAGATACTCAATAAAACAGGACATTTTGAAGAACAAAAGATTATTCAATAAGAAAGTTTAAGAAGATGATAAAATAGTTAGCTCTGGATACATTAAAAATAACAAAAATAATTTAATCTTAGAGAATTAGATAGATTAGGTATTGTCTTTATAAATATGATTTTGTTATTCTTAGTGCTGTTTCCCAGATTGTGTAGTTTGTGAAGTATGTACATTACTGTTTATGTTTTTTTTTTTTTTTGGTTTAAGTTTCATGTAAAACTGATTCATAAAACCTCTGTTGCCATTTCATGGACTTATTAAACTCCATTATTATTTGACATTGATAGAACAGACCTCCTGAAATATCAAAACTGACTAATTTTTGCTTGCCACTTTATTCCTGTCCAACAGTTGAACTATGGCTCACCCCAGTTTGTTTTTTTGGCATCTGACTTGGCTATTTATGGTGTAATAGGATCCAGAATGTAAAGAGAGTAGTCCATCTGTTGTCTATCATCTTTGCTATATAATCTCTCTAATGTCTCTGAAAATAGTGAAAATTCACTAATTTGTAGAAAGTTTCTAAGTCTCCATTTTCTCCAGAAAGTTAAATTTTTAAAGCCAATGCTGTTTATTAGTTACATATTTTAATATAATTGAATTAGCTGTATTCTAAATAGTAGGATGTCATTTCCTAAGAAAAGTAGCAGAAGTAATGAATTAAATAGTTTTTTCTAACCATAATGATTAAATAATTGCTTTAATAATGTAATTTTTCTACTCTGCATATTTAATGATATTAAGCAATTAAATCCTGTTTACTTTTGCTAACTTATGATTAAATGATTATTGTATTTTTAAAATATTAATTGTTTTAATGCAATATACTAGACATTAATTGATTTTCATTTTATAAGAAAAAGTCCAAACTCAAGTAATTCCTATTAGCTTAATAATAGAGAGTATAGATTGAAACGCTTTTATTTTTTAAAAAATATATTATTAAACATTTTTGTCTTTACATTCTATTGTTTCTTACCTAATCTTCTCCAAATTGTACCCTCCTTTGTGCCAAATAAAAAATAATTGAGCAAAAGCATTAGATGTAGATAATATATCAGATAACATATGCGGTAGTCTTTCTCCCTTTCTCTTCCCCCATCATTCTCCTGTGAGGAAGGAAATCTTTTTCATTCATTATCTCTTTTATAAAACATTCATCGGTTTTTCTGTCACTCAAGAGATCATGTTCCCATTAAAAAGTGAATTCCTTTAGAAAAGGGATTCTCCTTTGCCTTTTTTTGTATCCTCACCTAGCATTTAGCAAAAATGCCTGGCACATAACAGGTCCTTCTAAAATGCTTGCTGAAAAAAAAGGAAAAAAAATTCTTGCTGGCTGACTGAAAATTCCTTTTATTTATCTTTTCAGTTGTACTAATGTCATATATATATGTATATATATATTATATATATATATATATATATAAATTTATCTTATTTTGTTCTTTTTATACAAACATTGCCACATTTCTCTTAATTATTCTTCATTTATCATTTATCATTGCAAAATGCTCTAATTCATATGTCTTTTTGTCATTCTTGAATCAATGGACTATCCATATTGTTTATAATTTATTCCTAACACAAATAATATTACTGTGAATATTTTGGTTTATGTGGGGCATTTATTTTGGTCAGTTACCTTCTTGGGTTATGTGCCTAGTAAGCTTCTTTGCTGAAATACTGGTTTAAAAGGATTGCTATATGTATATCAATTGATTAATTTCATGAATTGAAAGTACAGAAATATTTCTGACATTGGCTGTATTTTTTAATCATTCTAAATTCGAATTAATACCATTTCTGATGAATTTTACCACCTTGACAAGTACTTTATCAATCTACATGAACCTTTGCCCCAAGGCCTTACTCTCTTGATTAGTGACTTTTCTGTTCTTTTAAAAAATTCTTTAAAAAAAACATTCTGAACTTGAGAAATAAATTATCTCCAATAACATAGTAGAATAAGGAAAAACGAAATTGCAAAATCATCATGTTCAATTTGCTATAGCTTTTAAATATACCATAAAGTTATCATGAGACTTTTTTCTTTTTTTCTTCCCTTCTTCCCTCCCTTAGAGATATTATTGGTGACTTTTCTCATCTGGATGGCCATTTCAGGAAGGGGCTCTCTTCCTGTACACTCTAGTTAGCTAGAAACATAGGCTGTGTCACCATACCTGTTTACCATTGCCTTGTCTGAATTCAAATTCATAAGCTTGGATTTTAAAGCCTTAAATAATATGACCCCAGACAACTTTTCTAGTTTTATATCACTTTTTATCCCTTTTTATATCTTATTGAAATATCTCATTTCTAAGAGGTAGCATTTTGTGTGGGCTATCTTGGGAATCAGAAAAACACATTCAAGTCCATCATGAAGAGGAACACGTTTTGTGATCTTGGCCAACTTAACTTTTAAGTGTTATAGGTAACTCTGTAAGAGACTTAGTTGCAGAGAAAGGTGTTGATTTGTATTAGTATGAATTCTTCACTCTGGTAATCCCTGTGCCAATGAAATCACAAGTCTAAGACATTTTTGTCCTCATATCCTATAGTCTATTTTTTCTATTTTAGAATAAAATATAACATTATTAAAATGCATTTGATATTTCTACTTTGCCATAAAGATAGGATAAATTTTGCTTTTATCATTGTTTCAGCATAAATGTAATTTTTATCATTGTTTCTTATCAGATCTATTTTCTCTTGATCAAGGAAAATTTTAGAAAATTCTTCCTATCTTCCAAATTCAGAGAAAAGACAATCCACATGTATATAATGGATAGAATATGGGGACACACGACTTAGGAAAATTTAGATTCCAGTCTTTCCTCTAACTACCTCTGAAACTTTGTGTCTCATCTAGTAAATCAAAGTAAGGTTGCAATCTGCTCTGTTAAAAGGAGATTTAATGCAAATTCCCTGTGCTGAAGAAATCACAGATCTTTTCAGGTATGTGCATCTCCTGAAGAGTACTCTGATTTCTATGACTTGTGAACAGAAAGAAAGTGGAGTTCATCCACTTTAGAGTATTCCTCAGACATTCTGGAGAGAGCAAGGACAATATCAGATGATTTATGAGAACCTACAACTATGATATGTCAAATGAGATTCACAGTTCTGCTATAAAGATTAGTTGAACTTTTCAAAAAACACACATTTTTACAGCGATATTCTTATACATAAATACAGTACAAATAACATACAAAAGTAGAAAGCATTGATGATCAAATAGCGCTCATCAAAGGATCCTGTGAAATAAACTGTCAGGTAGCAGAGATGATAGGCCCTGTTTCTCATTTTATACTACACAACAAACAGATCCAACATGGGGTTCACCTTGAAGTCTCTGGTAGAATGGCATTTGACTTAGCTGCTGTGGATTGGGGAAAGCTGAGAAATTATTATTTTTCTTGTTACTCTATCTCCCTCTGCTCTAATGCAGTAAAATATCTTTTTAGATTACTCCTGTTATGTAGCCTGAGAATTTCACATCCAAGAGTCCAAGTAACCTTTTACTTTCAAAGAAAGCTATTTATTTGAATTTTTAAAAATAAATTATAAATTAAACAAACCTGATTTATAAGCCTTCAGAGTAAGTCACTATTAACTCTGTTTAGAAAGAGAAATTTGCAGAATGCAGATATTATTTATATTTTACCAAGATTATCCAAACTGCCAATAAATACTGCTTTGAATTACATCATGATTCTTCTCATTTGGGGTAATTTGGGGAGGAAAGAAAAAACCCATGTATATAGAGCCTAGTTGGTGCCAGCCATCATGCTGTAATTCTTTTATGCATATTACCTCATTTGATAGGTACTGGGAGAATATGACTTGTTGAGTGATAGAACTTTGAAGTTGTAGCTTATATTGAAAATGGGAACAACAAGGAAGGTGGGTGTTGTTGACAAATTTTCTGGCCTACCCTTCATTTGTGAGAATAGGTAGCATTCCAGCATAATAATTGCTGACTTTTGCAAATTGTTAACAATTATTATCCCCATTTTAGATAATTGAGGCAAATGGTGATTACAATGACTTGCTCAGGGTTCCACTGCCAGTAAGGATCTGAAACTACATTTGAATGTAGCCTAGACAGTCTCTAGCTGCAAAATTCTATCTAGCTGATTGGATTTTCCCATTTTCACCATTGACTTTAGGTTCAATATTCAGTCTTCCTCATTTTTGCATTTGTTAGTGAAACTAGGTAATAAATAGGTTATTATTTCAAATATCATTATCAATACAGTTCAAATGTTCTTGAAAGAGTTAATGTAGTTTCCATGGTACCAAACTTTTTTTTTTTTCTGGGAAGAGATTAGGCACTGGGTGAATCCACTTTGGTATATATAACTTTCATTGAATTGTTAATTAAGAGAGTTGTTTTAAACCTTTTATGTCCCTTTCATTATATGAAAGTGAATATTTCCAGCTCCAGGCCAAAGAAAAGAAATGGAGTCTTGTATTTCATTTTTCAACTCCCAACTGTGGAGGTATATTAAACCCAATTCTCCCCAGTGGCTGTCACTTCCTATAGCTATGTAGGAAGGTGCATTAGCCCTTTTAGGCCAGCAGGTACTATTTAATGCATTACTTCCATAATAGAGCCCATTGTGTTATTAACACACAATTCTGGTGTTCAATATATAACCCACAACCAGTTAGAATGATGTTTTGAGCTATGGTCCATTTACTGTAATACCTGAATTCACTAAATTAAAGATAGGTAATATGAAGTATGCTTACATTAATCCTCTCAACAAGTTTTAAGGGAACAGCTCTAACAATGACTCCTTTCAAATGCGTAAAACTGTCAAGGATGTCTTGGTAGGCACTAGGAGAACACGACTTGTTCACTGATAGAAATGTGAAGTTGTAGTTTATATGGAAAATGAGAATTAAAAGGAGAAGCTGTTGGGTGTTATTGACATACTTTTCTGGCCTAGCCTTCATTTGGGAGAATATGTTGCATTCTAGCATAATAATTACTGACTTTTGCAAAGCTATTCAAAGTAGTTATTTTATATAACTATGCATACTTTTAAAAAGTATTATAAATTGATAGGTGTCTGTTACATTCAAAGTTCTTTCTCCCAGTCAACATGTATTAATTAAGAACTTACTATGGTCCTGGCATTAAACACTAGAGACTAAGTTTCTGGCTTTGATTCTGACATGACTTGACTGTATGTCACCTCTTGTTCAATCTTTTTTAAAGCCTTTCAAACACTGAGCTGTTCCCTTTTGATTTTAATACTTTTCTAAAACTAGAAAATACCTTTTGAGGGTTCAAGAGAACAGAAACAAATGTAGTCTATTTATGCTGCCCAAGGAAAGATACAGCCATTTATTGCAAAGCACCAGGAGCTAGAAAGGGTATTTTCTTTTAAGGGGAAAAAATTAAATAGGTAAAATATATATAGGTAATGACCATTCATTGTGGGTTTTTAAAAATTTTCCATTTTTTTCAATTTCATATCTTCTGCATTTGCCAATATAGTCTTCCTCAATAAAATTAGGATTGTTTTAACGATGTAAAAATAATTAGCACTGTCAGACTTTTTCAGGAAAAATTTGATAATGTTGAACTGTTTATTTTTTTAACAAGATTTTTTTTCCTGAGAATTTCTGATATAACCTCTATTGTTTCATGTCAACCTCTACAAAGAAAGGGAAGATGTCTGCCCATATCTCTTCTTCAGAATCATGCTTGTTCATTATAATCACAATGAGTTTCATTTTTTTCAACACTTTTGTCATTTGTGTGTTTAACTTTTGTGACTTGAAGAATTCTCATGATTTTATTATAAAATTTACTTTCAGTTTGAGTAGACAACTACATATTTTCAGCTCTATGCAGCAGAGACAAAAAAAAAAGATAGGTATCCTTTGAGCAAGTATGTGGACTGGCCTTAGTGCTACACTGATCTTGTTCATTGTACCATTGTAAAGAGTCCCCTGTGCATTTGTTGTCTATTTTCATTATTTACCGTTGAAACTCAAATTTTGTGTTGCAGTTATGGCCCCAAAGCATAGTTGGTCCTTTGAGTTGTAAGTCCAATCATATAAAGTTAGTAATGAAGGCAGCATAAATAAAGGCATTAGATAAACTTCATTCCAGAATTTATGTAGTTATTGTTGACCCGGAGACCTATAAGGATGTCAAACAATCCACAAAGTAGACATGGGGTTATTTTAATTTGGTGAATCCTTCCTAGTCTCCATTGTCATTCACCAGCTGTGAAGGACAGAGTCAAAGGTGATGTTGAGATCTTGCCAGCCTCAGTATATCTTCTAGTAGCATCAACTGAAGTCCTTCTCCTTTCGTTTTTAGAGAGTGATCAAAGGGATAAGGGTAGGGGAAGGAAGGAATGCCAAATTTGCTGCAGCATAGTATAGAGTTCAGTGCCCTCACACCCCCGTCTGAGACAGTTGAAGTTAGTATTCAGAATTCAAGACATATGAAGAAAGATATTATCTGCATCTTTTGCTGCTTTGATCTTTTGGTATTACAATTAGCTCCATGTATATGGAATTTAAAATATATTTTAAAAGTAGTATGTTTTCAAGAACTTTTAAAAATAAGAACAAAATCTTAAATTATTGGTCCAAATTCAGATTTTGTAAGGATATAAAAGAGGCAAAAAAAAAAACATCACAAATGAAACAAAAAACTAGCCCAAAGCACTTTGATACTCATTTTGTGGGATTTATGACATTCTGACATATTTATCTTTTCCTGTTTCATCTCCTTTTCTCCCCTTATACTTTTTTTTTAGCATTTTATAAGCTTTTAGTGATTCAATAAACATCTTTATGTAGACTCCTAGATTTATGTATTCTGCCCTAGTCTATCAATTTACCTACATCTCCTTGCCCCTGTTCCAAATCAACAACTTCTTTTAGATATCTCTAATTGCATGTTTTATAGCATCTCAAACTGATTGCATCCCTAAATCCTTTTGAGGACACCTATATCTTTCCATTATTCAAATACACAAGCACAACATTACACTTGACTTTTTTTTCTTTTTTCTGCCTCATGCACTAATAGCATTCACTGTATTCCTAATATATAATCATTTGAAAAGTTTTGCCAGTTCTACATCTACTTCTCTCATCTGTCTTTTCTTCTATTCACATGGCCATTATCATAGACAAAGTCTTTATTACTTTTTCTCTCACTTGTAGTATCACTGAACTTACAGTAACATGGAGTTGTCAGCTTTCTCTCTCTCTCTCTCTCTCTCTCTCTCTCCCTCCCTCCCTCTCCCTCTCCCTCTCCCTCTCCCTCTCCCTCTCCCTCTTCCTCTCCCTCTCCCTCTCCCTCTCCCTCTTCCTCTCTCTCTCTCTCTCTCCCTCTTTCATTCTCAGTTCATTATAATTGCCATTTTAAACTCTGTCGAATACCATTTGAGCTTATCCTTGTTCGTGTATCTTCAATGGCTCCCTCTTGTCCCTAGGAAAACAATAAAAAAATTCAACTATCTTCTATCAGCCTCTTACAAGGCACAGATTATGTGCTAATTTATACCAGTATTTGTTTAAATGCACTCCACACATTACATAATGTAAGCTCTTTGAAGTGAAGGAAGGAACTATTTTTGTATAGTCCTTGTATTCATAGGATTCCTAGCACCTTAGCATAGTGCTTACTACATATCCATGTTTGATCAATGATTACTGGAATTCTTGACATTATTGACAAGAATTTATAATACTTGACAAAGTATATTATAAGATTTTAATAACCATAGTTCTTACCATATCACATTGCATATACATAGTTGGCACTTGAATATTATTATAAATAGCTATTTTTATTATTTTTATTATAAAACTGAGTCTTTAAATAACAAGTTCTGTTTCTCATACTTATCACTATCCCAAAACATAGTTATCAGTCACCTTTGGTGAAAAACCATAGGCTGTACAAGGAGACTACTAGTCAGATTAGATTAGATGTACATTCTGAAGAATATAAAGTGATTTTGAATTCTTTCCTAAAGCACAGCTATCAAATTAAATTTTTATAAGGCGTTATTAAAATTATTTAATATTGAAAGTAAATTAGTATTAAAGGGAAAACCTGTAAATGTGTAAAATAGGCTTCAAATAAAATATGAAATATGCTAGATATAACAGTGAATTTAAATACCTTGGTAAATTCTGGATGTTCCATTTTGTTAGGTATTTCATTAATTGTAAAAATTCTGACAGTCAAATAAATCTGTCCTTTCAAAGTTAGTGGGTTCTTGGGGGTTTTTTGAGAGTAGGGTTTAAATAATTTCTTTCTCTACATTATTATCTCACTTAGTAAAACATCATCTCTCCAATTTGTTGCACTTGTCCAATAGGAGCAATGCTAGTATAAGGGCCCTAAAGCCACCAACAGCTGTGAAACAATCAAATGAAAGCCATAGCTCCAGCCATGAACTTCTTCAAGTTCAATATTCCATCATGTATGTTTTATAAACATCCTTCAAGGTTTGGAAAAACAGCTTTAGAAACACACTGAGTCTGGGTTTTATCTTAAGTGACTTTTCTTATTTAAATGTTAAAGAAATGTAACAATAATTTTACATGGGACACTGGGAAATTAAGCTACCATAGCATTTATATGATCTTACTAGACCTAGAGATTGACTATTGGAATTCAGTTTACTGGTGGCTAGCCATAAGCCCAGGTGCTAAATTATAACAGTTTATTGGTACATGTTCTTCACATAAAGATGAAAAGTCGGATCATTAAAATAGAAATATTACCTAAGACACATTTGGAAAATTTTACTACCTACAGGTGGCTGCTTTTTTTTCTTTCCCATTTCCCTTTTATTACATAAATTATCTCTTTTTTTCCCTAGTATTTGCCCAAATGCCTTGTGAAAGGAAGTTCATATTTCACAAAGAAGACCCTAGTTGCAATCAATTCTTAACTTTACCCTTTAGTGGCCATGTAAAGGTGAACAAGTCTCTGACCTTAGTTTTCTCATTTCACAGTGCTGTTTTGAGAATCAACTGAGCTAATGTAGATGAGAGTGATTTGTAAACTGTAAATGCTCTGCAAGTCATATGTTATAGTATATAAAAGCTTCCAAAAAGTACAATGTATTTTTCTATCGCAAATAAGAATGAATGATTCTGAGGAGGAAACATTTTGGTTAGAAAAGTTGATCATCATCCACATTTTCTGTTGGAATATTTGAATATCATATAATAAAAAGAGTAAAGAGATACTTTACCAAAATAATACAAAAGCCAGAATTTTACTTGAATTTCTGAATAATGGATTATTAGCAGTCATAGTATTTCTTTTTTAAATTTATTGACACCATTTTACATGTTCTTTCATGAAATGTAATGATTATGGTCTAGCAATTGTAAGGATTTCTTAAGATATCTTTCTTTCCTTAGCTATTCTTTCTTTGATAGTAGAAATATGTATTTTCCTTTCTCCCTAATATAGGAAAAATTGCTTTGAAAAGCCTAACTGCTACATATTTAGACTATTTGTTAACTGATATTCCCATTGGTGTATGATAAAGATATTTTCATGGGTTACATTAATATGAAGACATAAATTGTAGAGATTTTGGTATCTCCATTTTAAATTATTTAGGACCTTAGCAGAATCACTGGGTATGGGTACATCATCAAGGAAAAAAAAACTTTTTTTTTCCTTATGAAAAAAGTACATTTTCTAAAAACTTTCTAAGGTATAGATTGAATATACTCTAAAAATGAAAAAATTCAAATGTAGGAATAAGTACCAATTATGAAGCATTGCATTTGGTTATTAGTCATGTTCCTCATTTAAACAATGCTATTTGGATATTTCTCTTTTTTATGTTTTGTATTTGATACTTTAGTATTAATAATTTTAATATCTATTCCAAATAATTTATATAGAGTTCACCTAGGTTTTTGCAGCTTAAAAGATGGCATTTATTTTTCTCTCACATCCTGTTGCTTAGTTTCATTTTGGAATAAAAAATAAATACTGAAGTTTTCCTTTCAGTTAGTCAATATAAACAAAATGTCTTGCAAATGTATGCTATTATTTTTCATAGAGAGGAGGAAGATGTGTTGTAATAACTAGCTAAAATAACCATAACCAAAACATCCTGCTGTAGAAAGGTTGAACTCTTCATATAATGGACATCATCAAATGCCAGACTGTTTTTTTTTTGGTAGGGAGGGTAGGTGATGAAAGACAAGAGGAACAGAGATTGCATTTCAGGATGCCTGGCCATTCATGCCATTTACCTCTGTTCAGCAACTTGCTAACTGGCATTTGACTAACAAAACACAGCCCCGTGTATATTTTTTTGCAATAACATGTTGATCACATTCAATATGCAGAGATAGTTAGATGCATTAGTCAATTTAGATGGAATTTATTTTAAATTCTGCACTCAACTATCCTGTTCATTTTCTATTGTCCTTAGTCTAAAATTTAGTTTTTTAAATGTTGTTCAAGAAAAAGAAATGTTAGTCTTCTTCCAAATAATTTGGCTTTTATGGTTATATACATATATATATATATAAATATTATATATGTGTGTGTACATACATATATATGTATGTTTCTGTGCTATATCCATAAATATTCTACTTGGCATATTAAAGTTATAAAAAAAAAGAACAATTTTCCATAAAGAGGAATAAGTGAACACAAATTTATTGTATGCCTATTATGTCAATCCATAGATTTCAATGTGAGTAGAAGGATATCCAGAGTGTTTTAATTAATGAATTAAAAAAGGAAAACAAGTTCATTTTTTCACAGATTAGCGCTTTCTTTTCATTATGGAATGAAACTAATAACTCTTAGGCCTTAATTGTACTCAGATGCTCTAATGAATCAATGGCAATCTATGCAGTGTCCATGCAATGACCATCTGTCTCATCCTATTCAAATCTATTGGCTGATGTCCAGAAATTCAGCACATGGGATCTACCTATCTTTTTTGAGGTCCTTTATGATTTTCTCTTACACCCTGAAGACACCAATGGAACAAATGAGCTGCCTATTGGTTTTCTTTCATTTTTACCCAGGGACTAACCTATATTTTTTGTCTATCATGCATATCCTTTATAACACCTTTTATTTTGGTTCTTCTTTGTATGTTCTTACTTTGATATATGTATTAGGACTTAGGACTTTCTCACAATTATCATATATATCTCTGTTGCCCTTTGAATGATATTTTTAAAAACTACAGGATGTCATTATTACATCCATAAAACATTCTTCAAAACTTAAAGTGTGAGTCGAATGATAAAGTTAAATCAAGAAACCACCTCAGCAAGTGCTTATTAATACCTTATTAGGAGCAAAGTTTTTTTTTAGAAAATACTGAGAAAATTAGCTAAATAAGGGCTAGTATCTGTTTTTCAAGATCCTTCCATTTAGAAAAGCAGTTAAGAGTTAAAGAAAATACTGTTTTAAGATTTGTGAATAATCAAATTGAATCTGTGTTCTGAATGAGTTGGAATTTCCCTCTAATGACTGAAAATTGAAATCAGTTTATGCTACTCCATCCCTTTTTGACTCTAGCGAGATGTCCTTCCATGATTTTGCTACAGACAGTGCATCCAGCATATCTGAGGTCTTACTGACTTTCTCCTGATATGATAAAAGTAGCAGTGGAAGCATACTGGCTGGCTGTCATCCTTCACCACTTTGTGAGTTCATCTTTTCTTCATAATTGCAATTTCCTGATGGTAGTCTTCACTCCTGCTCTACTTTTGAGATAACTCAATTAATATATTTTACAACCTGTTCACTTCTTCATTACCTTAATGTAAAACTCATTTTAATTTTTTAGGGATGGTTGTTTTCCATCCTTTGATGCTATGCAGAAAGTCTCCAGTTTCACTAGAAGTTTGAGATCATTAAAAACTTTGCCATCTCCAGAAGGTAACCCAGTCTGTTCTCCTCCTTCTTCTGAAAGCTGAGCTCAGCTCATGTATCTGTACTATCTGTCTCAAATATACATACTGCTCCACATGCTCTGTAATTTCTTTTTTTCCATATGCATCTTGTAATTTGGATAATAAACATTCTTTATCCACTTGATCTTTCATATGTGAATTGTCAGCTAAATAAATGTGTGTGTGATTATATATTTAGTCATTATAGTTCTCTTACAGAAAGTTCTGCAGTATACCAGGACTTTATGTAATCAGAACAATGTAATCCACATTTAGAATAATATGAAAGACCTGCACCATTTCCCTCTAACTGGTATTTGATATTAAATCTTCCATCATAGTCGCAAGCACCTTTGGCAAACATACAGCTTTCCATTTTTATGCCTCATCTGGTGTTTATTATCAAAAAGATGTTAAACAGAATAATTTTTGTTAAATTGCTCAAGGAATCTTGATTTTGTTTAATGTATTCTTGGGATATCTTAGATGAAAAAGCATAAAGTGATGTTCTGATTTACTAAATCAAATGCTATTTCATAATCACTCCAAAAGTATAATGGGATCATATCTATCTGTTAATTTTCTATATCTGTCAATGAATTGTGACGTGATAGTTTTGATCCATTATTCAGTGTTGTTTGTAAAATCTTGTCTCCTGCTAATACCTTCCTATAGGCTGTCTTTAATCAGTGTATAGGTGACTCTCATGAAAAATTTCTAAAGGTTGCTGAATAGACATTAAGTAGTGATTGACACTTTTCTGTTATATTTTTCTTTCATTATAATGAGTTCTTTCTCTTCTTCCTTATTGTTTTGGTATCTTCTTCTCCAAATACTTAAAATATTTATTCCTGAAAATTTTACTGCCAGCCTAAGTAACATTCTGTTATTCATACTTGGCCCCATTTGGCTGATTTCCCCTTTTTCATTCTTTTTAATGCTATTTCTATATCTAGTCCTGTGATACTAAGGTTTGAGTATGATATTTCCATTGACCCTGATGGAGAAAACAGGTTGTTAAAAATGATTTTTTTCTATCTTTTCCATTTTTCTTCACTTTGTTGTTTTTATCCTTTTGGATGACTTTGCTCAGTCCATCTTTTACATGTAGATGTTTTGCCAGTATTTCTTGAAGCTTGCCCTTAACTGCTTTTCTTTGCTTTATTAAATGGTACTGCTCAAAAATGTCCTATCAACCTCTTTTAAAATTTTATAAATGAATTTATATTCTAATTTGGTTTTGCCTTTGACAAGCCATCTCTTTCTATTTGGTAAATAAGTCAGATGGTTGCTGATTAAGGCATTTTGGGGGCTCTTTTGGTCTTCTTGTTGAGACAATCAATTTACATATATTAAATTTTTGAATAAAATTGTAATCAGTATTGATGTCATTTCTGTTATTCATTTTACATTTTAAATTACCTGCCTAAATAGTTTAGTTTTACTATTTCACATCTTTCTGGCTTTTTAAAAAAACTCATTCTGATTTGGTTTTGACAAATGAATAGTCTGATTATATGAAAAAGCTGATTATTGAATAGTTACCACATCAATAACAGTATTTTTTGGCATGTTAAATATAACCGTGTGTGTGTAAGCGTGAGTGTGTGTGTGTGTGTGTGTGTGTGTGTATGTGTGTGTGTGGTGTGAGATTGTATTTGCTATTTGTGATATTTATCTCTTACCAGTAATTTTCTCAAAAAATGTGTTAATCATATAAAGGCAACACTTCTGTGTAATCTAGAAATGTGTAGCCATTCTCCTTCTCACTTTCTGAACCTGTTGTACTTTTTATTTCTCATCCTTTTCTACATCTTTACATTAAATTCACTAAGTGGGGAAACAAAGTAGCAACATCTATTCCTTATAAAGTAATAAAACTTTTTCAGAAACTTTTTGGAAACTGGGAATAAGTCTCAAGTCATTAATAGTATCTTGGTTGCTTAGCTAGGGCAAGAGAAATCAGGAATGCCTCTGGCTCGACAAATGCTTCTGATTAGCCTGGCACCATGGCAAAAGGCTGGAAAGCTACACCCAGCTGTTTAAATGCTATATCACTGTTGAATATTATTTCCATGTCATTATTAACCAAATTGCCTTTTGTTAACTGTCTTTTGTCAGATGGTCTACTAGTG
This sequence comes from Antechinus flavipes, assembly GCF_016432865.1. Taxonomy (NCBI): domain Eukaryota; kingdom Metazoa; phylum Chordata; class Mammalia; order Dasyuromorphia; family Dasyuridae; genus Antechinus; species Antechinus flavipes. The sequence goes on from NC_067403.1 coordinate 45,332,551, forward strand.
TCTTACTCCCCTCCCCCCAAATCTTAAACTTTCGGATTTTCTTCAAAGCCCTAGCCCAAAAGATTAAGGATTTTTGCATATTAATATTATTAATGCATATTAATAAAATAAAATTAATAAAATCTTAGCAACTTCTTGACCTTTTCATCTTTAACACAGTGCAATTGCTTGTCGCCATTATTTAGTTATGATTTTGGGGGGATAGATATTGATAAATATTACCAAATGTCCCATGAAATATCTTTTTGTTGACTTTTGACATACAATAAAACTTGCTCTCCTGCCCATTCTTTGCCTTATCAAGAAGTACTTGTCAATCATTCTTCTATTGATCAACAATTTCCTTCTTTTTATACCTTTGCTTATGGTAAGAATGGCCAGGTAGAAAAAATATAGCTATATTATCATTATAGCCACTTAGTGGTTATTGTATCAAGATACAATACAATTTGAATTAAGTTTTATAGATGCTCTAAAAACTGTGTGATACTATATCAGTATCTTTTTAAATTGGTGTATCTGTCCACTGTTAAGTGCTGAAAAGATAAAGGCAGGTCTGAACAAGTCACAGAAGGGCTTCAATGACTCCTTATTAACTCCAAGATCGAATCTAAACTCCTCTTCCATTTACAATCTTCTTATGTTTCTCTTCCCCATGTAATCTACAATTTAGCTGTTCCTTACATACATACTACACTCTCTGTTCTGATTCCATGCATTTCCATGTTTTTCCTCCTCCTCCTTGTCATCCATGTTCCCTGGATTCCTTTGGGACAGCTCAAATCCTCCTTATTTAAAAAAGGTTTTACCTTTTTACCATTACCACCTTTGCTCACTCACTGGTGAGATAATCTACTCAGTTTGTATTATAAATATACTTAGCTTTTTACATATTGTCCTCCCCTCGTTAGAATGTGAGTTTCTTGAGGGAAGCCACTGTTTACCTTGTATCCCTAGAAAAAAAAATCTAAAGAAAAGTAGCCCTTACTAAATGCTTGTTGATTCATAAATAATTAATTGGCACAAATTTTCTGCCACTCTAATAAGAAACAAAAGGTAGCTAAGTAGAATTGAAGATTTTTTTTTCAGGGGAGTGCTGGAGCCAGATCTAACTGGCTCTTGGGGCTTGATTTATTGTTTAATTGCTTGTCTAGACTTAAGAAAGTGTTAATAGTACAGGTTAAATTTAAATGTGTATATTCATTCTAACCTACCCCAACCCCTGCTTTGCCCTCCCCTTACTCCTAGCTTGTTAAACATTTATCAGCATAGCCCCATATTGCTCTATAAACATAGTGTGAGCTAGGCAAGAGTGCTCTGTAAGGATCTAGGAATGAAATCACCACCAGAATAGAGTTATAGGGATGCTAAGCTACTGATGCTGCTGTCATTTGAATAGTGCTTTAAGGCTTACAGAGCACCTTATATCTGTTATTTCATTTGAGTTTAACAATGCCCTTGGCCATTTTGTATTTTTTTCTGATTCCTTATATCATGATATTTTGAATACAGAGACAAAACTAAAAAAGTCCGAGAGCTTTCTTATCTCACTATGAAACTCCTTTTCTAGCTTACTTCTGAACCCCGTTACTTACAGAACAAACCAAAAAATCTGTATATAGAGAATAGATTTCAAAGATGACTGAAATATCAAAAAATAAGATCTATGAGAAAACTGTCAAGTGATTGAGAATATTATATCTCAAGGTGGGGGGAGGCAACTTTAAATATATAAAAATAATGTTGACTCTATGCTTCATATTTTAAAAAGGAAATAAAAAATAAGCTTCAACTAGAGAATTAGCAGTATTTAGGCTAGATGAAAGAATAAATTCCCAAGAAGTTAATATTATTAAACATAAGAATGAGCACTGATATAATGTGAAATTATAAATTTGTTGAGAGTTCAGGCCATGTATTTTTTAACCTGTCTCTGTTTCAATCATAATATTCTGTATATTGTTAAGTGTTGACAAAATAATTCATTGCATTTTAATCCAAATGTTCATTGAATACCTTTTCAAATAGGACAGGCTTATTTTTCTAAAATGAGGTTTTAATGGTCTTACAAGAAAGAAATGGGTAGGTTCAACAAGAACTTCTTGAAAAAATGTAATATAGTTTTTTGTACTTGATGAAGTACAAGAAGATTTGTTCAAGTTGTATGCTTTTTTGTAATAGCATAGCAGCTAAACTAAAAATTGTTTTTATGAATTGAGATGTTGCAGTGTAGTCTGAGAAACACAAAAAAGTTTTGCTGTTTTATAGGAAATATAAAAGTATAAAACAGATGTGGCCATAAAAATTGAGCAAAAAATTCCACTCTTTGTTCAGGAAGGCTGTTTCTAAAAAGAGTGGCGTTGTATAAATACATTCATATCACACAACTATATGAACTGTATTAAAAATGTTTTCTTGTACTCGGACTATTTTAAATGCGCACACCCCTATTCAACTAAAGCCTAAAACATAAAAAATATGTTTTCAAAATTCATGTATGATGTGAAGTATCTTTTGTTAAAAAAAAGACTATGATCTGTTCCCTTTAGACATAACCACATATTCCATTGTTAATTTGTTTTGCAACCTGTAAGGCAGTATCCCAATGGGAACCTCAACTCCCTATATATTATGCAGAGGGAATAAACATTGAAATATGCATCCTATGGAAACTTGAATACTTGAATAATATTTAACTTCTCTGGCTCTAAGACCCTAATATTTATATAAAGGCTAGGAGGGTGAAGTATTTAAATGTTGTTTCCAGAACTCTCTATGGGATGTTGTGTCCATCCCTGGAATGGCCACTTAGCTGTTTCAGTCATTGGAATGAGGAATAGGTCCATCTTGAATGTCACCTGCAGTTTAATGTAGATTTCTCCCAGGTATTTTCCTAGAGATGCATTTGCTCGCACTCCTGTTGCTTGAGTTTTCTATCACAATTTTAACTAGATCTATGCCTCACACTTTCCCAGAGCAAGAACAGACTCTGGCTTCTTTTTATAAATAAATTACAGATTCTCCATGTAATCCTACTGGCAATTCCTTTATCATATACTCCAGATAATATTTTGATGAAAATTTTATTTTCAAATCTTTTGGGGTAAAATCTTGTAACATAAACCATTGCTATTTAATTGAACAGTCTCAAAAGGGTTAGCCTTTAAAACTTAGGGGGAAGCTTTCTATTATTTATTTTGAGATCTAGCTTTAAAATTGAATATTGAAGTAGAATCTTGCTGAATATTTCCCTGGTGACTTGAAAGAGTTAAGGCAAATTCACAAGGTACCAACTTTTCAACTAGACTAGCTTAAAGCAAGTAATATTGGACTAAATGTTCCTTTCTCCTTTTTCTATAAGCACTTGTTTTACTTAACTATCTCAATATCCAAAGTTGACTCCCACCTACACAAATAACACTGATTTAGTAAAACTGTGGACATTTGTTGTGAATTCATCATTTAGTTAGTATTTATTGAACATCTACCATATCCATTAATGCTCCTGTGCCAGATATTACAAAAGAAACATATAACCTGGCATTGACTTCTAGAAGCTGCCATGATCATGGGGAAGGTAAGACTTCACACATAAAAGAAATGTTATAACAGTAGAATAAAAAAAAATGCCAATACAACATAGTAATTGAAGGTTTACAATGTCATTATCATTTGTATAATTCCTGCTATGTTCCAAGTACTGTGCTAAGTGCTTTCCAAATATCTCATTTGATCCTTGCAAAAATCTCTGAAAGATATTATTTATCTTCTTTTTTACAGATGGAAAGTAAAGAAAGCAGTTAAAGTTACTTGTCCAGAATCACATAGCAAATGTATGACACCAGATTTAAATTTAGGTTTTCCTGGTTCTAGTCTGGGTGATGCTTTAATATTTGCCAAGTCCTTTAATTATTGATTCTCACAACTCTGGGAGGAAGATGCTAGTATTTTTACAGATAAGGAAACTGAGTCTAAGAGAGGGTTAGTGTCTGAAGCTGGCTTTGAACTTAGGTCATTCTCACTAACTATGCATTTAGTCATCTAGCTACCTTTTTATTGCTCCTTTTTTCCTACTCCCTTTCTCTCCGGAAAGTGAATCAGTCTCAGCCCTTTTAAGTTAAATCAATAGGGTGTGATAGGTATAGCCATATCCTAGAAAGCACGGACTTAGAAAGGAACATGGTATGTTTGAAAGATTACAAGGAGACCAGATATTTAGTAAAAATATTCAAAAAACAAGCAAAAACTTCATCTGCCAAAATAAAAGTGCACAGCTAAACGTTACTTAGAATGAGTTCCTGCAATTGTATGATAACAATAGACTGCTTTTAAGGTATCAGATGTCTTAATGATAGTTTTGTTGCCAGAGATGTGGTTGTTATCCATAATTGCCTTTTCAGCTTTTTTTCTCAGACTCCTATGACAAAAGGCCATATATATATATATATATATTCATACATGTGATTTGCATGTAAACTTTATAAGCATATATAAATCATATGTACACATGACTATATAAATGTACATATATTCAAATATAGAATGTTCTACTGTCAAATGTTTTTTTCCTAAATATTAATCTCAGGCTAGGGGTTTCCATAACTGCAGAAAAATGTTTTAAGACTTTGAAAGCAGAACAATTGTCTTCTTATAGGATCTGGTTATACTATAAGTATGTGATGCATTAATAATGATGTTTGAACAACTTTCTCTTGTTAAAGGACACATTAAAACATTGTGAATAAAATTATCAACATCTTAGCTAATTTAAAGAAAGCATGGAAGAGTAGCAAGAATGTTTTGTTATAGTCATTGAGATTTCTGATACTTTAGAAGCAGCTTATTGTTATCATGCACGTTGCTGAAATTTACATTTTCATCTTAAACGTTAAATGAAGGGATTGTTTTTAATACTATAGGAGCCTAAAACATTGGATATGGAACCCACCAATTCTAATAATGGATAGTTTAAAAGTTGGCACCTTAATCTATGGGACAAAATACATTGCCCAGAAATATACCTTACCTTTAAGAACAAGTGCCATCAAATCAATTCCAATGCCATTAAAGAATGATAAGTAATAAATGATATAAAATGTACACATAGTAGGGCTAAAAGCAGGGAAAATATATATTCCTTTCAATAGAAAAAGCCATCTAAGGTCAGGTAGGTAATACAAAAGAACACTGACCTTGGAGTCAGGAATTCCTGAGTTTAAATATGGCCTCAGATACTTGACACTTAATAACTGTGTAATTCTAGGCAAGTCATTTAAACTTCTGTTTGACTCATTTTTCTCATCTGTAAAATAGGAATGTTAATAATAATAGAACTTTCCTCCCAGAACTGTTTTTAAGATCAAAGGAGGTAATAATTGCAGTGCACTTAGCACAGTTTTTTTTTATCATCATCATCAATCACAATGATGTATCTTCTCACCCTTCTTTTAAAAGTAGCACAAAGAAGTTGATTGCTGAATTAAGCCAAGAATTTCAGAGGCAGTATTATAGCACATTTTGGCAGTAGCTACAAAGCCCAGTCCTGATCCAATGACATGTTAGGTGTAGGAACATCTGGTACTCCACCCATTATTGAAAAGTTCTAATCACTGGAAAAATGTCAAGGATCTATAAGGGAACTCATCATTAATGAAGATGACAATTTGTCTCTAAATTAGAGAGTTAGAAACTTGGAGAGGTTGAATAACTTGATTTTGGTAGTCAATGGATAGAGTGTCAGGTTTACAGTCATGGAGACTCATTTTCTTGAGTTCAAATCTGGTCTCAGACATTTACTAGCTGTGTGACTGAATAAGTCACTTAAGTCTATTTGCTTCAGCTTCCTTATCTGTAAAATGAACTGGAGAAGGAACTGGCAAACCAATCCAATATCTTTAATAAGAAAATCCTAAATGGGGTCATGAAGAGTCAAACCTGAATGAAATGACTCAAAAAGGACAACACACAACTAGTACTTATTAGAACTGAGATATGAACCAAATGCTTCATATTGACTTGAGTACCTCCTATCTAATTTTCATTCTTCCAGGATAAAATGGCTAAAAAGCTTTGTTAAAAAACAAGAAAAATAATTTTTAAAAATTAAGGTGCAAGACAATTAGTATCTTTGAAAGCCATAGCACAATAATGAAGAAAAAAATCTATCCATTCTCTTAAAACGAAAAAAAAAAGGGTAGAAAAAAAAAAGAAAATATTCTACATTGTTCCTCTCTTGTTTCAAATGCAAACTTCTTTTGGTTAGAGTTTTATAAAATTGTATAAAACCTACTATTTCCTAAAAGTCTAGTAAATAATAAATGGTAATAATGAAGGAGAAAAGTAGATTCCTAATCCTCTGAACAATTTAGCTTTTATGTCAAACTCATTCTTTCAACAAAAATTTGAGTGCTTATTGTGCTGCTGATAAATGAAAGCACTCATAACTTTTCTTGTTATACAGATTGGAAAAGATATTTTAAAAAATTTAAACCATTTATTTATATTTTTTGTCATTTCCTGGAAAATAATTACATAATAATCAAAAGCTTTGTGCATGTGTGTTTGTATATGTGATATATATAATCTCTAACATTGGTGATAAGGTTCTATATTTTTATAAAGCCCCATATTTTATGTAACATTTAAGTGGCTATAATTCGGCTAGCTTTACCATCAGCAGGCATTAACGTCAGTCTATTGACACATTATAAAGGCACAAATGGAATGTAGGCTGGTGTACTGGTACTAGTGTTGAGATTTAATAGTACATCTGTATCATTTATCCCAGAGGGAAATAATACAGGATGTTGTCTTGTAATTTTTTACTACTGTATAATAAAATATAACCATAATAAATAGCATCTAAGCAAATAACAAAGCAGATTTGGACTGTATCCATTTATCTTTACCATGAAGTTTTTAGCTCAAGCTTTTAAGTAGTCCTATATTTTAAATTGCTTTAATTGGTTACAAGTTACATTTAACTTTCTTGGTGTATTAGCAAAGAGAAAGATCCTTTGTATTTATTTGCTGTTTACTCTTCAGCTAAAGTATGCAATAAAATTACTTATGCTCTACATTGGATTGACTATATATTATTCCAATATTGTGACCTAATAATAGGCATCCTTTGGAGAATTGGTATCTAGGCCATTTCTGTTTATTACTGCAATTGTTTTCATTGTTATTACTATTATTTATAACAATCAAAGTACTTGCTTAGAATAAGGGATGTTGATCATTATGCAATATTTTATATACCAGAATTAATTTTTAATAATTTTTAATGTGATGTTTCAATTAGCACATTTTAAACCCAAATTTAAAATGTATGGCATTTGCAGATTTTTTTTCATCTAGAAGGCTTGTTATATAACAAGAAATAGAGAGATGTTCGACTACTTGTATTAACAATGGTATAAATAGGAATAAATCCTGATGCCTAATGCAATTTTTTTCCACTATGCCATACTTAATCCCTTTTCCATGCCTACTTTTTCCTACAACCCCTTGTTAAGAACTTATTATTACAAATCTGTATTATAATTGATTTCTGGTTTTCAAATTTCTATCCTTTCAAATTCATCCTGAACACAAACATCAAAAATATACTTATCTACACACCTCCCCCAAAACAAAAAAAAAAACCTCCCAGATGATTTTATGACATAAGTCTCTTACCTATGACATTCTGACTTTTCATTCAATGTCAAGTGGCTACTCTTAAGATATTTTCAAGGCTTTTTATAGATTTTTTTGAATTCCTTTATCTCTTTTCCCTTCTTTTTCTCTTTCTTCAAGGTCTAACTCAAATCCTACTTTCTTTATGAAATTTTTCTGGGAAAATTGATCTCTTTTGACTTAACTCTTATAACACTTTGTACTTTTTCCTTGCTTCCTTCCTTGTTTCCTTTGGAAGCTTGGCAGTTGGTCAAATATTATCAGTTATTGCTAACTAATGGTTTCATGTGTATTTGATTCTTCCCAGAGAAACACTTTTAAGGGCATAAAGCATGACTTAATATGTGTGTGTTTAAGAGAGTGAGATGAGAGAGTTAGAATTAGGGGGTACCTAGGAAAGAATTCGACATATAGCAGTATGTAATATATATTTATTAAATAGAAAGAAACCAAAACATATATTTATTAAATAGAAAAAAACCAAAAACATTGAAATCCATGAATCTGCTCCATCAGTCCTCAAATAGCCAAGTACTATGTGTATTTTCTTATTAAAACAACAACAACAACAACAACAACAACAACAAATTAGAAAAGAGAGGAAAAATGACAACACAAGGATCAATCATTCCCAATACATGTAATAAGCAGCTTCTGGATACTTCTGCTATTATCACTTACCAGGTTATTTCAATGCTCATATCAATGTGTTGGGCCTTTTTGCCATTCTAAGGATTAAGTGATAGGGACACTGGGAAACTTCTGGTTCCTACAAGTGATGTCTTATACTTTATAGATTGGCAAGGAAGGTTAACTCTCTGATTCTTATTTCTCCCATTTGTCTGCTTCCTTTTTGCCTTTACTTATTAATGTATAGGAAACAAAAGATGAATTTTACTTGGTATTTTAATGCCTTTTAATATCAGAGAAAATATATGAAGGTGTTGATTAGACTTCTTAGTTATTAAGAAAAGCTTGGGATTGGAAATGTTAGTTCTTAGAAAGTAATGATGGCTGTGGACATGTTTGTTATGTAACTTCTGAGGAGGAAGGGAAGAAAGTACATTAGCAATAATTCTGATTCAGGAACAGTTCTTTTGTAGGTGGGCCAACACCTGCACTCTTGATAGCTATTCACATAGTTTTCTAATATCCTAGTTACTTGAAAGTATGGAAAATACTGTCTTAAACACTTGTCATTTATATGCTTTTCTCTTTTGCCTCCCAGATTATATGACAGAAGGTAAGATTGACTTGAAATTGAAGCTACATGGGGGCTAATGCAAGAAGTGGGTAAATCAAGGATAGTGGCAGGAGTTATGATTGGGGTTTGCAAAAGTAGGTCAGCAATGGGGTGGTCAAGGGATTCAAGGAACAACAATATAAAAATTAGAATATGAAAAGTCTAAGTTCAGATGGGTTAAATATATCACATTTACCAGTATTATTTGATGTTCTCTATATTAGCCAACAAACTTCATCTGTAGATAATATCTGGCAACTGTCAATATTTTCCAAATGGAGAAATAGTCATATCTAAATGGGACAGGTTGTTCGCTAGGATCATTATTTCTTGTTTATTCTAACAGAAGGAAAGTAAGTGAAAATGCCTTCATTTATAACTTAACGAAGTTATATGTAAGGATGGCCATATGATACTGTTTTCCCACTCTTCATTTTTAATAAGTTGTCATAAAGGAAATATAGAACAGTTGATATGTAAACTTTGACATTAATTTCATTTGACTATAGTCTGATATTATTTTAAATATTTTGTGTTTCTTAGGTTTCTCTCATAAGAAAAAAAAAAAGTAAATTTAGTGACAAGAGATGGTATCTGGTATCAAACAATAGATGGAGTACTGGTTTTGAAGTCTGAAGGAAAATGGGAATTCACATTAGAAGTCTGAGTCATGATTAACTCCGCAGTCATGGGCAAGTCATTGAGTGTTTCTAAACCCCAATTTCCTCATTTATAACAACAGGAATGATATTTGTAGCACTTGCCAAACAGTGTTGCCGAAAATTAGATTAGTCAATAAGCATTTATTAAGCACCCACTTTTTGTCAGGTACTGTGCTAAGTGCTGAGGATACAAAGAAAAGGAAGACAGTCCTTGTTCATGAAGAATTCACTAACTATTGAGAAAGGCAACAAGCAAGGAAGGATAATGAGAGAAAATTGGTTGTGAAGGGCTTTGACTATCAAATTGAGGTTTTTATATTTGCTCCCATTAGTGATAGGGAATAAGTAGAATTATTTCATATATATTTACTCAATATATTTAAGATATACTTATAAGTATAAATAATAATAATATAATAATAGCCAGAAAAATGCTTCAGAAAAATAATTATGGTGGTTGAATGGAGAACGGATTGGAGTGCGGAGCATTGAGACCAGTTATCTCATATAAAGTCCATACTTGAGAAGAGCTTTAAACTGGGTGGTAGCAGTATCAGAGAACAAAAGGGAGCATATCTGAGAGATATTACAAAGAGTATATCTATAAATGTTGGCAACAGAATGGATGTGAGATGCTATTTGTAAATTTTAAAATATTATGATTCTCTAAATTATTTACAGAAAAAGAATTTTGAAAGGGGAAAAATTTGCCATCAAAGAAAAATTTGGGAGCACAAAAATTTAATTTTTCTGTTTTGTTTAAACATTAGCTAATAGAAACTGATTATATATATGAATTATATCTCTATATCAAGAATTCTCTTTGGAATAGGAGTAAATTGGATATTGGCCGATAAACAAGAATAATATATAAAAAAATCAAAGTCATGAAATATAGTCATGAAATTCTCAAAGCATCATTAAAAATAACTCATTATATAAGCTTCTATGTACAGACTACATATTTTACATAACAAAAATTAATAGTATTTCAAATGAAATACCAGCACCAAACCTTTAAGCTTATTTGCATGTAACCTCAGGTCAAAGCCCTGATTCTTGAGTACTATTTTTGTAGTCAGGCCCTGTGATTTAGTAGAAAGTCTCCTGGACTTGAAAAAGGCAGTCTTCCGATACTGGCTCTGTCATTTACAGATTGGTATGAGCATAGAGAAGTTACTTTGACCCTCGGTTTTCTTATTTGTCAAAAGGAACTATTAAGTTTCATAACTACTTTCAAAGGGTTTATTTGAGGAACAAATGAGATATCCTTAATGTGATCTGTTTTTATAATTGAAACTTCTTGAAAGAACTTTGAGAGAGGTAACTTCTTCAGGAACATTTGAAATTTGAGATAGCATATGTTTTAGATTTCTTTTCATTTCTTTTTTTTAAATTACTATAAGGATGAAATGTTTTGAGGGGAGAAACAAACTTTATCTTTGACTGAAAATCTGGTCTGGCACACCAAATATTTTAAGCCCTGGGAATACTTCATTAGAAGCTAGGTTTTCATACTCCACAAAAGTGGGAAAGTCTGATATATTCGATTTTTTAAAAATTTGAATTGTGTTTTCAGGATATGACCTCACAAGGAATAGAGAATATCTTAGTTGAGAAATTTCAAAGGTATGAAAAAGGATAGCTTCAATAACTTCTTTGTTCTCAAATTAGTTCAATGAAGGGGAGAGACCGGTAGAGACAGAAACAGGGACAAAGGCAGAGACAGAAGCAGGGACAGAGGAAGACACAGAGGCAGAGACAGAAGCAGGGACAGAGGAAGAGACAGAGGCAGAGACAGAAGCAGGGACAGAGGCAGAAACAGAGGCTGGGACAGAGCCAGACAGAGACAGACAGAGGCAGGGACAGAGACAGAGACAGACAGATGGAGACACAGACACACACAGAATGCGAATGAACATAAGAGGAGGTTAGTACATTTTTGTCTTGGAAATTTTTTTTTAAAAATCTGCATTTAAGTGAAGAATCTGAGGTACAAATATAAGAATATGCAGAACTCTTGTGCAAAACGATTCTGGTACTGTAGGCAAACATAATAGGCTGTGTCACTTATAGAACATATGTTCAAAGAGCCTTTAGTCAGCTTTTTAATGTGATGAGTCAAAAAACGACTTGAAGGGTGATTGTGGAGATTTACAAGTTTGTTTGCTTTTTTATTTTCAAGAAAGCAAATGCAGATAAGTGAAATCTTACGAACTGTATCCCAGATTTTCTTAGGGTTAGGGAAGCAGGCTGCTGAGTACTACAGAAATGTTAGAAGGCCACAGTAATCCTTAATCAGTCATGTCTGTACTGGATCTTGGCCATTGAACTATATCACTTCCCAGTCTTTTCCCATTGGCCTTAAGCAGTGAGTTGGTTTTATTATTTTTTTTCTTGCTGTTACTGCTCCCCCTTAAGTAGATTTTTCCTTTGATTTCTATGTTAGAACTACAGAACTTGGGCTGATAAAAATGAATGAAGGACCTGAAGAAGCTGGTGTGATTTTTCTGGATGCCCTAGCTCTGGCTGCATGCATTTCTAGGTACCAAGGCTCACCCACAGCTGCTCATCCCATGAATCAGTAAGCTCTGACGGGTAGTTATGTCAAGCTTAGACTGTGTCTTCAAGAAGTTAGAGGAAGATGTATTAGATTAATGAAGGGTGCCCATACTGTGCGCCCAGCTGTAGTGTTTCCAGCCATGTTCCCTCCTTCACTCCCATTTAGCCCAACAGAGTCATTTTATATCTCTGATCTCATCAGAGTGTTGCCTTTTTTTCAGAAGAGGAAGAGAAATATTTATTTCTATGCCTTTGATGTGAAGGAAAGAAGGAAGGAATTGGGCTTAATTCTATAGTGTTGTTTTTAATCAGAAGCTCAATATAGCAATGAAACAACTTCCCTTTCCTATCACCTGTTCAGGAAATGTTTGATTTATGTTTGAGAAGAAGGAAGAAAGACAAATAAAATGTTATAAAGGGCTATTTAAAGTGTTTAAGAATGAACTATCTAGATCATTTTTCCTTCCTCTTCTATTAAGAAGGATAATTGAGAGATAAGTGTTCTTTATATATTTATTTAATTAGTATCTACAATTTTTATAGCATTCCAAGGTTTGCAAAGTATTTTATATGTAGTTTCAATTAAGTCTCACAACAATCCTGTAAGTTAGGTCGTCTTATTATTATCTTCCTTTTAAATATGAGAGAAATGAGTTTGCTATATGTTAAATCATTTGATCCTGATTATACAGCAATTCAGTGTCTTAAGCAGAATTTGAATTTGGGTCTGAGTTACCAAGTTCAATATTGTATCTACTATGTCATCTTGCTTCTCCAAAGTACAGCATGATAAATAACTATTTTCAATATGCCCAAAGCGGTGCTATGTATTTTGAGGTCATATGAAGGATTCCAGGAATCTCCAAAGTGGAATAGGATTTTCAAATCATTTAATTCAGTTTTATGGATAAAGAACAGCAATATCCATAAAGCTTTAGACTTTCAAAAGATAAAGAAGTTTATGCCAAATTGAAACCAGAATACAGATTTCACCTCTAGGCCAATCCTCTCTCTTATTAAGTGGTAGTACAAAAAAATGATGTTTTTGCTTTTAGGAGAAGTGTGCTCCAGTTCTGTCCCTACCAGTAAACAATTGGATGATTCTGAGACTCAGTTCCATTATCTACAAAACAATTATATTGGCTCAAATGATCTCTGAACAGGTTCCTTCCACATCTTTAAGGCTGATCATTTTAAGTGCTTTTTTTTTTTTTTTTTTTTTTTTTTTTTGGTGTTTCCAAGGAGCAGGGAAGGAAATACTAAACTGTGGTAATGAATGAAAAAATAATTGAAATTCAAAGATTAGTTTGGCCCAGAAGATAAAAGGTCTTCTGAAGAAAGTGAAGTGCTATGGATCATGAAGGGGAAAAAAAAGGATAAATTAGAGAGGAAGGTAGATTCATATTAAGTTGAGAAAATGTATATAGAATTAAAAATGACCATACTCTGTGTATGGTTGGGGGGTGATGGGAGATGATATTAATGGGTGGGGGATGATGAGGGCTCTAGGCAAATCTATATGGCTTCCAAAACTCTTTACTTCTAAGTCTCTTCCAAACTTTTGAGTTTTCTTTCACAATCCAGCCTTTTTGAAACGTGTACATGAAACATATATTTCTACTTCAGACACTTTCATTGGCTGTTCCCCATGCCAGTAACATGTTTCCTTTTCACCTAGCTTCTTAGTCATTCTTAGATCTTGGCTAAATTATACTTTCTGAGATGAACCTTTCTCAGTCTTTAAACTTAATGTCTTCCCTTTGAAAAAAACCCAAATTTGTCATTCATATAGTTTGTGTATAATGATACTATAATGATACTATAATGAATAATGATAAATCTTTGCATATATTTGTGATTTTTTAATCTAGTCTATTCATTTATCCATCCATCCATCCATCCATCCATCTATCTGTCCATCTATCTATCTCTTTTCTTCTCCATTAGAGTGAGCAGGAACTTGGGAGCAGGAACTATTTTTCTTTTTCTCTTTCTTGTTTTGCCTTTCTTTATATACCCAGCACTCATCCCAGTATTTGGTACCTAGCTAAATGCTAGTTGATTGAATGACTACAAATAGTAGTCAAAGTGCAGACTTATATGGTAGAAGGAACTCCTAAGAGTTCTTATACCAGTAAAATCACAAATCCAGTTCTTATCCTATTAAATGTCACAAAAATTAGTTTTTAATTTATTCTATTACAATTTAACTTTGGAAAGTAAATTCATCAAAAGAAGCTTTCCTTATTCCATTATGATAATTCTTACATTAATCAGAAAACATTCTCCTTGAAATATTCTGGCCCCATATTGGCTCAGCACCCATTTTTCCCTATTGAGCTTAAGGTACATGCAAAACATTTGAGGCATATTCTAACCTGAGCTCACAAAACAAACATTTGTAGCTCCTTTTTTATAAAAGCCTGTACCCTATAGTTCCTTTAAATACTAAGCTTCCTTAGTGCACTTAAAATTTTATTTAAATTGTTTCCCACAGGACTGTTCCATTGTGCAAACTCAGTTGCATATGTATCTTTCCTATTATCATGTATATCTTTTTTTAAGGTAAACTTTCAATAAACACAGCTGCAAGGTAAGAGTAGAAATTGAGGTCACTTAGCTACAGGTATATTATGAAAATAATGTGCAATTTATAAAGCAATTGTAGTTCTCTGAATCCAAAGCTCAAGAGAGACTGCATATTTCTTTCCTAACTTCATCTTCTTTTTTCTGTTCATATTTTCTTTGTTTAGAGGGGAATGAATTAGGTATTCTGCACAAGTGATTGTTTTAGGAAAATGAAGGTACCAACTGTAAGGCCCAAGCTAGCTTATATTTTAAAATTTTTGATAGAAATATTTTTCAGATACATTGCTTAGTTTTGACAGAAAACAGTAAACATCATTTAAATTATTTTCGATTGATCCAGGTAGCTTATCAACATCTTTTATTATACGATTTATATAAGCATGTAAGCACACACACATACATTCAAGTAGCTTATGAATCTCAGGTATTATTATATTGTGTGTAATATCACCCTTATAAACCTATAGACCTTTGAGGTATATAGAACTAGTTTGCCTTATGCTAAAGCACTCCAGAATTACTTAAGCCCATAAAATTCTTATATGGAATTTTTCACTGTTTTTTTTTTTGTGTGTGTTATGTTTCTTTTTTGTTAACTATAACTTATAGCTTATTAACATTTCTGCCTCTATTTCCATCACGTGTATAATTCTCTGATCCTGATCTACTTTAGACTTAGAAGCCAGAAAGTGAAGCTTATTTGTACCATTTATAAAGTCAAAATAAACTAATTGGTTCAGCAGACACCTATTAAGTGATTATTAGGTGACAGTTACTGTGCAGTCCTAATGCCATCAAGATAGTTACATTCTATTGGTTTCTGCATGAGGGGCTAAGAAGAATTTTCCACAAATAGTATCTATGAACTTGAGTTAAAATATTCTGACATCTCATGATGCTCAAAGTTGTTGTTGTTGTTGATTTTTGTTTGTTTCTTTGCTTTTGTTATCTTTTTATTTTAATTTTTTTGCTTTCTAATTTTCATGTATTCTAAAGGAGTTATCTTCCAATAAATGATGGGTTGGGTTTATTGTCTTATTAAATTATTAATAATTAACAAATTCTAAAATGGTCAATCCAATGCAATTTAAGTGAGGGGTCTAGAATCAATCAAATTATATGTGACTCCTACAGAATATGATTTAAGATAGATCTAAAAATACTATTGGATATTTTGGTTGGAGGTGAGGGGGAATGTCATAGGTCTAAGTTTTGAAGGGATCTCATACACATGTGCCAAATTCCCTTTATTTTACAACTGAAGAGAAGTGACAATAAAAGCATATAAATAAATTAACTGAGATCAGACAGGAAAAAAAAGGGGCATTAGAATTTGGATGTAAGTGCTCTGATTTCAGAACCAGTTCTCTTTCTAATCTGTCTTCTTGTTGTTCAGTGAGATGACTCTTCATCATTTGGGGTTTTCTTGGTAGAGTCACTAGAGTGGTTTGTCATTTCCTTCTTCAGCTTATTTTACAGATGAGAAAACTGAGGCAAGCAGGGGTAAGTGACTTGCCCAGAATCATATGACTATTAAATATCTGAGGCTGAATTTGAACTTGGATATTCTCTGACCTTAGACCCCCTGATATTCTATTTATTGTGCCAAGCAGCTACCCATCCTGCTGTCTTACACATTTATTCTAAATGACTGTGTTAGAGTGATTAATTTAGGTGATTGACAAATTAGAGGGTGAGATAAAGGGTAATTATATTTCACAAGATAGAAATATTCTAGCATAAAACCTTGAGTAGGTGTGAGAAATCAGGGCATTAGGACTAGATGCACAGTTAGTGGATTACCCAGGGCCTATCTTTCTTGCTTTTGTTACTATGGTTTTAAACTGATATTCTCTCGTCTTTTCCAAAACTGGGACCT
Organism: Antechinus flavipes; assembly: GCF_016432865.1. Taxonomy (NCBI): domain Eukaryota; kingdom Metazoa; phylum Chordata; class Mammalia; order Dasyuromorphia; family Dasyuridae; genus Antechinus; species Antechinus flavipes. The sequence goes on from NC_067403.1 coordinate 45,349,166, forward strand.
GTGACATCCCTATCTTCTGGGGACCTCGATAGGACACTTCTTCCTTTCAAGTCCTGGCCTATGATATGTCCAGAAGCCCCTCTGTTTAAATTCCCTTTTAATGAACTTGCTAACTTGAATATTTGAACAATCTAATATGGGTCTCCTTTGTATTTGAAAACGTTATGTGTATTACTTTCAGGCTTTAAGCAATTATGATAAAATTTGCATAAATGATAATACGTTATTTTACAACTACTGAAATTTGCTTAGCTAACTTATTTGGCAAGCTCAAGATTATTTTTAAGGGAGGAATGTAAAAATAAGATATGTTTTATTTGACATTTGACATCAATACTAGATCATCAATATAGACTTGTTTGTTAATGTTTACACTCAGGTCTAGGAATTTTCCAAAGTTCTCACATTGCTGGATTATTTCAAATCATTTCCTGTCAGATAGCTACTGATGTGTAAGTACTGTTTGGGGAGAGCTAATACATTTCTATTTTTTTTTAATTGTACTGATTTCACTTTGATAAAAAATTCATTAAACTTCATTATTTCCCTAGATAATATTTAGGCTGATCCTATGCATTCTGCTAGGCTAAATTCCAAACTCAACTTTAATATAATGACTAGGTTCCAGGAGAATTTATTTTAATGAGGAAAGACAGCATTGCAGTGTCTTTACTAGAGGGATGATAGTCCCTTATGAACAGTTAAGAATGAAGCAATTAAAGGGGGGGAGGGAGTGGCCTTTCCACAAATGGTAAAAGAAAACTTATAATTAATATGGTTTCTGTGCAAGTCTAGAAGTTGCAATTATACTTTGGACATGGTGTATCTATTAAGTTTTTTAAAAAATTCATTGGTATCAGACCTTTCATTTTTTCAGAGCACTTTTCTGTGCAAGGGGAAAACCTTAAATTTCCATTTTTTGAATTAACAAATTGGGCTTTAGTAGTAATGTGATTAATATTATTGTGTCTTTCTTTGCAGTTTATTTTTTGTGTTTTTAAAGAGAAATAAATGCACAAGTCATAAGTGACCGGGAGTGTATTAAATATATTTATGTTTCTAAGTTAACTATAAAGTACGATTAATTATATCATGGAAAACTGATTGGCATTGCCTTTCAGAAGGCATATATTATGTGCTGATTTTTTAAAATACACACTGCTAAAATCCATCATAGTGAATTTATTACTCTGTTGCAATATAACTGGTTTCCTTTGTAATCTTTTATATTTTATATATTTAAAACATTATTCTGAAAGAACCATGACCTTGAATTACAGTATTTCTGCAAGTTGACTTGTTTTTTGAGAGTTATAGTAACTTGGTTAGGATCACAGAACCAAAACATGTTATATCCAGTTTATAACACTCTACATACTATTTTATATAAATATAAACTAATAGCATATAGTTTTTTTTCAAGTTCGTTTAGCACTTGCATCACAACAATCCTTTTAAATATAATTCAAAAATTCCCACTTTATAGGTTATGAAAATAAGCCTGAGAGAATCAAGTGATTATGCCATAAACACATAGCTCATAAGTATTGGAGGTATACTTTGAGATTAATTGCGGTGAGAGTTCTATTGATTTTGTCTAGATTTTAAGTTGGGGGCGGGAGGTGTTGTTAGGAACAAGCAATGTTCAATTCCTTTTTTGATGATGGAGTTTGTGTCTCTGTGATTGGAACTCCTTCTCTCTCCTCTCCTTTTTATTCCTCCCATCATCCATCCTCTTTTTTGGGCAAATCCACCCAAAAGTTACGTAAGCATTAATTTGATCTCTTAAGAAAATATTTGGTTCCTTCCCATCCCCTCACTGCTTTAAATTAAAGTTATAATACAATTTTTAGCTATAATTATTTAAAGCAAAATTTGGATTGTTAGAAAGTTGTAAACTATTAAAGCTTAAAACTGCATTATATATGTATGCAATATTTTATAAAGGGAAGCTTAGATTAAAAGGGTAATGGTTCAGAAGTTTCACCTTAGTAACCTGATTGTCTTTTTCTTTTGACTTTACATGGGGAGGTTAGTATTATATTTTAATGATTTTTTTCCTTTGAAAGTGTGTGTGTGTGTGTGTGTGTGTGTGTGTGTGTGTGTGTGTGTGTTCAAGTCTTACATATCAAAGTGTTTTAGGGGATTTTGCAATCCAAGTATTCTTGACATTTTAAAACCTGAACTCCCTAGTCCTACAATACCATTTAGTTAAGACAGAAGTAAGATTTAAATGTTATTTGAAGCTTTGAGTCTGAGTGACTCAAAGATGAAAATAGAGGGGAAGTTAGGAGATGTGACTTATTGGAAGAAAGTGAAAATCAGTTTGGGAAATGGGAAGTCTGAAATGAAGATGTCCAGCCTGAAGTTAGGAATACGGCACAACTCTTAGAAGGTTAATGACCTGCATAGAGATGATAAATCTTTGGAGTAGATGAGATAGCCAGAAAGTTTGAGTATAGCAAGTGAAGAAGACCAATTCCACTGAGAATTAAATGATCCAGTCTAAGTTATATAGCTAGTTAGTAGTCTAGGTCTCAGGACTCCCAAGTCAATGTTATTTCTTTTAAGGAATATATCTTTATTGAGAACCAAAGCACATTTTTGTCTCTGTCATAGGAATGAGAAATATATAGGAGAAAAAAATAACATTTATATCTTTTTGCTTGATTATTGTTTACTGCTATTCCAATCTATAATGAATTCTCTCTCTAATTCGAGATTTTTGCTATAGACAAGAATAAATCCTTAGAGTGAAAGTGATGTTGAACTCAGGTGTGTGAGGATGAGGAATGAGTCAGATGTGTGAAAAAAAAACACAACAGGATAAAGTGAAGGGTATGGGTGAGGGAGAAGATATTAGATTGATGATTTTCTTTTCTTTTCTCTATTTTTTTTTTGAAAAGCTTGTTGCAGAAGATTTTTAAATGCAAGGATCCCAAAGAAAAGATTTGCCAGTTAAAATGTCTCTTTTGCTTTTTCACATTGTAGCTTTGCCTCAATCAATGTTTTGTGACTGGAGAACTATCTGAAATCTGTCCCTTAAGTCCAGAAAAAATTAATGTGGGACTAAGGACCTGCGCTATAGAATTCTTAGGTTGCCCAACAAAGAAATGACTAAGATTCAGCAAAAGATGTGATAACAAAAGCTGTGTATCAGTAATTCAATTCCCTGTGTGTGTGCATTTGTGTATTTACACAAATATGTGTACATATATACAAATATGTATATATACATATAAATATCCATAGACATATATCCATGCACACATATACCTACATACATATATGTGTGTATCTATTTATATATAGATACACACACACACACACACACATATATATGAATTTGTGCCTCCCAAGTTTTCATCATCTGTTAAACTAATTTCTTTTGTTTCATTAAAGCTAGCACACACACTGCAGTGGCTCAGAGTTGAGAAAGAAAAACGGAAAAATATAAATCAGCACAAAAACAATCCCCAAGTTGTGGGAGTCTAAACGGAATCTTTCTCTTTAGGCACTTAAGTGAAGGGATAGAAATGACTATTCAAATCAGAAAATATAACTTCCTGTGGTTTGCAAGGTGAAAACAGTAAGTCTGTTCAGTTCTAGAGTTTTCTTTTTTCATTTTTTTAATCACATAGGACTTTGAATAATAATAGCTAGCATTTTGATTGTACTTTAAAATTTGTAAAATATTTACTTTTTTTTACTTAATACTATTTTATTTTTCCCTAATTTCATGTAAAGATAGTTTTCAACATTCATTTTTTAAAGATTTTGAGTTCCAAATCCTGCCCCTTTTTCCTTCATCTTTTCCAAAACATAATCATTTTAAATGTGTTTCCATATTAGTTATATTGGAAAAGAAAAATCAAGACAAAATGGAAAAATCATAAGAAAGAAAATAAATGAACAAAAAATGAAAATAGTATGCTTTGGTCTGCGTTCAGATTCCATAATTTGGATAGGGATGGCATTTTCCATTACATGTCTATTAGAATTGTCTTGCATCAACATTTACATATTATAATGATGTTTCACATTTAGATAATTTTAAAACCTGCAAAAATTTTGCTGATGATCATAATGACTAGCTTTTCTATTGTTCTTTTGCAAAGTACTTAAACATGTTCACGCATTTGATTCTCACAACAATCTTGTGAGGTGGATGCTATTATATTCCCAGTTTACAGATGAGAAACCTGATACTAAGAGGTGAAATAACTTGTTTATCTGATTCTCCTCTTCCTTAGGGCTTACTGTGTTAAAACCTGATGGGATAGATATGCTATGGGATTTAGTCCAATTTTTTTTTTGGAGAATTCCAGAATTCAGCCTTTATCACTAGTCTCTATCTCTCTATGTCTTGAGATTACATGCATGTATCACAATATCTGGCTTTATATCTCTGTAGGGCTTTAAGTTTACAAAATATTTTACATGTATAATCTGATATAACCAGTGGTATCTGTATACTAACCCTCAGTGATTCTTCATCTTTTCTGTTTTCTTTTTTCCAATGTACTATGATCTGATGATATTATTTTTGCTGTTTTTTCTTTTATAATTCTTTTTTGGTCATGTATTACATATCCCCCAAGTGTCTCTTTGTTCTTTTTTAAGTCACCCTCAATTTGAACCCTTTAGGAAGATTGCATATTCCAAGATTCTTAGCCTTACAGACCCCACAGAGTGGTTTGGTCCTTTTTTGAATAGTTTTTCTTATTAGAAAGTACTTTTTTTCTGTTAAACTGAAATCTATTCCCATGTAATATGCAGAGAAGGATATTTTAGTCTAATCTAATTATATTCTAGAGATACACTATGATTTTATATACCTGCTTTTTACCTTTAAATGCAGTTCTAGAGATAGAGACTATTAGAGCTGGGGGGCTTAGAAATCAGTTAACAACTTTTATGTTACTCTGGGGTGGCCATTATCATATATAAGGAATATATCTTGGTCATATAAACTTTGGGGGGTGCTCTATGCATATGTTATATCCAGTGACTGAACAAAAATGAATAACAACATTATTATAATATTTTCTACATGTCCCTCTGTGCAGAGCCCTACATAAATATATAGTTGGGAATTCTATTTGGTGTGATTTAAATATTTATTTTTATCTCTCAGAGATCAGAACTGTATCCTTCAACTTGAATTCTGTAGTTCCTTGAAGAACTAGATGTTTAATAAATGATTTTGATGATTATGGTGTTGATTTTTGTCATGTATCTCTTGTATCATGACTTTTTGAGGCAAATAAAAACCATCAAGATAATCATTGGCTTTCTACAGTATTAGTAGTACCATGATTAGTCAGCAGTGTGACAACGGAATCGGATACTTAATCCAGTATGGTTTCAGACAACTTAATATTGTGCCTTTTATTCTTGGCATGAAAATAAATCACAGTAATATAATATGTTCTGCTCATTATAATTTGAAACAATGGTTATTTGAATATGAATGGTAGATTTAAATGACTTGTCTGTTTTTCATGGTCATTTTTTTGTCTTTTGTTTTTCTCTGTCGTAGTTATTTGAGTATATCTCCTTACCCTTCTCCTTTTCCTTTCTCTGTCAACTCTCTTAACTCTCCCCTAAAGCAACAATAGCAAACATGTAAATAAAATTATAGCAGCATAATAGATCAGCATATGGAACATTCTATATTTATGGCCCACCCGTAGACTGTTCCTTTCATCCTACTCCCCTTTCTATACTGAACAGTCAAAGATATTTTATTAGTGATTCCCACTTGCATCTATGGTAGAATACAAATTCTGTTGTTTGACATTTAAGGGTATTTATAATTGGGCTTTGGTCAAACTAGTAGACTTGTTCCTTCTAGTTTTACTTCAATTATTTAGAATCTCTTGTTCAACTCAAATGTTGCTTCCTAAAAGAGCTTTTACTAATTGCTGTTATTGCTGGTTTTTTCCCCAGTAATTTATGTGATTTCTTTATGTTTATTTGGTGTATGTTTCCATATCTTTCTCAGTACATTTTTCTCCCAGTAGAATGTAAGCTCTTTGAGGGCATGAGATGTTTGTTATTATTATTATTACTATTACTATAAGGTTTAGGACACACACACACAACTTTTATAAAAAAGTGAAAGAAAACAAAAAAATAACCTTGATGATTATAGGATATTATATTCCTAGAAAGGCATAATACCTGACATGATTAAACTGATAAGAGAAAATTCTCTTTTTGACCAGATTCTGGAAAGGTGCCCTGAATAAGTTTGAGAGGAGAAGCCTTAAATTTGAAAAATTGTATTACTTATACCCTTAGGTCTATAGGAAGTTTTGAACTATAATTATTGAAGGCAAGAGAAAAAGTCTGATCACCATTATGACTAGATTTTTCTGGCATCAAAACATACATATTTCTTCAAAATAATATTTAAAAGTATGCCTTATTTCATCCTTTTGTGTGTGAGTTGTTTTTCATTGGTTTCTTACTTTGCCCTCTGTATTTGACTAAGTAAAGGACTGATGTCCAATTATAAAAGAAGATTTACCATTAAAACCATATTTCTTTGATTAGAAATATTATATTGACGCTTTTTTACATGTAAACTTTCTAAAGTGTTTAAAAATCAATTAAACAGAGCAATGCAATTACAAATCACTTGAAGTATTTAATACTATATAGTATAATAGACTATTGAAGAGAAAAAGTTCTTTACATATCATTTCTGCTTTATTTTCATTACAGTAAACCAAATGGAATGTTTCTACCTCAGATGTAATAATTCTGTGTGAAGCTGCACAGTAGTTGAGAAAATCTCTCTCTAGAAGACAGCTATGAGAAATTATTTTATTTTAAACCCAGAAAGATTGCCCTGTTACCCTAACTAAAGTAACTAACTAAAGTCTTCTTTCTTTTAATTTTCATCTTTTATGTTTCTCAACTTGTTTACTCAATATTCCCCAAATCACCTAATCACAAATTATTTCAGATAGAGTGATGTTGATGTCGTTCTGGTACAAAGTCTTACTCAGTGGTCAAATATTGGTGAAATAGCCATTGGAAATGAACACAATGTTATCCCTCTTGAATTTCTTTGAGGTTTTTGTTTTGTTTTAAAATAAGTTACTGAATACTCAGGGATTCTGCAAGGAAGATTTTAAACAAATATTCTTATAGAAGTCATTTCTTCTCACCCCCATCTTTTAAGTCAGTTTGGTTGCTAATTCTAGTAAAGGTGATTTTGTAAAGTGAAATTTGTTTATACGCTTAACTTCCTTTCTTGCATTCATTTTGTTTACAAGTTATTTAGAGAATTTCAGTGGAGAAAGGGAAATATTAGGTATAAATTCCAATAGAAGATAGACTTCTTGAGGAAAAAAGTGTTCCATTTGCTTTTATGTTTTCTGTAAGCAGCCTGGGTTTTTTTTTTTTTCCTTTAATTGTATCACCAGCATTTAGCATATAGTGAATGACACACAGTAGGCACTTATAAATACTAATAACTTTACTTTTTGTTCAGTAGTCACTTAATGAATACTAATTGACATTAGGATAGGATTTCAGTATGAGGAATGGTCACTTTTTTCTGTAGTTTCCCTATTCAATAAAATTAAACCTTGTACCCTGAAATATAGCAAGATGTTATGAAGATTCTCTTGAGACACTCAGTTGTGTTTATATGCCGATGCAGTTGATGAGTTTCATTCTATTGAAATGACTTAAGTGGGATTTAGAACAAAATTCAAAGTAAAACTATGATCTTAGTTTTCTGTTACTTCATCTTTTGAGATGGAACAATAGATTATCATCTGATTGATACACAACATTAACAATGAAAAATGACTTAAACAAGAAGGAGTTGATGATATGAGATGGAATAGAAACATGGAGGAATAAAAATTGCATGGCAGAATCAGAGAAATATGCCAATTGCTATTTGCATAATTTTTGGCAAGTAACAACTCCATACCTCCACCTATTAAATGAGGGGAATGGGATTTGTGAACTCAAATGTCCTGGTTGTAGATTTACAAACGTATTGTTTCAAAATATTTCATTGTAAGGAAAGTTATTGTTACATAAATCCCCTCTCTACAATTTTAATTGCTCATAAGGTTGACCGTTTGTCCTGAGTAGGACTAGAACTTTTTCTTGTAGGTCCCATGAAGCACTCTCCATTTTCTTCCGTTCCCATTATATTATTTACTATCTGTGTAACCATGAAAAAGTCATTTATTTTTCTCAATTTTAGTTTCACCTGTAAAATTTCAGTATTACAGTTCTCGTTTACAAAGTAATAGAAATTATACCCATAGACATATCTCACAGAGTTGTTGAGAGACCCAAATGAGAATTCAATGAAAGTCTTAAAAAACACTTTATAAGTTATAGCACTTGTTGGTTTTATTTTAATCTGTTAGACACCTATAAATTTAGGACCCTGTTCTCAATTGTGAATAAGCAATGGATTTTCACTTAATGAGATAAATTAATCCCTGTTCACATGTTTGGCTTTCTTGTGTGCTGTCTGTTGCAGATAACATAATTCCTGAGCTCAGTTAAAAAGCATGTCTCCAGAAGGCCCTCAAGGAGTGACTCTAATTATAGAGATTTTAGACACTAGGATACTTTTATTCTGAGATATATTTGCTCAGCCAAGCCCTTTGGAACCCCTTAAATTATTGTCAGTTCTCATTTTCTTCACTACTTATAAGTATAGCTAGCCCCATTTTTATAGGTCTTTCAGTCTAAGAAATTTATGTCCTATTGATTCATTGCCATTGTTCAAATTTCCCATTGCTTTCTCCATCTTTCTCCATGTTGTTATTCATTTGCCTGGTTATCGTCGTACAGATGATAGAATTCTCATTATAATGCTAAATATTTCTTTACTAATGCCAGATCCTCCTCCTTTTCTAATTTTATTGTCTCTCTTATCCAGTTTGATATATTTTGTGCTAGATTCATTCCTTGGGACATTGTTAGTTATTTTTTATTCCTTCTTTCTAGTGACTTATCTTATGAATTTTTTAATCCTTAACTTTATTAATCACATTATAGTTGTGATTTTGGGGGTGGAATTTGTTCATTTTTCTTCAGTGGATACTTTCTTTTGAGATCTTTTGATTACTCTTCCCCATTTTTTCCCTATTTCTTTTCATCTATTCCTGTTAGAACTCTTAAGGACTATTTATTCCCTCTTCTTATTAAGACTATACTTTTAGACTTCTGAGTTATAGAGGTCTGTTGTCTATTTTTTTTAAAGATAACACTTTTGAAGTGGTTATAGCAAACCAACTAATGAAGTTCAATATCAATTATGATAGAAGCCTTTGGCAGTGAGTCACTTAATTCATTATCATAGGTCCACAAATAGGTGGGATAGGTATTTTTGGTGGATCAAAAATGTCTATGTTCCTTAAGATTTTCTTTTTCCAAAAGACATTTTTTCTAAGTGGTTATTTATATGAACATAATAAATCAATTTGGCATTATTTCATATTTTAAACAACTATCATTTGATTTGTGGAAGTCTATCAACTACATGAGTCTATCAAGCCATATAAAATAAAATAAAAAATGCTGAAAATGAAAGTATGATGGAATTCATATGATTTATATTTTGAAATTCTATTGGATCAATCTTCAGTCCTATTGACTTGGATGTTCCTCTGTACATACTGTAAATCATCTATTCTTTTTGTTTTACTGAATAAATCTTTTGTACTATCTTCCCTATATTACGTGGTCCATGTAACATGTTGAACACCTTATCCTTTTTTTATTATAGCTTTTTATATACAAAACACATGCATGGGTAATTTTTCAACAATGGCCCTTGCAAAAACTTCTGTTTCAACTTTTCCCCTCTTTCCCTCCACCCCTTCCCCTAGATGACAGGTATCCCATTCATGTTAAATATGTCAATGTATATATTAAATACAATATATGTATACATATTTATACAGTTATTTTGTTGCACAAGAAAGATTGGATTTAGAAAGAGGATAAAAATAACTTGAGAAGAAAAAACAAAAATGGAAGCAAACAATAACAGAGAGAGTGGAAATATTATGTTGTGGTCCATACTCATTTCCTAGTGTTCTTTCTCTGGGCGTAGCTGGTTCTGTTCATTACAAATCAATTGGAGCTGATTTGGATCCTCTCATTGTTGAAGATCCATCAGAACTGATCATCATGTAATATTGTTGTTGAAGTATATAATGATCTCCTGGTCCTGCTCATTTCACTCAGCATCAGTTCATGTAAACCTCTCCAGGCCTTTCTGAAATCATCCTGCTGGTCATTTCTTATATAACAATAATATTCCATAACATTCATATATGACAACTTATTCAGCCATTCCCCAACTGATGAGCATCCACTCTGCAGTTTCTTGGCACTATAATGAGGCTGCCACAAACATTTTTGCACATGTGGATCCTTTTCCCTCCTTTAAGATGTCTTTGGGATATAATCCCAGTAGAAACACTGCTGGATCAAGGGGTAGGCACAGTTTGATAACTTTTTAAGTATAGTTCCAAATTGCTCTCCAGAATGGTTGGATCCATTCACAACTTCACCAACAATGCATCAGGAACACCTTATTCTTGATGAGGGTTCCTTAAATAAGGACTGTGAACTTTCTTTTCTTTTAAAAGATTTTTTGATAATGATTTTATCACATGAAACTTATTTTATGCATTAAAATATTCTGAAAAGGAGTCTATTTGTTTTACCAGATTGTCCAAAGGAACAATTAAAACTGTTGTTCTAAATAATTTCCTATTTCTTGGTTATTAGTGTAACATACATGTTTCCTATGCCTTTGCCTTTGCTCTAGCCTTCCAAATTGGCCACCTAATCTTCAAATATATTGTTATTCAGTTGTTTTCAGTTTCATTTGACTTTTTATGGCCCCATTTGGAGTTTTCTTGGCAAAGATACTAAAGTGGATTGCCATTTCCTTCTCCAGCTCATTTTACAGATGAGGAAACTGAGGGAAACAGGGGGAAGTGATATTTGGGATCGTGTTTAAAGCTGCCATACGATGGAATACAATTTTCATTCCTCAAAAATAGCTGTGTTCTAATAGTCACAAATGTGCAGCAGCATTCACTGGAGTGCATTTGTGTTAAAAACAAAACCAAAAAAAGAAAAAAAAAAGCAAATCTTGGGCTTTAGCAGCCTGGGATTGTTATACACACTGTAACTTGCTCCATGAGCAATCTAGCCCATTCTTTTCCTCCCATTCAAGTGTGGGATAAACTCCTTTCTTTACTGCTGTGTCTATCTTCAATACATACATTGACATACAAATACAATAGACTGGCCAGCTAACAGTACGTCATAGCCTGGAGAGTTGGCGGTTTTCATCCATTTAGTTTTCCAATATGAAATGTTACCTTGAGATCTTTTGAGTAAATAAACGGCTCCAACTGAGTATTGTCTCATTTAAAGTAAGCATTTTGGAAAGATAGAGATGTGTTTTAGTAACATGGCCATTGTTAGAAAAGGTTTTTAAAGCTATTCCTTTGGAACTTTCTTCACATTTTGTGCCATATTCTTTTGAATGCCCACGAGTAAATACATCTTTGTCCTTTAGGGCAGAGTTGAAATTTTGAAGCTACTCCAAATAATGGAAGTCTACTGAGGCGAATAAACATGGGTTTAAAAGGAAAAATGACTTGTAAACTGATTCTGAACACCATTCTAAAAGGGATAAAATATTTTTATATGTCACAAAAATGTTTGTAGCCTTCCATGATGAAATTCTTTTGGAAGTCAATTTCTGTTTGTGCCTTTGTGTGTGTGTGTGTGTGTGTGTGTGTGTGTGTGTGTGTGTGTGTGTGTGTTTGGTGATATACATGAATATATATACATACATGTGTGTTTTAAAGCTTATCTTTATCATTACTAATTTTATTGTAATAAAATTATCACTAAAATAGATATTTACCATGCTGCCATTAATATCGTTTGCTTTAAATGTAAATTAAATTGTACCTTTTAGTTGTATAATTTAATCTTAATTTATAATTTCCTATTTTTTCACAGAAATGTTGATTGCTGTGATCTGCAAAAAAAAATATGGATTTTTAGCAACTGAAGAGCAAGTCAAGGTAACTATTCAATCACTGATAACTATGTTTAGTTCATTTAAGAATTCATGAAGACATAATAGATACTATTTAAATTAAAACACCACCATCTTTTATTAGGCTTCAGCTATGTTCATATCATTGCCTAAGTGTTAGGAATAACAGAATGATTTACAAAAATGAAATGGTATCCATCATAAAAAAAGTTTGCAGTACTAAAGTTTCATCTTTAGTTATACCTAGTATGTTAGTAGTATACTTTTATGAATTTTCATAAGTAATTTGAAAGTCAGATTGTAATTCCTTTGTCTTGGTTTTTCTCTTTTGAGAAAGAAGCAGGGCACCTAAATCATGGAAGATTTTGGCTTTTGCAAAAGATAACAAAAAAAGTTTTTCCTTAAGCATAGAGTGGATAGTTTAAAAATCACTTACAAATAAATTTTACCCCAGAGATGGAAAAGCTAACTTGTAAGTTAGATGAGTATATCTGGTTATCTCATTTGTCATGTTTATTTAACATCATTAAATTTTCAACTGCCCAATGGTGTCTGTTATATTCCCAAATGATTAATATTAACAAATGTAGCAGATAAATAGAAAAAACAAATGTATATTGTGAAAAAGAAGTTTTTAAACTTCATTTTCCCCTCCTGAAGTATAACTGATTATCCATTTAGATTAGTTTTTTTTATTATTATTTGTGGATTACATCTGAAAGTAGCTTGTTCTAAACTGACAGACTTTTAAAAATAAGATAAAGTGTGAACACTTAAAAAAAAACCCTAGTATGAAGAAGGATCAAAATGTAGTTAGTAGTAGCATAGCTTTGAAGCTTATTATACTTTGCTGATTTTGTTTTTGGTCACATTCATTGATTTTTGAATTTAGATTGTAGAATCTTGGTTCCAGATAACTTTTTTTTGAATTATTCTTTTCCCTTTTGAATATGTTATTTTCTATCTGTCTTTAAAATTATAATATCAAACCCAAAGGAGCGTATAGCATTTATTAACCTATTAGAGTAGAAATAAAAAAAAATCATTGAAAGTTTTAATTATTTTGACTCGAGAATTTTTCACATTTGTGAATTTAGAAAGCTCATCAGAGAATAGAGAGATCTCTGGTCCTTGAGAAATGAGTAAATTTTCAAAGGAATTGGTGAAGATAATATTTTAATATAAACTTGTACTTAGAAAGGATTGTAAGTAAACCCTATGTGAAACACTGTGGATTCCATTGTTTGAACATGATTTTTTTAAGCAGCTAATACATAAATATGTGTCTAGGTACATATGTTTATAACTCTATATAGTCATTTTTGTTTTTATATTTAATAATCTATGTATCCACACATACTGGTAAGGTAAGTGGACTTGGAATCAGGAAGACTCATCTTTCTAAATTTGTTTGGTCTCAGACATATTAGCGAGGTGTTTCTGGGCATGTATCTTAACCCCGTTCGCGTCAGTTCCTCATCTATAAAAATAAGCTGAAGAATGAAATTTCAAACCACTCCAGTATATTTGCCAATAAAGCCCCCAAATAGGATCATGAACCATCAGACAAAATTGAAAAATAATTAAGCGACAATGACATTCACACATATATACATATTATGTGTATGTATGTATGTATATGTGCACTACACACACATGCAAATTTTCATGAATAGTAATTTAAAAGTAATTTAAAACTAGAATATAATGGCAAATGAATGAGACAGAGTATGAGACCGCAATGTTTTGGTAAGTGGGGTCAATAGAGAACTTCTTTGCATCTACAGTCTCATTTAAGGAAAATCTTGTTCATAGGAAGTCAAAAGAGAGAGAATTTAAGATAAGCTTAATTTTCTTAAACAGGTTTTATTTGGTTTGTTCTAATGTATATTATTGTTAATGTTAGTGTTAAATGTTGTATATAATTAGAACTTCTTTAAAGATTTTTTTATTCTAGTTTGAAACTTTGTATCATATTTAGCAGATATATTAGCAAACTTGCATATATAGGTAAATTATATGTATATAATATATATTTGCATATATGTATATATATATATATTCAGAACAATCATATTTGTGTTTTGAAAGTATCTTGTTCATTAAGGTACAAAATTCTATGTTACATTTTCCATTTCCTGCCCCCTCTATGGGATGTAAGCTGTCATTTCTTCCCCCAATATTTTTTACTTTCCCTTTCATACACAGAAATCAACTTTTATTTTATAGAGCAAAATTAAAGTAAGTAATTTTCAATTTTGAAAAAAAACTTTTTGTAGTATCTTCCAATTCTTAAAAACATGTTCTTCAATAAATTTGTGGATTTTCAAGAAGGTATAACCACATCTTTTGTGAAGGTTATCATCTCATGATATGACAAAAACTTGGGCTTTTTGATAGGTTTGAATATTTAAAACTAAAATATAGTTTTAACTTTTAGTCTTTCAGGGAGTAAATTAGGTAAAGTCAAGACCTGAACTATGAAAGTTACTAAGTATGTGACTTCTCTATATTCATTATCATTACTGTTTAAAAAAAAAGTTTGGTTTGCCATGGCTTTAGCATTTCTAATTAATTTAGAAACCACAGGCACTTGAAGTGAATGAATGATATAATAATTGGGCCATGGGGCCAACTTAAAATGCCCAATTATTTGGGCCATCAATCCCATCCCATTTTTTCCATTTTGGGTGACATCCTTGCTGTCAGAATGTGTCAGCTATGTAGTGGGTGCCCTTCAAAATTAACATGCGTAAGCAGTGGCCTTCAGAAAGCTACAAGAAGATAATTCTTCCTGCTAGGGAGCTGAGCTGAATGGGAGCTAATAATATTAGCTACTGGTGAGCTGAGCTGAATGTGAGCTGTCTGTCTACAATTATGCGACATAAGACGATTCAGAATAGAAAAGAATGACCATGAGTTAGTGTATATAATAAACACCTTCTCATAAAATCTTATTTCGGGACACAAGAGAATTGTGTGCATGATCACTTAGAATTAATGTTAATATGTATATTTTTGCGTCAAATGTGTTCCTTAGAAAATGTCAAAAAACACTCCCCCAAGGTCCTAAAACTTTTTAAAATGCATTTCATTACTACTATTTGGAGAATTGTGTTTTTATGTTCAAAGAAGATTTATTTTGCAAAGTAAATAATCATTCACTGGAAATCATGTCTCATAAATTAAAATTGTTTATATAACATAAGATTTTATCCAGAAATTAGCTCAGAATATAAGGAAACAGTGCTTTGGAAAAACTAAAATAGATGACATAAAAATCCACACAGTAAAGCCACTTAGAGGAAAGTCCTTTAGCCCCTTACTCACAGAACCCCCTAAGTTTAATTTATACCTAAAATTGGCCATCTGTTTAGCATATTCACCTCCTATTTCTCAGGCCTTGAGAAGCAGAAAATCATAAGTAATGAACAACTAGAGACAGATTGGCAGCAGTAAAAAGTAACAGCTGACAGGTTCACAAAGGCTGAAAACTATTCAAAGCAAGCACAAGAATGACACGTTTCAACAGGTCATTTACTGTAGGGGCAAATAGTCTCATATACCATAATGGATCTGTTGTATAGTACCCTGTACAGTAACTTATATTGATAATAATCTGAATCATTAAGAAAATATTATATTCAGTTTACAGTTTAAAAAAACTTAAAAATATGTAATGAATTTTGGAGGATATGTGTCTAAAAGTATTTACTGTTTTTTTTTTTTTTTTTTATTGACATATAAAGAAATGTCTGACTTTTTTTTTGGCTATCTGCTATAATCTTATAATTCCTACAGCCATTTTGACTGCTATATTAGATTTACCTAAAGTTTAGGAAACCTTTTTGGGAAGATGCATTATGTAATGTTTTCTATTTAAACATTAAATAAATATTCATTAAAAAGAATTTATTTTATTTCCTTAAATCTTTAGCTTTGAGATTACAAAAGTCTATGAAAGTTTTAGTCTGTAATGGATTTCTTCCTTTGAAATTCAGAGTAAATGGTAGTGTTTTCAAAATATGATTTTAGGGGTTTTCAATAAATGGCTGCTAATTATTAAAAAAAAAGAAAAAAGTAAACTACTGTTCTTGTTGTAAGTTCATATAAATTTTACTAGCTTTTGATTGATTAGATCAGGACTTCTTAAACTTTTTCTTTTTGTGACTCCTTTTTGCCTGAGAAATTTTGCATGGCGCTAAATATATAGGCATATAAACTTGTAGAAATATAGAAATCAAACATTTACTGGTAATAAATCATAATTTTATGACCTTCACATTCAGTTATGAGACCCTATATGGGGATGCAAACCACAATTTAAGAAGCTGAGCATTTGAAAACATGACTTCTGTGAATTGAGAAATTAAAAATGAAACATTTTCATTTTAGTAATATTTTAAAATAACTATATTATTATACATATTTGTATATGTATATGTGTATACATATACATATGTATGTGTACATGCACATGCATATATGTATAGATATATACTCATATACATACTCATATATAAAATAGTTCTAAATGTTTTTTTCTGATAGTTATGTTTTCACGATCATGACTTTGAGAAGCTCATTTTTTAATTCATTTTTGTAGTTAATAAGAAGGCTGTGAATAGGAGTATCAGTAGCCTCCTAGGTGATTAAAATTAAATTTATTTATAACTATTTCAAAAGTTTTATTCTTATTTACAAAAATGTCTAAAATCCTATTAGAAGAAATCTAAATATTTTTAAACTAAGGAAAAATACATTAGTCATATTTGTATTTTATCTTGATTTCTAAAATGGGTTAACTGAGGACAATGTGAATGTTCAAAAAAAAAGAAAAGAAAAGAAACGAGATTCCTTAGATGAATGCTTTGGCTAACTGCTGCCTTCAGTGTTCTGAGAACAATAATGCAATTAGCTAAAATGTTTATCCACAAAATTTAATTCCTGGGGAATATTTTCTCAAATTGCCTCTTACAAGTGTAATGGAAGCAAGCAGTTGTTTGCTGGTTTTGTTGCCAAGAATTGTGAATGGACAGATTTTTATAAAACTTGGTGGTAATGCATGTATAATCATGTAAACAGTCTATTGTAAATCTGAATGGAGAAAACAAATTCTGTAGACAAACATTTTCAGTTAAATTTTGCCTCAGTGTTATTGGCAGTAAATAAAGAATTCCTAAGTGCTGTTAATTATTGAGTCTTTTAAGTTTATATAAGATTTTCTTTAATTTTGTTGAAATTCACCATTGATTAGAATAATGTTAATCAGTGTTCTGGATTATAAGGGTCTTAATCTTCTCCTGCCAAAATAGATCGGAAGTGAGGGCTTGGTATTTATACTAGAAGGAATGCTAATTTCCAAAGGAAGTTGAGGTTGCTATCATTATAGTTAAATAGACAACTAAAGGTATCATAGGATTCAGTAAATTTTTTAGGTGAGTATCCTATAGTAAACATATGCAAAATAACTTCAAAAGATCCCAGAATAGATCATTATAAATTGTAGTTTCTTAAGAATCGCAATCCCTGAACAAGATATCTCCAAGATTACTATGCATTTATTTTTAGCCAGTGAAAGTTTATTTCTAATGTTCTTTAAATTCTATTTCCTCAGTTTCTAGCTGCCTTTAATTCCTATTACCTAATATATAGAAACCTATCCAATAAATAATAGTAATAATAACGATAAATTAGAGTTCTATGAGGACATTGAACAAAAAAAATCAGGCTAATCAAAGCTGTATTTATTAAAATAGCTAGCTGCACACCATTTGGATTAAAATAGGATAGCTGAATACCTGTATTAGATTTCAGTGGGATGCCAGAGAATACATTTTAATTCAAAAATATTCTCAAAAAGCATTGCTGTAAACGAAACCTTCATCGGTATTGGAAGTAGTCATACTTGTTCCTCTGTCTTATGAGAGTTCTCCTTGTGCTCACAGACAAATGGGGAATAATGAAATAATGGTGTTTCTATAACCCTCAAGCAATACATTTTTGAAGTTATTAGACCATAACTGAAGATTAGTTTCAAATTGCCTTTCATGCAGGCGTATGGCCTACTTTGACTAAAGAAGAAAAGGTTTTAAATTACTTAATTTTTGAAACTCTAGACAGAAGGGAATATTTGACTGAGAGCTTTTATCTGAATAGTTAAAAAAAATTTAATGCACATGATTTACAATTATATAATTCTTTTATATACAACAGATAGTGAAGCTTCTGACATTATTACAAATCATAATATTTCATATTTACATATATTATAATAAATTAACAAATTTTTTTCTCATTATATATTGAGTCTGATCTAGTATAAGAATTATTCCCATTTTATAGGTGGGTCAACAGAATTTAAAAGCTAAAATGACTTGCCCTTGGCCATACCAATAGGGAGGAAATATTAGTTTTAGATCTTGAACCTACATTTTCCTTTTTCTTAAGCCATTTTCCATCTTGAGGATTATTAACTGCTACTAAAACTCTTTGGCTGATGTTGGCTTTCATATATGTTTGTTTCTGGTATACTTGGGCTGAAGGTCTAATTTCAAAGTTGGCGTGATTCTACAAAGTTGACCCTGAAACCCTTCATTTAAAGATGGCAAACAACCATTAATACTAATGCTTCCATTTACATTTGAAGCATTGCCTAATGTATTAGCTATCTTTCTATATAAGACTTCTCTCTGTCTTAAAGAGAATTAAATGTCTTATTCTTCAAAAGATATGTGACTTCATTGTCCTAGATCCTTTGGGTGTGAATGCCAGTCAAAGCTTCTCCATTTCTCAGAAGTTCATGAGTTATTCTGGACACAACATTCATCTAGTCTTTTTGACAGTGAACTTTCTAAACATCTTGAGGCAGATGTTCACAGTTATAGTCATCGGATCCATTCTTTGGTAAAGATAACTGTTTTGACTATTCTTATAAAAGTTAGATTCTAATTTCCATTCTCAATAACATGGAGTAATCCAAGTTCTTGTATAAAACACCACCCAGACATACCTGTTTATTCTATGTAATCCTTATCCTTTGTCTTTCCAAAAATAATCTGTAGCAATTTGTGACTTTAAACAAATGACTTAACTAACTCTTGAGATACTTACCTATTTTATTGGAAGATGGAGAAATTAGATGAGATGACCTTGTTGGTCTCTGAGTTCAAATTAGTGATCCTTTCATGCTATGATCCTGTAATTCAAATCATATTCTGAACATCTTCCTCTACAGATAGCTTTTATTTAAATTGAGTTTTTCTTTTTGTTTTTTCCCCAACCAACTTGGCTTAAAGGCATTTATACTTTATGTGGACTTTGGCAGCATCTCTGAAAGTATATTGAATAAAATGGCCAGCACTTGTGTCCCAGACACCATCTTTTTAGCTCATACTCTCATCTTGGAAAGAATTCTTTATGTGATATATATAGTTGCAAACTGATTTATTCAACAATTGATATAGTGGAAAATTTTAATATAGTATGAGAACTGTTCTGTGTATTATGTCCAGGCAGTACTTTTTTTTTCAAGCTTTTTTTTTTTTTAACAGACTTTTTTTTTTCCTAACAGTTTCTTCTTTTTGATTGTCTGGGTTACTGCTAAATTTGCATTTCTGTTTTTCAAAAGTTTTTGACAACTCATGGTACAGGGGAAAAAGTACATAATGTCTAATTTTGCTTATTATTTTCTACGTGACCTTGGATAAGTTAACAGCCTTTGAGCCTAAGTTTGCTCATCTATAAAACGAAGTAGTAGGACTAACTAGATCTTTATCATTTCTTTTAACTAATTCTGTGGAGCTTAAATCTTTTTCCTTGACAAGTTTCACAGTAATCCTACCGTAAGGCACATTCCTGTGATGATTCTTCTTTTATAGGTGAGGAATTTGGAACTAATATGTATCTAATTTAAGCTGAGCTATGGAGCATTCCTACTTTGATTATGGCATTTTTGAAGCTGTTCCCTTCTACTATGGAATCCTTGTATAATTCATAATACATTTCCAGCTCTGAAGTTTTGTTTTTTTGTTTTTATTTTTCTAACACATAGTGCCTTTGTCTCCTACCTCCTTAGCCATTAAAACCTGTATTTGCAAGGTGCTGCTTGGAAATATATTGTCTTTTGCTAATGTTCTCTAGGATATCTCACCTTGGAAATTTTGATCACCATAGTGATTGATGATTAATTCTTTCAAACCAAGAGATGACAATGGCTTTTCTTATTAGTCTTCTGAATGGTACATTTTATCTCCCATCAAAAGGATCTTATTTATTCCCTGATCTTCCCCCTTCCCCAAGGATTTCAAGTATTTGACTGAAACTAGACTAGTATGGATGAAAAATAAAAAGCAACGAGGGTGTTGAGGGTCTTTGTCCATTGTGTGTGTCCTGCACTACTCTGCTTTGAACTTACAAAGACTCTAAACAGAAGCTTATTGAAATTAATGGAGAGAATCATTATTTATGTTTAGGAAATCTTTATCAAAACTTGCAGTGTAGCCAAAGAATTGGATGATAAAAAAGATCATCATTTTCATATAGATTGTCATACAAATAATATACTGTAATAATTTTTAATAAAAATTTTTTCAAATTCTTGAAAAAATGTGTTCTTTATGAAACTCAATTACCTTTTTTCCAACTGCTACTAAACTGCTTCTTTCAAAGCAGCATTGAAGTGTATTAGCTCATTTGTTGGTGTGTGTATTAGTGAAGAAAACACGGGTTGCATGTTTGATACAGACATGGGTCTGTTAACTTTGTGAATCCATGACCATTGATTGAACCCTTGTTTCCAGCCAACCGTCTCTAAATTGCATGCCATTGGTCATGAGGGGTGCTAGGGATGAGTCTTGGGAATGTTTAAGCACCAATCCATGAATACTATTAGAAAAGAAACTGAAAACACAAGACTTTCTGATATCCTGTAGTATAATTTCATTCCTGATTTTGTCCCAGACTTAAAATTAAAAAACCCTTGGAGATTTAGAAACAATTATAATAATAATTGTGATTAGAAAAGTATTTAAAAGCTTTCAAACCATTCACTTTAGCTTTGCCTCCTGACTCTTGTTCCATTTAGCAAATCTATTCAAGAAATTACACATTTTTACATATCGCCAAATTCCTTCTAAAAATGAAAATGAGATTTCTGTGTACAGATTGAAAAAATGCCCAATTGTGTAATTTAGCTTCAAAACATGCAATAAAAGTTTATTCGTTGGTTTAAAAATATCACTATAATACTTGTTAACCCTTTCATTGTGTTTTTATTTTTTATCAATAGGGAAGTTTGTATTCTACTGTATTTTATTAACTCCACACACTCATTCATAAATAGTATTTTATTTTTTAATATTCTATGATAATAAAGTTGATTAAGCATTATTTTCATATGAACATTTATCCTTTTTTATAATATATGCACAATGAAAAATCACCCCTCTCTGTATAAGGTGGCTAATCCCCGAGTCTAAAAAGACAATCTGATTTTACCCAGAAATAAAAAGATTTTAATCTAGAAGCATATAGGTTGTCCTTAGAAATTTAAGCTTTATTTATTTATTTATTATTTATTTATTAGCATAGGACTAGCTTACGCTAGAACTAATTGAACTTATATTCACACTAATAGGAGACTAAGCTCCTGAACAGACTGTTATAGGATAGGACAGATACTCATTTATAGAGAAGGGAGCGTGAGGAAATGGAAATCTTTCCCAGTGTCAGGCTTTATTAAAACTGTTGTTTGTTTAAGTGTCAAAGCCATTCCTGAAGTAGAAAATATTTAATCAGATCAAGACACAGAACTGCATTTGAAGATGGAAAGCATTTCGATGAACTCTGTAAAACTCTTAGAAATGCAGATGGCTTTTGAGTGCATTTTTTATAAGAATTTAGTATTCATTAGGAAACAACACTGCTGACAGGGTCTTATACTAGCTTTGTAAGTATGTGTTGTGAATGAAAATGCCATCTTGAGAAGATTTCAAAATGGTCTTTGTGAAGTCTAAATTCGGGATGGGTAGTGAAAGTAACTTTGCAAGCTTTGCTTCCTAAACAAATTGTACACGCTAAAAACAGTGGAGTTCCATTTAGTTTCATTTTTTCCCATAGTTCATCCTTCCTTTTTATGGATAGGTTGTTAGTTCCACTGAACAAATGGAATTAACTTCCCGACCTTTTTCACAAATACTGTATTGCATAGACATAAAGGATGAAACAAGGTCTTCTAGAAATAGTAATGGTCCATGAGAATACCATGGCATAGTGAATAGAGCATTGGGCTAGAAAAATAGAAATCTCAGAAGACCGTGTCTCTAATCTCAGCTCTGTTCCTGTGAAACTGGATCCAGATGTCTGGATTTTTAGTTTCTATGCCATTTTATTTTTTATTTATTTATTTTTGCAAGGCACTCAGGACAAAGTGACTTGCCCAGGATCACACAGCTAGTAAGTGTCAAATATCTGAAGGTGAATTTGAACTCAGGTTCTCCTGACTCCAGAGCTGGTACTATATCTATTGTGCCATTATCTGCTTTTCCCTACCACCTAGTAGTTCCTCATTTGATCTTTTTGGAGGTCGGTACTGTTTTTTATCACCATTTTATAGTTGAGAAAACAGAAACAAATGGAGATTAATTGAGTGTCTGAGGTGAGATTTGTACTTGGGTCTTTCTGATACCATGCTCAATTCTCTATCCATTGTAATGTTTAACTGCTTCGAGCTCGAAAGAGTGTTTGGTTCAGAGTCAGGAATTCAAATACAGTTTTTTGGGCTTTTTGACCCTAAACCAGTGTTACATTCTATTTGCCTCTTTTTCCTCATCAGTTAAATGGAAATTAATAACAGAATTTGCCAACCATGGTTATTGTGAAGTTCAAATGAGATAATATTGTATAAAACATTTACTGTAGTGCTTAACATAGAATAGGCACTTGGTGATTTGGAAAATCATAAGAATCATAAACTTTTTGCTTCAGCCATTCCATTGGTCAAACTGCAGGCTAGACCAGTGATCTGTAAGATCCACAAACTTTAAAAAGAAATGTCATTCTGTGCTCCTAAATAAAATAACTTTGAGTATTATCTTTCTTCATTATAAATAGATTCTATATAATGGAAACAATTTCAACAGTTTAAGAATTATAGAAAAATCATCTAATAAATCCAAATGGAATGGTAAAATTAATTTTTCACAGATGTCAATTTTTTGCTGTAATCCATTAATCAAGACTTAAGAGTGCATGGTTTGGAGAATATTGTACATAGCAACATTGTGAATGATCAACTCTGATAGACTTTGTTCTTCTCAGAAATATTATGATCTAAGACAATTCCAAAAGACTTATGTTGGAAAATGCTATCCACATCTAGAGAAAGAGCTATGGAGTCAAAATGTAGATTAAAGCATAATATTTTCACTTTTTTTTTCTTTTTTATGTTTTTTTTATGTTCTGATTTTTCTTTCACAACATCACTAATGTGGAAATGCCTTCAATGTGATTGTATTTGTATGACCTATATTGGATTAACTGCCATCTTGGGGAAAGGAGAGGAGGGAGACAAAGGAACAAAAAAGGCAGATCAATATATTATAAAAGTAAATGTTAAAAACTAATTTAAAAAAGAAAGTTTGCTTTTTAAAGAGTTTATCTTTGAGGGTCTCCAGTTTCCTCATTTGTAATATGAAGGATTAAGATTTGTTTTCTTTTCTAAATCTATGATCTTTGACAGTTCCATTCTCTGTGCTTCAGTTTAATGAATGGAACAAATACACTTTTAGTTTGCTCATTTGTTTATTTTAATATGTTGCTAGAAGAAAAGCATTGGAGTTTATGTTCCATGCATTCTGACTTTGAGCGAGTGAAAATGGCTGAGAAGTAATCCCCTTTTGCTTCTGTTCATAGCAGATACTCGAAGATAGAGGCCCATCACTACAAGTTTTCTGTGAGGCTTCCAGTGAATAAATAGCAATATTGATGCTTCTGAGTGTCAGGATAGGAGGCAGGACTGGTTATTCATATCCACCCAGTGATTGTGTAGCTAATTAGAATTGTATATTGGCAGTAGTTGTCGTGGTAGAGAAAGCCTATCAATGTTACTTTGTGTAAAATTTTAATCACACAAGTTAGGACATTCAGAATTATGGTTTCCATAGTGACCACAACACTGAGTGCTGTGTAAAGCATTACAGTAAGGGTCTTTGATTATGAGAAAGCTAACCAGAAGTGAAACAAAATGGTCCATATGTGCAGCTAAAGTTTAAAAAAAAGTCCCATTCCCTTGTATTTTATGTTATTGGGTTACTCTGTGTCACGTGGCTCAGCCTTAAACTGAAAGGGCTATTGTTGTGCTCATATGGATGCCCTACTTAAATTGGGATGAAGATTTTAAGATGGGATTTTCAAAATGTCTTTTGCAAACATTAAACACCTCCCCCCCGCCTTCTTTGCTTGTCATTTTCTCCATACCACTCCATATAAGGTATATACCATATCAGGCAGATTTGATGAGGAGTTTTTTTTTTTTCCCTTTACTCCTGCCTTTCTTTTCTTACATGGAAGGAATTGTTGATAATTCTCTATTACTAAATGTCCATGGGCATTATATATTCAGAAGATAGAACTCTGGTACTGAATGTTTTGCTAAATATCCCTCATTTCGTCATGTATGCCTAAGAAACTGTTTAAAGTTCCATTCACCCACATTAATTTTATCACTGACATGAAAAGAATTCCAAGAGATGGAATTGCTGATTCAGAATACCTACAGAATAGAGTGAGAGAAAATTGTAGATAGAGGAATGAAGAATGTCCCAAAACAAAAGATGTTGAGGTGACAATCTGGCTTTCACATTGATGGATGGAGAGTACTTATTGGTAGCCCAGTTGTGAATTGATGACCTTAATGGAGCCCTTGTTACAAAATATAGTGTTGATTAGAGAAAGAAAGTCATAAATCCTTTTCCATCACTGGGCAACATTAGTTAACATGACAGGGCTGCCTGATAACATTAAAAAAAATCCTGAGCCACAAATTTCTTTTTTTATTTCTTTTTATTATTTCTTTTTTTCTATCTATCTATCTGTCTATCTGTCTAATAGATAGTTATTTCAGGGATACTAAAGCACATTCGTATTCATGTGTTCTGTCTTCTCCTCACTCTGTTTCAATCTTACCATTCTATCTTCTGCATCATTGTCTTTGTATCTTCCATGTTCCATTCCTTGAATGAACCAGCTTTTCTTCATCTCATTAATGTCATTAACTTCTTTCAAGACTTAGCAAAGATCATACTTCCTACAAGGTAGTCCCTTGGTTGTTAGTGTTTTTTTTTCCTTCCTCAAATTATCCTGTATTCATCTATCTGTTTATATATTATATTCCCATTAGAAACTAGTATCCACCATGTAGCCACTAGGGTTTTGTTTTGTTTTGTTTTATACTTTGTATTCCTACAACTAAATTTAATACCTTTCTTATAGAGTCCCTCTCTTGCTTTAAAATGCATTTTAAATGCCATTTTCTGCATGAAGCCTTAACTATACTGTCCCACTGCTTGTGTCCTCCCTCCCAAACTATTGTACATTTGAATACACACACACACACACACACACACACACACACACACACACACACACAGATAGAGAGAGAGAGAGAGAGAGAGAGAGAGAGAGAGATACACGTACATACACACACACATACATAGCTCCTTGTTGTCTCCCCATTAGAATGTAAGGTCTATGCAGGTGGGGATTGTTTTATTCCTTGTACTTTGTGTTATAGGTGCCTAACAGTCACATCATAAATGTTTAATAGATATTTGTCACTTGGTTGATTAAATGCTCATTAAATTGAGTAGTATGAGTCAAATAAACTACTGGAAAAGTTATTTTTGCCTTAAGCCCATCTCAAAATTAATTCCTTGAATTGAATAAGGTTTTGAATCATACATTCCAGATGCTTTTAAGATTTTTATACTATTATATGACAATATGATTTCATTATTGTGGGAACTCCTTTTTCAAGAGAGACTATAGTTATTTTAAACATCTTAAATGTCTTCTATCACTGTTACTAAAAAAAACTATTGATCATCTGGTATCCAATTTTGGGATAGTGATTTGTAAATGAGGGTCTAGGATTCCTTAGATTTAAAAGAAACATAACTACCAGCAAAACAGACTCTGTCATTGCACTTGTAACCAAAACCTTTCCATCTTGATTTTCCTCTTTGTCTTTATATTATACTGCACTACACTATGCTATGTTATGTTACTACACACCTCCTCCCCCCCTCTCTCATACATACACACACACACCACACACACTCAATTATGTTGAGAAGGAAATAATTTTCTCTCTTTGGGAGTGTTCATTTTTCTAACATGCATTGCAAAAAACCCTGATTTTTAGCTTCGAATCCATGCACCTTTTCAGGCAGTATGGAATAGTGAATAGAGTGATGATCTCTAGTTAAGGACCTAGGTTTAAGTATTGTCTCTGTGATATATGTGTGTGTGTGTGTGTGTGTGTGTGTGTGTGTGTGTGTGTGTATTCACTTGGTAACTTACTAAGATTCAGCAAAGTCTCTTATCTGCCTCTATGAAAGGAGACTTTTTTTTACATAATTTACTATCCAAATAAATATTAAATCCAGACTAAAAACAAAAGTATAGTACACATTTTTTTTGGTATAAAATTATGTTGTTATGTTCTTATCCATTGATAAAATATACTGTTTAATGTTTGTCCTGAGAAGAATAGGGGTGTGTGTGTGTGTGTGTGTGTGTGTGTGTGTGTGTGTGTGTATTTAGAAGTCAGCCCATTGGAAAATAACTGAGGGAAATATCTGTATTTGATGAAGATAAAGGGCCCTGTCCTTTTGAAGAAGATGCTTCCCTTAAGTGGAGGTAGAAGGGTCTCTCTAACTAGCAATTATGGTATATTGCTGAGTGCCTCAGATGTACTTCTGAGTGATATGGTTGCTACTATTGCTTAACAGGAAAATGTGGTACAGATGGGAAGTCATTTTTTTTCCTTGAATCCTTTCTTCCTTCCAATTATTCATTCTCATATATTTGCAATGCAGGGCCATGGCATGTAAGCATAAAAATATGAAAAGATTCTTTCATAAAATCATAATTTTAAGGACTAAAAATCCCTATATGAAACTATAGAGGATAAAATTTAAACTATAGAGGATAAAATTTAAACCTGGTTTAAAGCAAGATACTTTTAGATAAATTTTAGAGAAAGCTTTCTTCTCAGGTATTTTATGCCTTTTCTATAGAACTGATTTTGATTACAGTGGCAGAAGAGATAGAACAACAACACTTTTTAATTTGAATTTTAAAACATACAATCTTAACAGTCCTTGATAAAGTATGTTAAAGAATAATCCCTCAAAAGGATCAAAATAGACATTTGGATGTATATTGATGTGGGAGGAAATTAGCTTATGAGTGTACTTTTGATGGCATAGTCAAGAGACATACTCAGAATGGAGGAGCATCTTCTATTTGTCTATATTCTCTTAGTTATTTTTGTTATACTTTTCATAATGTCATATGATATTAAAATTGACATTATCATAATTTTGATAAAAGAAAATATGTACTACATAAAATGCTGAATTTAGTCAAGAAAACACATGACCTGTGTGCCCTTGGGAAAGCCATTCACTTTGCTGAAATGCAGCTTCCTTATTTGTAAAATAGGTACATCTGTAGTATTTACTTTTGAGTGCTATTAAAAGAACTTAGCAAGATGATGGATTAATGGTGCTTTGGAAATATTTAAAAAATATGCAAACAAATTATTTCTACTTTAACAAAAGCTATATATGGAAGAGTTTGAGTAATTGAAATTCCACATAAGCATTGAAAGATATATTTTAGAAAACTATATAGTTTTGCAGAAAGGTCGAGTTTGAACTCCTGATTCTGTGTCTTATAAAGATTTCATTTTATGAAAGTTGATATTCTAAAAGTTTGTATTGAGAACTCATTGTGTCAAGTATCATGTCATTATTAGTTATATTTAAAAGAACAGGCCATCCAGCTCAGATTTAAAGGGAGGAAATGTATGTACTCTTTTATTTTTTATATTTTCATCCCTCATTCATTCCTCTTAGTTGTCACTTTCTGAATCATTTATAATTATGACAGTTTAATCCAATAATAAGTTTTAAGAAATAAAAAGGCAGTTCCATATGAAAGTGAAAGCTTCATTTCTTACATATTAATAATGTTATTTCAAGGTTCCTTAATTTATTAGAGTATTGTCAATAGTTTGTTTATCATCATAAACATACATTATTATATTGATGATCCTCAGGAATGATGGGGGTTTGAAAGACTGTTTCCCAAAGTGGAGAAAAAAATCCCAAATGGTTGTGCTTTCATTTCAGTATCATTTGCATCCTTCTTACGGTTTCCTCCTGCCCTAGGTGCTTAGAATATTCTGCCTATTTTCATTTTAGAAAGAGATCGAATTGAGGTTGGCAACAGGGAAGAAGATAAAACTTAATCAGTCCTTTCCTTTTTCCCTCCCTTCTTTCTTCTTCCTCCTTCCCTCCCTCTCTTCTTCCCTTCCTTTTGCTCTCTTTCCCTTCCTATTCACTATACAATTTTGCTTCTAACTTCTAAATTATACTTACAACATTAAGTGAGCCCTTTCTTAAGCATGAGTTCCCTCTTCTTTATAGTAAAGTATCGTGATGATTTCATGACAACTGTTTTCCTCATTGCCCAGAGACTTTTTTTGTTGCCTCTAGGTTCATTCAGGGATATATTCCAGGAGGTTTAAGTTGCAGTATGTCTGACAACTGAATAAGGGGATGTGGATATAGTTTAATACCTATGAATTCTTGCTACCTCAAATAGTGTAGGCTGCCCCACTTTTTGATTATCTTATACTTCCTCTTCACTATATTTTCTCTTCTATCTGAAATAACAATCTGTAAAGTCATTTCAGGATGTTTAACCAATTTGAAGAAAAACATAAGTTTCATCTGCCAAATTCCCTAAATACTCTAAAACTTTCAAAAATTCTGAAAAGTTATTTAATTTAGTGCAAATTCCATACACAATTTCATAAAAATAGAATTCTTTTTGACCTAGAAAATGACCCCCTGAATATTTATGAAGCCTTTAAATATATACTTCCAGAACTCTTTTATCTGACCTACTTATCAGTGAATAGTTAAACATAATTGCAAAAACAAAACCAAACACTGCCTCCCCAAAACAAACAAAATTTTAAAATTTAAATATCATTGTTTTACAATATCTTGTTGGAAATTTTAAAATTATATATAAAATTGTGAATTAAAGATTAAAATACTATTTTAAAAGATTCCCTTCTTTTTCCTGCTATTTGGTAGCAAATAATAATGATTGATAGCCATACAGCAAATTTAGGAAAAGTATAATTTATTACAAAACTCTTCTTTAAAATACAGTAACGTTTCATTGAATTGTTTATTAAAAGGGGAATTTATTTAAGGAGAATAATGAATACTATCTACTGTCATGTTGTCTAAATCTATTGTCCAATTGTATTTCCTCAGAGGATGTTACTTGCAAAACCATCATTGGCTTTAAGATGATATTTCGTCTGTCTTTTGCCTGTGGCAAAAATCCTTGAGTACTAAAGAGGTTAAGAGTTTAGATTATGATTTTTCATTCAATTATAATAGCACACTTGTCAGTCTGAACCAAGCCTTAGTACATTTGCTTTTTCTAATATGTTACTCACCTACCTTTATATACAACAAAGACCAACTATCAAAATATCTTTTGTGTATCATTATAACGTTCAATCAAAGTTAATGTAAATATAGAATCATAGTATCTCAATGTTAGAAATCAATAGCTCAGAGGGGATTGAATCCAAACAGAACATGATTGGGAATTTTCCCTGTAATATTCCTGATCAGTAGATATCTGACCTTGAGGATTTCTGATGTTCTAGACATTGGAAAATTTCATGACCCCATTCTACTTTTTTTGGATAGTTCTCTTTATAATTATGGTTTGTTTCTCATATTAAGTTAAAATCTGCCTTGTAACTTCAAACCATCAATTGTCCTTCTGTCCTTGGGGAAGGAGAACAAGTTAATTTCTTTTTCACTTGTCAGTCCTTCAAGTACTTTTAAGTCAGCTGTCAAGACACCTCTAACAAGTCTTTTCTTCCCCTGGCTATACAGCTCCACTTCCTCCAACTAATCATTCAGCTCTTTTATGATGCTTATCCTCTAAATACTTTATAGTTTGCTGATGTCCTTCTAGGTGTCACCCAGAAATGAACAGAATACTCTAGATGTCTGATAAGGGTAGAATGCAGACAGACTATCAGCCACTTCATTCTGAAAACTATGTCTTTTAAAATGTAGTTTAAGGAAAAGGCAGAACTCCCAAGTGTTATGCAGTTACAAACTACATTTTAATTGATATACAGTTGACTGCAAATTATAGGCATTAGGAGATGCTGCTGCATTTATTTATTATTTGTTGATAAGTTTTTTTTAACCATTTGAACACCATCAAATCTCTTCTCTAAGAAAGCATTTCCTCAGTATCTTTCAAAATTATATGTGATTACTTGAAAGAAATGAATAGAAACTTTTGTACAGAAATCCTCTGATTTATTAATGTCCAATGAGTCATAAACAGGAATATATCTGTACATCAAAGGTATTTTCCATCATTATTGAAGATATTTAATACAATTTTCAAATTGAAAGAGAATTTTCTTTTTGATGGTGGGAACTTGCAATTTCTCTTATTTGAAAAAAGTCATTGCTCTGATTGCACCAAGCTTAGAAGAGGGGCAATACTTCCCAACTGAGATAATTAGTCATGCAAAAGTTCTTTCCAACTATTTAGACAAGAAAACCAAATGGATCAATAATACTTCTTGTATATACTGTGAAATAAAAATGGAAAGAAGACCCAAGGGAGGTAAAATCCATCAGCACAAGTTGTTTAGGTAGATTGTGTTGTTGGAAATTGAATGGAACTTAGAATTGGAGTAGTGGTGGTTGGAACTACCTTTGCTAAATTGTGCAGTGCTTATAATGACGTTAGGCTTATTTCTGAAACAAAAGCCTGTCTTTGTAATGTCAGTACTGAGTTATGACACTGTGGACATGTGTTAAATGTAACGTGCTATGAATTAGTGTTTTTTTCTTTTTTAGAATGTATTAAGCACTTAGCATGTGTTAGACACATTGTTAAATTCTAGGATTAAAAAATACCAGTAAGCAAGAATTTCTCTTCTCAAGGAGCTTGTGTTCTGTTAGGAAAATATATCAGATATAGGGAAGAAATTATGTGGATGGGCAAATTAGAATGATGGGTGCAGTGACAAGAAATTTGATTAACATCATTATTGGGAATGATAACGTTTGCTACTATTCTGAGAGCAATAGTTGAAAAGGGTAGGGAGTACCATGGAATAATAATGCATGAAAAATAATCTGGAAAGCATTAAATTTTAAAATAAGGTTAAATGATCACTAATCAGAGCCCATACTAACAACGTTAGGACTTTCAGTGCTATAGAGAGGTGGAAGCTTGAATGTAGGAAACACGGCATGGACATGATGAGGAAGAAAAAAAAAAGAAAAATAAATGTTCCCAAAGTCTTCACAGGTAGAAAAATATCAGTGAATAGTGCACATACTCATTGGTTTCCACACAGTATCAGAATATATAGAATAAGATTTCTTACATGGTGATGAATCTTGTTACTCAGTAGTTTCGTTCATTTCCAGCTCTTCATCATTCCATTTAGGGTTTTGTTGGCAAAGACATTTTGTCATTTTCTTCTGTAACTCATTTTACAGATGAGGCAAGTGAAACAAGTAATTTCATGTTATTTTCTTGGAGTCACACAGCTAGTAAATGTCTGAGGCTGAATTTGAATTCAGGTCTTCTGACTCCAGGCCCAGTGCTCTATTCAATGCAGTATCTAGCTGTCTGTTGAGTGACTCATCTATGGGGAACTAGTAGAAGAAAATGGAAGAGCGTTACACAAAATGAAAAGTCATATTTGGGTTATATTCTATGCCACAGAAAGGAATATTCATATGTGAGATCAGACTGACTAGAGTATATTTATATTTATATCTTTATAGCTAATCATTGCCATAGCAAATTGTTGAAACTTTAATATTGTCACTCACTAAAATGAGTTTTGACCCATTTCACTTAAAACTAGATGGTTTTTCACACCCACTGGTTGCCCAGCCTCAATCTCAATCTTTCACTTATAAAATGAATTTCCAGAATCCTAGTGTCACCCTCTCAATTTTTTTTTTTTTTTTTTTTTTGCTATGGATTCCATCTCATTAGATTTTTGCATCATCATTCTAGCTAACTGCAAAAAAAGGTTTTGAATTCTGATTCTATCCTTTGGCATAACTTTGAGTTCTGCATCTTCTATGTATTTTAGAATCACACAGTTCATTTGAATAATTGAATAAAAATTATTCCCTCCAAACATGGTTAAGCACAGATTCCAGGAATATTTGGCTAGATACATCTTCTTCGGTTGACATTAGTTCAAATGGTAATTTTTTTGGGAGAAGATAATTCAACCTGTTCTGAATCTACTTGTTTATGATTACATAGTTCACAACTTTTCTAAATTATCTACAAATACATCATGGGAGAATGTTTTTAGATGCCTTATTGAGTTTGAGAAATGAAGAAAGATGAAACAAAATGTCTGTGGTATCTTTTAGAGCTATACATCTAATTCATCAGTAAGTGTTATAATATTCTTGATGTAGTCAACAGTTTCAGAAATTATTTATATCTTTATTGTTATATTCTATATGAATCTCTGAATCTTGATTAAACATGTAAGATTGAATATATTTGATATTTTAAAATTTGATATGTTTTGAATAAATTATTTGTATGATATATGAATAAGAAATAATCCAGAAAGTTTCATTTTCTTCCACAGTTTGAATGTGAAGTATTCTGTGTGGTCCTTTGTGTTCAAAGATTTTTGGGAAAAGTGCAATAGTGGCTAGCTATCCATGTAAATTTTCCTGAAAATGACTTAATTTGTAAATAGGATACTTTCCTTATTCAATATAAAGTGACTCATTTAAAAATATATATTTGCTTTACCTAAAAAGGAAATTTGTGTTTAATAAAAAGAAGAAACGTACTTCAAACTTAGATTTGTTTCTTGCTTGAGTTTCCGTTGTTGATTACTATATTCCTTGTTAATAGTAAGAAGAGCAAGAGCTTTCAAAGGATTTCAACTTTTCTTATTCTTCTTAAGAAATTAATATTTTATAGGTGTATAAGAAATGTAACTTAAGTCAATACTGTACTGACATTTGACCTTTGCAAAAAATGAATGTTGAAGTTATAACATGAGAGAAAAATTGATCCTGTCCTCAAGAATCAAGTTACACAGTGATATCTCACAAAGAGATATGAAAGAAATAGGAGGGACCTAAGATTTACCATTTTTTAAACATTTGAGCCATGTTAGCAGTGTGAAAACAGTAATTAGTCAAACTTGCCAATAATTACACAAACGAATTGAACATCTAAATGTAGATTACAGAGACAGCTGTAGCATATCAGTAGACACATGGCAGAGATGTAAATAATTGTCTGATTTTTACGACAACCTTTAATGTTGAATATAAATTTTGCAGATGAAGACAAGAATATGTCTATATTGTTTTTCTCTATTGACCAAAAATCCTGCTTTGAAACAAATTAAACTCGGTGAAATTTTACAAACATTTTTTGAATACCTACAATATTCAAGGCACTGTTGGATATGCACAAATGAACAAAATATGCTTTCTATCCTAATAAAGAATATAAAGCATTCACAGATAAATATTTTTCATGGAGAGAGGGGAAAGGGCGAAGGAGGGAGGGGAAAATATAATATAAAAAGAGAATAGAGAGAATGGATAGACTTTCTCCATCTAGTTTATTAAAGAAGGTTTATTTTTTTAAATAGGTGTTATTTGACCTAAATTTTGAAGACTGTACTAAACTTAGGTGGAGGAGGTCATTATACTAGAAAAAAAATGACCTGAACATTAGAATAGAGAAAGAATAAGTGTTGTTTATTTTAAGAATAAGAATACTATAGTTTTACTATAATGTGGGGTGCTAAAAAGGGGAGTAATAGCAGGAGGTAAATTGGAATGATGAATTAAGCTCAGATCATAGAAATGCTACACTAACACTCTATAGACCATGAGGGAAAGGGGTAGTCATTGAAGGTTTTTCAGTTAATGGAATATTTGATTTTGAAAATACACAAGTTACTATGACAATATCTTGATGGAATTATGAGGAATGAGGGGAAGATAAGTTGTGGGGAGGGGGACTAATGAGGAAGATATCTAATCCAATAAAAATTTATTAAGTGTTTACTTCATGTCAGGTTCTCTCCTAAATCATGGATATTGCCATATTTGTTTGGAAATGAAATAATAATACCACTAGTATTGTAGATAGTATGAATCGACAGAGGATGAAAGGGAGAGAAATTTAAATGATAGACTTTTAGGTCATTCAATAGAGTAGATTTTTTGTGGTGAAGGAAGGAGAGGGATTAATCATCAAAGATGTGTCAAGTGCTTGTTTTGTGCCTGGCACTATGCAGAATACTAGCAATATGAAGAGCTAATTAAAACATTCCTATCTTCATGACGCTTTTCTTATATATTGGGAGGCAATATCAGTCACTTAATAGAAAGTATATTAAGGATTATTTATATTAGACACTGTACTAGGCACTGGGTATTCAAAAAGAGACAAAAAGTTCCTGTCTTCTAAAAGCTTACAATGTAATACACACACACACAGACACTATGTGTAGCATGCATATACTAAATATATACATGTAAAATAAATACAGTATAAAGAAGGAGAAGGTAACTGGGGAGATCATAAAAGTTTCATGTAGGAGGTGTCATTTGAACTGAACTTTGCAGAAAATAGCAGAAAATAGTGAATAAAAAGTACATTTCTGGCATGTGGTATAGCCTTTGTGCGGAGGAAGAGACTAGGAAATAGAATGTCACAATCGAGGAATAAACAGCATTAACAGCAGTTATGCTTGAACACAGAATGTGGGAAGAAAAGAAATATATAATGAATAAAAGTAGAGAGGTAGGTTGGACTAGGTTGTGAAAGTCTCTGAATACCAAACAGAAGGAGAGATCCTTGAGGTTATTACCTTAAATGGCATGGTCAGATGTATGCTTTAGGAATATCACATTGGCAGTTGTATGAAGTCTGTGGAAAGTCACTCAGGGGAGGGAAAACAATTAGGAGACTCTTGCCATGGTCCAGGTTAAAAGTTAGATCCTGGACTAGATGACTGAGATTTGCTTTCAGAATTGTTAATGAAGAATAATACCATTGAAAATATTAGACAAACTGGGAAGAGGAACTGAGTCAACAGGTAGAGAGAAGATAAAGATGTTGTTTTATATTTGAACATGTTGTGTATAGTGTGATTTGCATAGCAGGGCATTTAGGTAGAACTGTGAATTTGAAGCTTGAATCTAGACTGATAGATATGAGAATTATTTGTATAAAAATGATAGTTGAAGTCATTAGAATAGATTAGATGGCAAAGGAAGAAAAAGAAGAGAAATGGACCATGGTATTGCCTTAGGGGAAACCTTCATTTGATGAGAGAAAAGAGTGGAGGGAGAGAGTCGGAGGAGACATGAAATTAGTAGATCTAGGGAAAAGAGATACATTATTCTAAAGGTACTGAATTAATTAATTTATTACTGATGATTTCCTGATGATTGAAGACATTTGTAATTTTTATTAATATTTTCTAGGGGAGGGGAGGTTGATTGGATAGCATGAACAGCAAGAAAGAAATATAACCAAAATATAGAGCTATACATTGCCTTTCAATAAGTTAAGAAATAAAAGGAAAGGCAAAGGGATACAGTAATTTGAGAAAATAGAAGAATTGAGAGGGATTTAAGGCAGATGGGTCTTGAGTAGGATTATAGTCCAAGGGGAAGAAGGCAGTGAATAAAGTAGTGATTGAATATGAGAAAGGAAGAAAATGGAATGGAATGAAATAAGGAGAAAATAAAAGATACAGAATTTTTAGAGATGGTAGAAGGAATCGAGAACAAAGTCATCTTCCCCTCTAAGAATCAAGAAATTGTTCATACAAGTTATACTTCTCCCAAGTTTCTTTAAAACAATAAGACTTCTATCTTGTTGATTAAACACAGGAAAATTTCAATAGGGGTATTGAAGAAACTGCTATATAGTTATGGACAAGAGTTTAACAAATTTAGATTCTTAAAGATATAAACTAATTTAATGAAAAAAGAATCAGAACAAATAAACAATAATTTTATAATATCTGCCTTCTAATACTTTCCTCTTCTATCAGTATCTCAATTTCAATTAAGATTAACACGATTATACATAATTTTATTATCGTCTAGGTGTTTTGCCCTTTTATAAAATGGGGGGGCTGTAAATAAGAAGAAAAAAGGCAATGAACATCACTATATTACATATAAATTAATAACATATTCAGGTTATTTCTTATGTATTGGTGGAAGCCCTGTAGCAATTGGACATTAATGAATTCTGATGTTATATACTTTCCATTCAAGATATCCAAACAAGTATAAACTACTATTTTGTTAAATCCTAAACTGAAGGTAATTTTTTCCCAACTAAAACCATATTACATTACAACTCTTACTGCATTTCAGGATTCATGCTAGGTGCTACAGATATGACAGCAACATATTTTAAAATCTTAAAACAAACAAACAAACTAGTAAATGATTGATGTAGGTCCAAAGCTTTTTTTTTTTTTTCCCTAAAAGCATTAAATCAGAAAACAAAACCCTGGAATATCAAAATGTTTTCACATGCTAATCTGAATCAAATCAATATGTCATTTGGTTCCTTATTGACATTGTAAGTCCATCATCATATTAATTTTATAATGTGAGCATTGAAATTCTTTGCTGAACACTAATATTTAATATAAATGTATATGTGAAAGCTAGACTTTTTCACTTGGGACCCATATACCTTGCTTCTAGACTGAGATAGTTTGTTATTGTCTTTTGTTTAAATGTTATATTCAGATTTTTTCACATTCACTATGAACTATATTTATCACACTGTCAAATGTCAAAGTTTCAAAATAATTAACATTATTTAGTCAGTGGTCAGTCACAAGCCAAAAAAAAAGTGTTTTGATCAATCTAATGCAACATATGGTTGTCACTAGGATGTTAAGCCTAGCAGGAATACTTTTTCCAGATGTGGCTCACAATTTGTGCTATATCATTTTTTTGGCTCATACAAATGCATTTGTAATGGAGATAAAGATTTTACAAGAAATAAACAAACTTGAAATGATTTACACATTAAATCATTGCAATGATAATTCGCTAGTATTATACGGGCATTGAGTATTATCATTTACCTCAAATGTTTTGTGAGTTACCAAAATACATCTTGGTCAAATAATTTAATTCTTCAAATACCCATTAAGGGATTCATGCTCCTTTTAGGAATTGCTAATACACATTATAATATAATATTGTGTATTTTGGCTGAGACTGTTCACTGTCATTCACTGATGAGAGCTTTTGTGCCTTTTATTTTTTTTAACCAGGATCCAGGAAAGTTAAATTTTTTTAAAGTATCCATATATTTACAGTGTAGACAGCTTTTACATGGCCATTTTAAAAATGGCGAAAAACTGTTTCTCATTCTGTTATGATTTCAAAGTAGCTCATTGAGACTATTTTCTTCACTCATTTTTCAAATGTAACAGACTGGAAAATGAAACTGAAACTTTACCAAATTTAACTTGCTGTCATATTTGGTATAACTGTATATTTCTGTATGTGTGTGCAGAGAGATATGTTGAAGAGCTGGACGGTGAGACATTTTTCAAAAGAAATCATTTAGCCTGAATTTTTTTTCTAAAAATGCAACTTTTATACAACTTTAACCTAACACATGCTAGGTTAGTAAAAAGGCAAAACACTGTAAGCATTGTTCTTTAATAGGTGAGCTTATCTTCTCTAATAGCTAAATGATGTCATTGGAATTTCCTTATGCTAATAACAGCAAACTATATACCACAAATCATTCCCCAGAATCAACTGTCATAAAATATATAGGCTAAGGTTTTA
This sequence comes from Antechinus flavipes, assembly GCF_016432865.1. Taxonomy (NCBI): domain Eukaryota; kingdom Metazoa; phylum Chordata; class Mammalia; order Dasyuromorphia; family Dasyuridae; genus Antechinus; species Antechinus flavipes. The sequence goes on from NC_067403.1 coordinate 45,387,467, forward strand.
TATTACACCTAAATATTCAAAATAACAAAGCTAAGCTTTAAGTTAAAGATTATTTTATCTGAATAAGTTGCTTTAAATGACTCTGAAATTTTAAATTGAGACATTCCTTGAAAGAGTTTTTTTTTCCTTCAGTTTTCATAACTTTTCTGATGCAGTCAAAACTAACATCTCAAGTATCATGTCTCTAAACTGTTACCTTGCAAGATTTTCTGGAAGATAACAACAATAGAAAATTTTGTTGAAATTAGCTATTTACATTTATTTACATATTTATTAGCTATTAACATTAAGCACAGCAAAAAATAAATGTATGTTTGACAAAAGCATTTGTTGCTGTTACAGAAAATGTCTAGTGTTGAGTTCAAATTGAAATGAATGGTGAGATCTTTGCAGTCGTTCCTGTTTATAGATAGTATTGTGTTAACTACATTGCTTGTTGATTAGATATTTTTAAAAGCATTTAATTCTATAGAGAAAAAGCTGCTTAAAACTCTCTTCTTCAACAAAATGCATCCCCTGCATACATCAGAATAATTTAGAATTCCTTGAAAGATGTGAACAAAGGACTTTTGTTCAACAATCTTCTGATTTATTCAAATCAGGTGAAGTGTAAATCAAAACATAGGTAAGTAAAAGGTATTTGACATTATCAGTAAGTTTGTCTAGCTCTGAGGTTCACTTGAGCTACAGATTCACTTGTTTGGATTTGACATTATGCTTATTTGAACCCTGAAACACTGAAGTTTCCCCTAGATTAGATTCATAATCAGTAAAAGGTTTGAATTATCTCCTCCTCCTCCTTCCTCCCAAGTTCTCTCTTCCTCCTCCTCTTTTTCTCTCTTCTTACAAAAGACCACATATAGAGTGAATAATACCTACACTTTGTAAGACAATTGAATAAACAACTCATAGAACTTGCCCAACAGAACATATATTTTGAGTACACATTTGTTTGACAATCACCTGGATCCAGATTTGAAAAAAAAGGGGGAAAGTAGGCTGAGTTATTTTGTGGCAATTCTGTAGTGCTTCTCTCTGAAAAGAATGTTAACTTTTAAAGTGGAAATGTTCTTTCAATGATGGTTATCAGTCAAGGAGAAATTAATATTTCTACTCATAGTAAAATGGGGATGTGCATAATGAAAATGAACATGTTTCAAAGTATTACTAGCAAAGAATAGCACAGCTCATCAAGTTTAAAGGTATCAATAGAAAGTTCTATGAACTATTGGACAGTCTTTACTATTATTACCCTTGTCTGTCAATAAGCTTAGAAGAAGGTCCTTTGCATTTTGGGTGGACCGCTCCTATAGAATATATTGAAGCACACAGGTAAGAGGATAGGAAATTATGGATTCCTTGTGCTAAAATGTGGTCACATGAAATATGATCAATCAGATCATTTGCATTATTGAGATATTATTACCTATACATAAAAATGCATTAAACATGGAACTGTTTGGGGAAAAAATATGACATGGCAAAATTAGATCTTAAAGTATGTTCCTTTGAGTAACTTTTCTCCTTCATTCTAACAGATGCTAGTTTTTTAATATGTTTGATTATTGGCCTTACTGATCTTTTTGACCTCTTCCATTCTGGCCCATTATATGAAAAATTTTCCTTATCTTTTAAAGGTGTGAGCAAAATCTGAGTGTATATGTTAAACCATGTTAACTATATACTATTTTCCCTTATGTATTATAAATAATCTTTTCATACACATTTAACATATTTTTCACTCTTTGGGCCACCACCAGGTTTTATTCTTTAGAGATTATCATGTTATATATTTGAGAACAATGTAGCATCTCTGGAAAATAGTAGATTTTAAGTTATGGATTTTAGTTTGAAGATGCTTTTAGCAAGTTGTACCACCCACTTCCTTAAAAGAATCCCACCTTTTTATTTCCTTTTTGTAACACTAGGGCAGCTCATTATTCTTATATAGTGTCTGCCTATAATTTGGGTTCTTTTACTCTTAATTCATCTATTCATCTGTACATCATAGTCTAGACAATAGGCATTCTTTACCTTCTTGATTTTTCCTTGTAGATTGATAGGTCAAAATCTCTTGAGTATGTATCTAGTTAGAGATTTCATGCTGGTATGTCACTTCATATGATGAACTTGATAGGATACTGCTATCTACAGACAGAAGTATTTGTAATGACTTTATCATTTACAGTCATTTACTTCCATTTGAACTGTTTTCTGAGTGCCCTCTATGACAGTGATGAAGAGAAAAAGCTAGCATAAACCTCCCTGTTTTGTCTCCCTTGATGATGATGATGATGATGATGATGATGATGACTAGAAAGCCATTGACCAAAGTTATCTCTATTGTTGATTTATGTAGGATTTTTTTTGAGGCTTGAATATATGGAGAGGTGATAATTTGTTGAAGATCTTATTTGTGTTTAGGAAGTTCCATGAAAGTTATAATTTGGAAAATGTGTAATTAGAAAAAGATTATCATTGTGGTGATAGAATACAATAACAAATGGATAGGCTGGTACAATATTGTGATATTACAAGCCCCTAAAAAAAGGAATCTCACATCTTAGATTTTTAAAGAATCTGTTATATTTTGATATATCTATGTAGAATTTGGTTGATGGAGAACATGTCCAAAAGTCACATAAAATAATGGATATATAGTTTATGAGCTATAAAATCATGAAAAAATCCAGGTCCAGAAGACTAAGGATTGAAGGATATACTAGTATGTACTGTAGGTTTTATTGTTCACCATTTTTCTCCCATAATGTTTGAATAATATAACTTTGTTCTATGTCAAATCAAAAAGAAAACAAAAATATTTCAGTAAGATTCATATAGGCTCCCATTGTCTCTCAATAGTTAAGAGGGATAAGAAGAAGGCTGGACAGTTGAAATTCCCTGGAGAAGAAAAAATCTGGAATAAGCCATAATCAGTGAAAACATTCTGCCACTGATTTCACCAAATATTGATTGAATCCTTTATAGTTTCTGTCTCTATCAACTTTCTAAACTTTTCTATCAATTCACCTGCTATTCATAAATGACTCTTTTTATAATATTCTAGATCAAAGTCTCAGCTTAATATATTTATTTAAAAGAATTTTTAAAAAACTATCTGAATTTCAACATTATAAAGGGCAAAACCAATAGCCAGTATATTTAGTTTTAGAATTGAGGGACATAAAAGCATCTTTTGAAAGTAGATGTTATAGTTTAGTGAAGAGTATGGAATATGATTTAGTGAAAATACAGCTGAATGCTGTCATTTACTACTGTGGACAAATCATTCTAGTTTTGTGACTTTTAGTCTCCTTTTCCGAAAAGTAACATTGTTAGACTAGATATCACTAAATCTAATTCTATCTAAAATATGACGAAGGAATGTCATAAAAATATTAAAAACCAGAAAGAGGTGTTTTGTGTTAAAATGCTTGAGTCACTTCTGTGCAATCTGTTTTTCTTCATATTTTTTCTTCTCTTTTCTCTCAATGACTTCCAAATGTAGCATGCTTATTAGCACAGCCCCTTAACTTTCTTGATGGTCCCCAGTTGGCAATGAGAAGGCTATTTTAAACTGCTGACCCTGCACCTGGGTATTTGTTGCCCTTGGGGCATAAACTGTAATCCATTTTCCCCAGCTATGTTGCTTGTAAAGACATGCCTCTTTGCTGGATATGTGGAGATTAATGTGGTCATTCTCTGCTTGTGGGAGAAGGTGGTTGATGATCTCCAGTTGCCAAGAATTTTACCATAATTTCCTAGCTCTCCTTGATGTGAAAGACTAAGGGCTGCAGCTCTGCTTCTGTCTAAAGCCTCAGTTCTTAACTTTTTTTTTCTTTTTTTTTAATGCCATCGACTTATTTTTTTTGACAGTCTTGTGATCCTTATGAATCCTTTCTCAGAGTAGTATTTTTAAATAAAAAAAATACATAGCATTACAGAGAAAATCTTGAAATAGAGTCATTTTTTTAAAAAAAATGAACAAATTTACAAACCTTGTCTTAAAGCTTCATGAAATTTGGTGCTTCAAGATTGAGTTTTGATAGTCTTCATAAATATTTAAAGTTTTTTTTTTCATCTTCCCTCTATTATCTAAATCTTAAAAAAATAAAATGCTAAAGTAGGCTGATGTTTATTTTCTTCCTTTTGAGATAATAGTTTTGTTAGTTTAAGTTAGAAGAAATAATTATCTTTTATTTTTCATTTACCAAAGGTGTTTTCTTTTGAGGAACCCATTCTAGAGGTACTTTCTGTTGAAAATAGTGCATCCATGGTCATTCAGATAGAAATTTTCAGGCTTCTAGTGTCACTTCTATTGGCAGAAATAATGGACTTTGTGTCAGCTGCTCTTTGTATTGTTCTAAGAGTAAAAAAAAAATGTATAGGTTAAGAGGGATTTTGTCTTATCAAACATGATTTCCTATGCTAAAGAGCAGCATTTGAAAAACTTCAAAAGGAAGCTTGTCTAATTCTCTTCATCTGGATTGATATAGTCTCCCATATGGGATCCAGAAAGTAAAAGAAATAAAATGGGATTTGGATTTTAGACAAAGATGAAGTCAAGGAGATTCTTCAGAATTGATAAGCATTTTAGTGTGGGAGGCTTAAAAAAAACTTTCTTTGAACCATAGCTTTTTCTCTTTAATTGATAGGAAAAATGAAGTCAATTGTATTGTAGTTGCCACATCTTGGAAGTAAATGACACATGTGTTTTTAGGCTCAGAATCAAGTCTCATTATGGAAGAAGCCTGCTTTTTCTTTCCTTGGGAATTGATTGCATAAGGCACCAAATCATATAGACTAGTAGATACTACAGTATAATCAATGTTATTGAAATTAATTCTTTTAAAAATATTTAATTTTATTTTTAAAAATTTATTTACTATACATTGCTTTGTGAATTTATGAAATTTTAATTTATTTATTTTACTATTTTATTTCATTTTTTGGTAGTAAGTTTATTTTTAATATACATGGGCTTTATGAATCATGTTGGGAGAGAAAAATCAGAGCAAAAGGAGAAAACCATGGGAGAGAAAAAAAATAAAAAGAAGTGCAACTAGCATGTGAGATTTACATTCAATCTCCAGAGTTCTTTTTCTGATTGCAAATGCCATTTTTTGTCCCAAGTCTATTGGGATTCCTTTTGGTGACTCTACTGAGAACCAAGTTTTTCATAGTTGACCATTGCACATTCTTCCTATTACTGTATACAAATTCCTAGTTCTGCTTGTTTTGCTCAACATCAGTTCATGTAAATCTTTGTAGGCCTTTTTAAAATCAGCTTGTTCATCATTTTTATAGGCATTATCTTCATATAGCACAGATGAATAAGATGCCCAAATGATGAGCATCTACTAATTTTTATTGGAATTAACTCTGAATGTGTTGATAGTCTGACCACATTCCACTTAGAAATCATAATTTTATAGATTAAGATTGAAAAGAACTAGGTCATCCAGTCCAAAATTCTGATTTTATAGATTAGGAATCTGATTTGAAAGATGGGAACTGACCTAAGATTATAAAGTTAGTAAGTCTAATGCAAGTTTGAAACCATTCCTTTCTGATTTCCAATTCCAAGAGGTTTTTCTATTATGATATGCTGCACAGACAAGTAAGTACTAAAAAAGTACTTAGAGGTTTGTTAATATGATAACTTCTCTATGAACCCTTTTCTTTAAATTGTCTCCTTATTCTGGAGTGGTTTGTTCTTGTCAGTATCAAAGGTATTTCTTTACTTTGTTCACATAGAATATCTTATTAGGATTAAATGAGAAATGTATTAAACATTGAGTTATGATCATAGTTTGTTTTTGGCAGGTTGGGAGGTGGGGATTAAGAAGAAATCTTCCAGATTCTTGCTGCAAAGCACATAGAGATCTTAAGGTTTCTTTGACTTCTTTGTGCTTAAGTAAAAAGTAATCATTTCAGAAAGGTAAATATATGAAATTTAAATTATATAAAAAATATAAATCATACATAATAATAAATATTATTTAAATTCTGTGAATGTCTTGTTAGTTACCTTTAAAAAAGACGTAGTCTACAGAACAGTAAAAATTTTTCATTGTTCTTCAAGGACTCAGTTGTTCTATCTGAGACATGAGTCATCATTGAATTTTTTTTTTTTTAAGAAATTTCTGGGGCAGCTAGGTGGTACAGTGAATAGAGTACCAGCCCTGAAGTCAGGAGGACCTGAGTTCAAATGTGACCTCAGACACTTAACAATAACTGTGTGACCCTAGGAAAGAAGAAAAAAAATTTCTACAAATTAACTTTTTTATATTGTATACAATCTTTGATGATACATATCAATTTAGATTCCTTGAAATATTTACCTTAAGAGCTCAATTAATAATCTAGGTTCCTTGTTTTAGATTCATGGTATTCTTTCCATCTACAATTTCAGTTGACTACTTCTTAGTATTTAATATAAGGCTATCATATCCCAAATTCAAAGAAGGAATTACCATTTATTTATAGGAGAATCAGGGAAGACTTCACAGAGTTACTTCTCCTAAGTATGTTAATTATCTATTTCAAAGGGTACTGTAACACATACATTAATATTGATGGTCAGTTTTAAAACCTCTTCTTTGAAGCATTAGTCATTTAAATTTCTGCAGATATCAAAGTATTGCTTCTTAATACTCTGTCTTTTTCTCACACAAAAATTACTTTTCTATTTTATGTATTTTGGTTTTTAAATCCTGTCTCTTGAGATCAGAATCAGATTTTAAATGCATCTGAGCTATATCATTATCTCTGGCTTTTCTTTTAAAAAAAGTTAAAACATGATTATTTATACAGCCCTCATCATGACTAAGAAATTTTGATCTTAGTGATACTTAAGTAAACTAAATTGTTTCCACTTTTTATGCATCACTATTAACACTGCCTCCATCATATTGCAGTTGATATTTAGGTCTTTTCATTCCCACTGATGTTTTAGTCCCCTGTTTTATCATGCACATGGTCCTCTGTTTGTAAAGCCTGAAACAATGGAATGGAAGCTCTGGTAGGTCCTACCTACCAAGCTGGAAAAGCATTGCATATTGTTCCAATTATGGAATTTGTTTCTGATATCAGAAAGAGACTGGGAGAGTTCAGAAGAACTCACTTCATCATTGGCTTGTGTGTATGTCTGTGTGTGTGTATGTGTGTGTGTGTGTCTATAATCTCTCTTAAAAATTTGTCTACCTACCAAGTTTTAGCAGGATTTTAACGTGCTTTGTGGGGCAGTGTACTCATATTCAGTGATGTCAAGGATCCTTAACATTTTTTTACATGACTTCATGTAAATTTAATTATTCATATAATAAAAGTGAAAAATGGGTTTTAAGATAAATTAACAATTGTGCAACATGATGTAAAATTTCTTTTTTTGGAGGGTGGAGATTGCATATTTTATAAGATAAAATCTGTCATTTCTTACAGTGCATCATCTCTTAGATAGAGATGACCAGTATCTATCAAGCAATTCATCATCCTGAATCAACATAATCAACAAAGAAATTATCTTTCTTTTATTGAGCTCTTGAACGTATTCATTTATTTTCTTTGTTTCCCCCACACTGTGTATATATAATTAGTTTAAGATGAAGAGAGTAACTTGCTGGACATATTTTATAAGATAACATATGTATTTAAAGTAGTTATCTAAATGGTTTCTTTATACACACGTGTATACACAGAAACCCACATATATTATTTTGACAGTTTCTTATCATATTTTTTGAATACTAACAATATGCTATAGATTAAGCTAAGTAGAAATTGCCATGTAGTGGATAAACCACAGGATTAAGCATACCATGAAATGAGATAATTGCTTGAATGTATGAGACATACCAGAAGAATCCTAATATTTAACTTAATCACGTTAAAACACCAACTCTAAACAAAACAGTACTTTTTTCACCCACTGCTCTACTTCTCATTTAAAGATGAAAAATCTACTCTATGGTATTGCATAGGATGATAGCCTGACTTATTTTTGTTTTCAAAATTGTTTTTCTCCTTATCTTTAAGAAAGGTCTGAGCACATTTTAAATTATAGTGAGAATAATACCTTAAAAAAGGGAAAGGGATTTTTTTCAGAGACTAGCATTACATCTCAATAACTTGCCAAAGTTTTTGACTTTTGCCCCTTGTGAAACGATATGCATGGTCTGAGAATATGGTTACTTAAAACAATCAAGAGTCCCTTTTGCTACTGAATTTTGGTGAGTAATGTAACTTATCCCATGATAATTGGTAAGGAATTTTTTATTAATATAAACCAGCATTGTGTGAACTTTTCTGATTGATATTGTTACAACTTCTAAAATATAAATCTGTATTAAATTTATACCCTGCATAAATTAAGATTTTGCCCTAAATTATTTGCAGGGGTAAAGTAAGCAACTATATTGAATGATTCTTTAACTTCAAGCTGTTTAACAATTTAGGGATGATAAATAGAAGAAAACTTTAATGATAGTAGTAAAAACTTGATGGTGTTATCATATATGTGTGTGTGTGTGATTGATACATATATGTATATAAGTATATATATATATACATGCATACATGTATACATAATATATACAAATCGGGAAAGGTATAGCTCAAATATTTTGTTTCTAATTCTGCATTAATTTAAAAAAAAGTTATAAATTTAAATAACAAAGCAAGTAAAAACCAAGTGTTAGTTCTGACTTTTGTTAGCTCAGTGATTTGGGACCATTTTATTAAAAGCATACTTTTGTCAAATAACTGGCACTTGTATAGACTATTCTCCTGAAGTTTCTTATGAATGTTTATGTCCAAACTTGCAAAAGGCCTGTTTCTCATCTTGCTTCATGCCCTGCAGTGCTGGCTGGAATTTATCATCTCTGTGGGGCATGGGGTAAGACAGGAAATTATCTCAAAGTTACTATGAACATGTCACAGAAATTTGTGAGAGACTGGCATTGTGGCAGAGAGACCAGAGAACAGTATCACCTGGAAAATCAGGATAAAAATGTGAGCCCCTTACCTACCTTCGGTAGGCTATGACTAGTAATTGGATAGATTCTACAGCCTGCTGTGAACTCTTCAGAAATTGAGCCTTACTTCATAAATGCAAGGCAGTATTATTGTGGCTCTTCATAAAGTATTTCAGTGAGGATGCCAGAAAATGTATTTCTTCTATGCAAGTCTGTTAAATGTTTGGAACTGCTGAGTTGGCATTCTGATGGCTTATTACTTTTATTTTTCATTACAAGGGTACATCACAACTACAGTAGATTGTCCCAGCAAGAGGAAAATTATATTGGTCTTGACTTTTTTCAGACATATCTCTGATAACAAAGATAAAAATGAATATTTCCAAAATTTTGGAAAATTGTGACTGGTGGTTTATACATGGGCTGGAAATCTTTAGTCACCAAATAGTATTATTCTACCTTGTGTAGAATATGGGGGGAAAGAGATGGAGTGAGGAAATACAATAATATAGATATCTCTTCTATCATTTTGATCCAAATGATCATATTTATGGTTCTTTGCTCTTGATATTTTCCCTTTATTGTGACCTGAGTCGAATTTTGTTTTGTCTGATCAAAGCTTTTATATAAAATTAGTTTTCTGGTAAAAAAGAAATAAAATAAATGACCTTTTATCCCAAAAGTTTTAAAATTTGATATGTTTGACAAAATCAAGATATTAATTTAGATACCTACATCATTCTCTCAGCTTAAAAACTACTATTATGCATATATTAATATATGTTTGTGTGTACATATGCATATAGGCATTTACATTTAGATGTGTGTGTACATATGCATACAGAGAGTTTTCAGCATATTATGTAATTTGAGGACCAGTCAATTTAGTGATAGCTGTGCCTTTTGATTAGTAGGCAGAGGAACCCTTGATGGTTCCTGTTAATGGGGGATACAACATAAAAACAGCTCTCTCTGTATGTGTGTCTGTGTGTATACATGTTTTTATATACACATACACATACAGATACAAAAATTTTACGATGTGAAACAGAAGTAATAAAATGAAAGAGAAATATATCCGTCATGTCATATTTTTCTCAACATGTGTTGTTTTTTTTCTATGAAAAAAGTAAATAAAATCTGAAATATTTTATTTTCAGCCTCTGTGTTTTTTCCCCTTTGATAATTCATTTTAAGTTTGCTACCTATATTTAGACTCTAAAACTACATATTTTTAAAACTTCTAATTCTTCTTTGAGAGTACTTCATTAGAAGTGTATGAAACTTAAAAGGGTTGAATTCCTTCACTAAAATAGGGTTATTTTTTTTCAAAATAATAACTTTTTATTTTCAAAATATATGCAAAGATAGTTTTCAACCTTCATCCTTGCAAAATCTTGTGTTTCAGATTTTTCTCCCTCCCTTCCTCATCTCCTCCCTTATTTTTAACATAATCTAATTTATGTTAAATATGTGCAGTTCTTCTATACATATTTCCACATTTATCATGCTGCACAAGAAAAATCAGATGAAAAAAGGAAAAAAAAATGAGAGGGGTGTTGGGAAAGCAAGCAAACAACAAAAAGGTGAAAATATTATGTTGTCATCCACATTCAGTCCCCCATAGTCCTCTCTCTGGATGCAGATAATTCTCTCCACCTCAGGTCTATTGAAATTAGTCTGAATCACCTCATTGTTGAAAAGAACTACAAATATAGGATTATATCTAATTCACCAATATCCATTAGGACTACCTCAAGAAAAATAATGAGTAATGAACTCATTGTAGCACTAGATTTAGGCTTTCATTTTCCTTTTTTTGATCATTTGCTGGCTACCTTTGTATTCTTTATATACTTCATCTAATTTTATTGAGAAAAAAAGGGTTGCTATTGATTTGTTTTGTCTCTCTAAGACGTCTGGTCTTCTGGAGGAAAAAAAAAAGATTGATGAATACCATGAGAGGAAACAATCCTTTAAAATAGAAAAAAAAAATGTCTATTCAGTTTTGAGAATTCTCAATAGGGACAGTGCCTTTTTCTTTCTCATATCCTACTAAAACTGTATTTTTGATTGATTGTTTATGTGGGTTAGTGAAATGAGTATATTGTTTCATTTGAATTTTATTAGCTTTATTGACGATGCATGGTTGCGTGAAAGGCACCAATGCTGATTGGTGGTCTCATTACCTATGCTGTACTTGTGGCTCTTAAAAAAAAAATAAAAATGTCACTATTCCTAACTCTTGCATGTATGTACACACTCATCATAAATGAAATATTCATTAAGCACAAAACAAAGACAAATATCCTTAAGATTCCATTGGAAAATAGTATGTGAATTTATTATATTACCATACTCTTCTGTCACTTTATTCTTGAAATGAATCAATGTTTAATCCATAAGACTGACTCTAAGTGGCTCCCATATAAATGGTCTAGCAAGATTTACTTGCTTTTGGGGGGAGGATGGGGGATGGGGATTGTAGTTTTGGGAAACCTAGAATGCTTAGTGGACAGAACACTGTTTGAAGTCAGGAAGTTTCATCTTTATGAGTTCAAATCTGGCTTCAGACTTACTAGGTGTGTGATCTTGCACAAGTCATTTATCCTATTTATTTCAGTTTCCTTATATGTAAAATGAACTGGAAAAGTAAATGGCAAACTATTTCAGTATCTTTAACGAGAAAATTCCTAATGGGGTCAGGAAGAATCCAATTCAACTTAAAAATGACTGAAATTATGATTTCAATGAATCTAAATTATTCAAATTAACAGCCACACTAAGGGCAAAATGCTGATAAAATACGTATTGAAATTCCATATACCTGTGGGTAATTAAAATTCTTGCGGCCATCATATGAAATGACTTAATATTCATTTAGGCACCTTCCTATTTATAAAGTCACAGATTTGTTCAATGACATCAAATAATTTTTTAAATGGTAAATTTTAATCAAATTTTTATTTAAAATAAATCATTGAGTAAATATGCTTATATTTTAAAATGCCTGTGCAATATTCTCTTAAATTCAGTTTCTGCACATTGACATCTATTTGTTGCTTGTAAATCTTCACAGTAAAATTGAAAGGTTTATGGACAAATTTCCCAAAGAAAATGCCACTAATACCAGGCTTTTGAAAATGTTAGACTTTAGCAGTACCAGATCTAAAACTATATATAAATCAGCAGTCATCAAAACCAATTGGTACTGGCTAAGAAATAGAGTGATAGATCAGTGAAATAGGTTAGATACACATGACACAATAATCAATGACTATAGATATCTTATATTTGATAAAACCCCAAATAACAGCTTTTGGGATAAAAACTCACTATTTCACAAAAAAATTGCTGGGAAAACTGGAAAATAGTAATTTAGAAACTCAGCATAGACCTACATCTCACACTCCATACCAAAATAAGGTTAAAAATAGGTACATGATTTGAGTATAAAAAGTGATACCATAAGCAAATTAGGAGGAAATTTATCTTTCAGATCTTTGGAGAAGGGAGGAAGTTATGACCAAAGACGAATGAGAGAACATTATGAAATACAAAATGAACATTTGATTACATTAAATTTAAAAAGTTTTGCACAAAGTCAACACAAAGAAGATTAAAAAGGGAAGTACAAAGCTGGGAAAAAAATTTTACAGTCAGTGTTTCTGACAAAGGCCTCACTTCTAAAACACATAAAGAACAGTATCAAATTTATAAGGATACAAGTCATGCCTCAATTGACAAATAGTCAAAGGATATGAATAGACAATTTTCAAATAATGAAATTAAAATCATATATAGTTTTATGAAAAAATGCTCTAAATCTTTAGATTAGAGAAATGCATATTAAAACTCTGAAGTACCATCTCACATATCTGATTGGCTAAGATGATAGGAAAGTATAATGAAATTTGTTGGAGGGGATGTGGGAAAACTGGGACACTAGTACATTGTTGATGGAGTTGTGAAATGATTCAACCATTCTGGAGAGGAATCTGGAACTGTGCCCCAAGATCTATAAAACTGTGCATACCCTTTGACTCAGCAATATCATTATTGGGTCTATATCCCAAGAAAATCATAAAGGAAGGAAAAGGACCCACATGTTCAAAAATGTTTGTAGCAGCTCTTTTTGTGGTAGCAAAGAACTGGAAAATGAGTAGATGCCCATCAATTGGGGAATGGTTGATTAAGTTGTGGTATATGAAGGTAATGGAATATTATTGTTCTATAAAAATGATGAAAAATATGACTTTAGAAAGGCTTGGAAAGATTTACATGAACTGATGCTGTTATACACAAGAACAGCAAAAATATGCTATGATCTACTATAAACGACTTGGTTCTTCTCAGTGGTTCAGTGATCCAAAACAAACTCAATAGACTTTGCACACAAAATGGCATCTGCATCCAGAAAAGAACTAAGGAAATTGAGTGTAAATCAACACATAATATGTGTTCTTTTTTTCCTATTTTTTTATCTCTCTCATGATTTTTTCCCTTTTGTTCTGATTTTTCTCTCCAACATGATTTATTAAGCAATGTGGATTAAAAATAAACTATTTAATTAAGAAAAGAATATTGAACCTAAAATGAGAAGACCTGGATTTATAATTTGTCTCCAATTGTATTTATCTTCATTTGTATCTCTGGGCTTTAGTTTTCTCATCTATAAAATTAAGAAGTTGGATCATCTTTTGAGGTTCATTTTAAGTCAAAAAATATGATTGAATGAATTTTTAGTTAGGACTTATATTTACCCAAATGAAACAATATACCCATTAACCATGGAATGATTACGGTCCAACTCCAAAATATTCTATTAAATTAGTTTCATAAAAAAGAAAAATGTTAATGCATATGTATATAACCAGAAAAAAAACAATACAAAGGAAAATATTAGGCCTAAAAAGATAAGAACCTAGAGAATGTTCCTTCATTGTGCAATTACTTTTAAATGATTTCTTATAAATTGTATAATCCAGATGATTGTTATTGTAAATATTTCTTAACCAGAGGGTGGTCATTTGGCTACTTTTTCATGAAAAGCAGACAAGTAAATATAAACAACTCATCAAAGTCCAGTATAAATTAAAGGAAAAGATCTTTTTTTCTCCAACAACTCTATTTTACAGATAAGGATATTGAATTTGAGTGTTCTAATTGTTTTTTTTTTTCCAAGTAAACATAGATAGCATATATTGTTACATTCTACCTCTATATAATGTAGGGCAGAATTACAGGATAAAACTCATAAGGATGCTTTGAGCAAAGTGCTTTGTTAAACATAAGATTTGGTGTAAATGAGAGCTATTATTAGCCAGAATTTCATTTGGTATCATTAAGATTTGTGAGTCCCAAAGACAAACAAATCAACTATAAGAAAGGTCAAAGGGAACAAAGACAATCTCCAGGAAGACTCAGCGATTGGGTTTCATAAATTTAGATACTTTTTTCTCTTCATTTGCTATTTGTTTTTTCATGTTAGCCTGCAATGCAACTGAAAATTACTTTGAAGGTAAGTACCACAAGATGGACAATCAAACAATTGATAATAACAATTATAATAATAATTGAAGGAACTAAAGAAAGAACAAGCGAAGTCATAAAAAATAATTTTAGCAGGGATTATTTTTATAGAAAAAAATCTCTTAACCTACTAAATACTTAAATATTCAATTGAACAAGTGGGAGTGAAGGCTCTTTAAAAAGAGTTTATACTCTTTGAAAGTAGGAATCATATCTTTAAGCTCAATGCTCTTCCACAATCCTTATTACATAGTGAATACTTAACAGATATTTGTTCTATAGATTTACCTATCAAAGCAGGTCTAAGAAGGTTCTTATTATTAGTCATTCAATCTTGTCTGACTCTTTATGATTCCTGGTCCTTCTACCTACTACTCGGTCTTAGAGCCTGTCCTAAGTTCATGTTGCTTGTTTCCATGACACTTTCTATCCATCACATTTTCTGCTGTCCCCTTTTCCTTTTGCCTTCAATCTTTCCCAACTTTGAGGTCTTTTTCAATGAGTCCCATTTTCTCATTAAATGGCCAAAGTATTTGAGCTTTAACTTCAGTATTTGACCTTCTTGTGAATAGCCTGAATTAATTTCTTTATGTATTGACTGATTTGATTTCCTTGCTTGCCAAGATTCTCTCAAAAGTCTCCTGCATTACAATTCAAAAGCATTGATTGTGGAGTACTCACTTTTCCTTATACTTCAATTCTCAGCCATATATTGGAATTGGAAAAATCTTTGCTTTGGCTATACAGTGTTTTGTCGGCAAAGTGATGTCTTTGCTTTTTAACCCTGTCCAGATTGGGTATGCAAAGCAGTTATTTGGCTTAAGAACTTAAGTTCCATTTTGTAGGGAATATGATAAAAAGTTGGGGCAGTGGCTTGGCTAAGAATTAGCTTTTATCAAGAACCTCAAATTATTACAAACAATACCTCAGGGATATGCATGGGAAATAGCCATTTTAATTAGGCAGAAAAACTTGGAAATGAAGTAATTTTTAAGGTAATTTCTTTTGTGAGTGCTTTACTGACCAGTGGAATTTATTTACCACATAGACCTGCTATAAAATAGGTATTTATGGGTTAGTTTTTAATTAGAAATAATGGCTTGTAGAGTTGAAGTGATGAATTGTTTTATCCATATATTGGCTCCAGCAGTCTTAGTGAAAGATGATCCCATTGACAGTTTTGAATGTAGCCTAACTAAATGTTTTGTCTCCTAAAAACAACAGAGATTTTGTCCTGTTTTAGAGGAGGCCTATGTGCAAAAGCTCTAGACCAATGTTGTAATACAAATAAAAATAACGATGATACTTTTAACACCCTCTTTGGAGATAAAGAGATAATTTTACCTTGTATTAAATAAAGACAACATAAAAAACAAATTATATTATGACATTTAAAAATGCAAATAGAATTGGAAAGAATTCAACTGACCTTGTCAAATTTATGACTATGTAATGTAGTCTGTTTGATGAAATGGCTGAGCAGGTATAAAGAACATGTCATTCAGAAGGACACATTGATTTCAGGCTAGGATAGGTTTTTCTCCTTATTAGCTTCTAATTATAATCCAAAAATTTAGTATAGAAACTAACTTATTTTTCAGCCTCAACTTCTTATTTAGAAACATACTTAAATGAGGTATTACTTGAGAGTGAAATCTTCACTTGGAGAGCAAAGATTCATATATGTGATTTACTTAAACTTCAAAGAATTTGTACATACATTTACTTCCATTTCATTTTATCGTCTCTTTAGTTATAATAGATGTGAGTATGTATTGAATATCAATAGAATTGAATATGAATTGGTCATATGACAAATCATTTAAGTCTTTTAGAAAAATAAAAAGGTAATAACAGTAGCAATAAAAACAATTTTATATCCAGCAGCTTCTTCAGATCGATATATTTTTTGAAGATATGCTTTTGCCTCTATTGAGCCTTTATCTGTTAACCTTTCACAAAGTACAGCATAAATACCTACTTAATCTTAAATTTATCTAATAAAAATAATAATAATTTGATAGATATTTTAAAAATGCTCTCATAATGTTTTTAGTGACAGTTTAAATATGGTAATTCTGAAAACATAGCACTGAAACAAAAATCTCACTTTTTATTAATGAAAACAAATACATGTTAGAGACAGACAGATGGATAGATAGCACTAGCATGACGTTTACATGCTCTCTCAAGATGCCTCTTTCATACTAACCAGTTTCTCATGTATTTCTCTATCATGTCTTACTAATCATTCAGTAGCTCATAATTTGAGACAGGCTATATATTACCTTTTTAAAAATTGTGGCTTTCCATCAATTTATAGATCGATACATCAATATTATGCCTTATTTGTTGATAAAAATTAATATAACTATCTTAGCTTCTGTCTCTAATTTTATTGTTATACAAACTGGCCTAGAAATAATATATCTTTTCTAGTTGTGTCCTAGGCAGCTTGTAAAATCTAACACCTTATATTGTGGTTCTAGAGAAGAATAATGAGAATAAGGAGATAGAAAATGAATAATGTGTTGAATTCTTATTTCCTTCTCTGGAGAAATAGAAAATTCATATATTTTTTTCTCATATAACTCCAATGACAAAACTGAAGAAGAAAGTTGAAATATTAATATTCCCACTTTACAGAGAAGGAAACTGATATATAGAAAGAAAAATAACTTAGCCAAGATCAACATTAAAAGAGTAACTGAATTGGATTTTTCACACAATCCTTTAACCTCAGTTGCAGAAAAATTACAAACAGAGATTAAATCTAGGATTAAGTTAAGAGTGAAAAAATTTTCCCTAATTTTCTGTTTCCAATATAGTCTTTGCCCTGTATCCCACTGCCATCTTTGTATGCTTTTTGGACATGGAGCAGTATTTCATTGATAAAATTGTCTACAGTATCACAAATGATATTTTAAAATCTGTCTGCTGCTGTTTTTGACTATGAATGATTCACTTAAAATCTAGAGCGTAGAATCCAATAAGAATCACAAGGCTTAATATTCTGATATTCAGGATTTTTCCCTCTGTAATTAAGAGTAATGGGATAATGGATGCACATAGAACAATTTCTTTCATTTTAATCATTGTAGGCCTTATTATTATTCTGATTCCCACTGGTTTTTGTTAAACTGTGCTCAAACCTGAGTTATAAGACTTTGTCTCAAGCAGTACCCTTAGTAACACAGTATCTAATAGTTTTTATTTTTACAGTCCTATTATTCACTGGGTGATTTTTGAAAATTACTCTTTTTCCTAGAGACAATTTTCTACTACAATGGAATTTAAAATGTTATTCAGTTTGGTGGAATGGATATAACTCACAAAAAGCTGCACTATCACTCAAAATTGATAATTTACATAACATCACTCATTTTTTAGATGAAATTATCTTTACAAATGATGTTTTAATTTTCCCTTATAAAACTGATTTAGAGTGTAGTGTGATCAACTGAGATTCCTGATATGGAATCATTGGTTTTATTGGAGTTGTTACTCAGACATTTAGCTGCAGTACTGATAATATTCTGCTCCAACTTATATTTGATAATGTGGAATAAGAATAAATCATCAGTATCACTTCCGTTTAAGTCAGAGAACCTCAGAGGTTAATAGTTGTTCATTCAACTTGCCATGCAGATATTATTTGATAATAAATAGAATTGAATATATTGAATTTAAATAAATTGAAAATAAATAAATATAGAACTTGTTCATAGAAGTGGTTGAGATAGGGACTGTTTTAGGAAACTGTCTCTACCAATACAATGGAGATGGTAGAGTACATTCTAGGATTTCAGGAGGGACAGCAAATCCATAGAGATGGGAGAAGTCTGATGAAGTAAAAGAACATTTACATACCTGGTTTGTGTGGAATAAAGAACATATGAGTAGGAATGGTGTTAAGCAAAAATCAAGTAGGTACCAGATTAAGGGGTTAATGGGAAGATAATGACCCTAAAATAATAAAATTAGCAATGTCTATGTAAATAAATTAAAAGTAAAAGAGAATGTTTATTATATAATACACTTGTGAATAAATTTATTTAAAAATATGAAATAGTTTACATGTGTCTTGTCTGTTCACTCATCAGTGAATAATCCATTGGTCAAAGATTTGATTCTTAAGCATTCTTATCAGAGTTGTGCTTGATGTTACACATTCTCTGTAGATGAAGTGTTAACACAGAAACAATGACACTTTGGACTGTGATTTCACAATTGGCCTTGCCCTTTTTTCCATTTAAAATTATTTTTGAAGATGTATATTCTTTTGTTTTGGTACATCAAACATATCTCTTCCATATGTTTTAATTTAAGTCCTTTTGCAACATACACTTGCAATCCCAAACATTTTAAATGGAAAATTAATTAAACTACATCAGTAGAGTAGTAAAAGAGAGTATGCATTTTTGCAATAATCCAGAACAGAAAATGCCTTCTCTACTTTGTTTTGTTTTCCTTTTAGTTATGTAGTTATAGAATTGTTGCCCATGAGCATATAGCACCACAAACTTGTGCCCAAATTCCTTTTTATGATTCAGCCAATTGCTCTCAGCAGCTGCCCATGGTAATTATGTCTTTAAAAAAATTTTTAAAAAGTTTATATTAGTCCTCCTATAGTTAATCTAGTATCTTCCTCTTTGCTCCAATGGTTGAAAGAATAGATTTTTTAACCTTTTGGTTGAGATATCAGTAGACACAAACATAAACTTTATCTTTTATTGGATGAGAATCTGTGTGGTCAAAATGTAATTAATGAAATTGCAGTTAAAAGTGTAGATAAAAGAAGGAAATCTTACTATTTTCTTATTCAAGGAAATAAAGTGTTATGAGATGTTTGATACTGGATTAGTTTGAAATGGTGGGTAAAAATGAATTATTAAAATTATTGACTTTCTATGCTGACCTCATCCTTTTAAAAAAATTTCAAATTCTTTCCAAATACTCCTTCCTTTACCTATTGATAAGTCAAGTATGTTGATCTTGTCTTGTGAATGAAAGATCTCTGGAAAACTTTTTGCCCAATGGGAAGATTACAAGTCCCCCCTTCATTCTTATGTATACTTTCAAAAGAAAGATTACACTTATAGGTAAAATGCATATTTCCTTTTGGATTATACTTACAGTACTGCTTATCCTATTTCTGTACATATTTAAATATATTAAAATATATACTTTATTTTTCAGCATTATGTGTAAAAGAGGTTCTAAATGATAAATATGTCATGCATTTTTTTAAAAAACAAATTTATGTACCTAACATAAAGAACTCCTGTTCTAAATAAACCAAGAGGATTGTTAATTAGATACAAGGAAAATAATCAGTTTTACTTCACAGAAATGTCAAGTTGGACAAGAAGAAAAATACCCAAAATGTGTTTGTTTGCTTTGAATTTATTTTAATTACATCCACATTTGAAAGGAATTCATATTTATTATTCTAATCAAAATGAAAATAGAAACATACTAGGTCAATGAGTTTATTCCTTTTTATTGTATTGTCTTTCTGTAAAGTGTCTCAGTATTACTAATACTAATGAAGTAATCAGTATATACTGTATTCTTAGGTGTTCTTTGGTTTTTACTTTTTTTTTCCTTTTGGGGAAGGGTTTATAATCTGCAATCACTTGTCATCATCATTTTTGTATAGTATATTAGAAAGTGATGTGTGTCTTTGCTAATTGTTATGAATATAGTAATGATTGGTGATATCCCCATGCAAATAAAACATGGTAGTTGGACCTGAATAAGTATAGAGTGCACTAATTTCTTTTTTTTCTTTCTTATTATAATTTTAAATTGTATTTTATTTCCCCCTATTATATGTTAATGTGTTTTAAAACATTTTTCTTTTATTAAATCTTTTTATTTTCAAAACATATGCATGGATAATTTTTCAACATTAACCCTTGAAAAAGCTTGTGTTCCAATTTTCCCCCCTTCCTCCCACCCCCTCCCTAGATGGCAAGTAATCCAATATATATGTTAAATATGATAAAAATATGTTAAATCCAATATAGACATACATATTTAGATAATTATCTTGCTGCACAAGAAAATCAAATCAAAAAGGAAAAAATGAAAAAGAAAATAAAATGCAAGCAAACAACAAAAAGAGTGGAAATGTTCTGTTGTGATACACACTCAGTTCCCACAGACCTCTCTCTGGGTGTAGATGGCTCTCTTGATCACAAGATCATTGGAACTGGCCTGAATCATCTCATTGTTGAAAAGACTCACGTCCATCAGAATTGATCATCATATAATCTTGTTGTTGCCATTGCCAATGATCTCCTGGTTTGGCTCATCTCACTTAGAATCAGTTCATACAAGTCTCTCCAGGCCTCTCTAAAATCATCCTTTTGATCTTTTAAGAACAATAATATTCCATAATACTCTTATACCATAACTCATTGAGCCATTCTCTAACTGATGGGCCTCCAGTTAGTAAAACATTTTTAATTTAACATTTTATGTTCCAAATTCCTCTTCCTCTATTCCCCCTCTTGCCCTCCTCACCCTGAGATGGCAAAGAATCAGGTATAGATTATACATGTGAAATCATGTAAAACATTTCCATGGCCATTTTGTTTTTAGAGATATATACATGCTTTTAAAAATTAATAAGTCATGATGGATTTTTTGTAATGGTACAATTTCCATGATTTCATCTTTATTTTTCTTCTCTCTTCCCCTATTTCCACTCCATACACACACAAAAAAAATCTCCTTAAGTAATTTGGCATGTATATTGGAAAGACAACTGGAGAAGAGAAAATTTCAATCCTCAAAGTTCTAAATATATGATAAAATATAGAACTTAATAACTATTAGCAAAAATAACTTTTTGTAAATTCCTTTTCCATTCTCAAAATTAAATTAAGTATGTAAATGTTTTCAGTTCTAGTCTACTAAAAGCAAATTCATTAGTATGAGTATGACAATGTGAGTTAATTTTACTTTACATGTAATCAAAACTCAGAATTTATCAGTAATGATTAAAGAATGTCACTTAAATTGCTAGATGCTCCTACAAAATAATATTGGTTCAGATCTACAACATATATGTGTGTGTGTGTGTGTGTGTGTGTGTGTGTAACTGATTTGGATTTTTACATTTTGAATGTTATATTTAATTTTTTCCAGAAAAAAAAAAAAAACTACAGGGCTACCAATCAATCAAATTCAGGCATGGATGGTATTGCTCAGATATGTATTTCCATGCCATTAGAAACAAGCTCTAGTGAGCAGTGTGCTTACCATTGATGGGAAAATAATGATCAGCTAAATGAACTCTAGCTTCATAAATAAAGCCATGACTGCTTAGCTCCCATACCTCTAATTTGTAACAAATGAAGAATTAAGGAAGATGGAGTGTGAGGGATATTTTAAACTATTTTTACATTTTTAAATATGGCATTTGTTTCTGTTCATTTTTTAAATTTCATAATTGTATTTTTGCATTTATGCACATTGTAAGGTAACAATTGCTTTAGGATGATTAGCTCATTAGATCGAGGTTAATTAGATCAAAGCAACTTCTTTTTGGGGGGGAGACTGTTTTCTGTTATGACAAGCTTTATATAGTAATTCACTTCATTTTGTCTCATATACACACATACAAGCACATATACACACATATGATAGCATCATGGAGCAGAAATAATGGTATAGATGAGCAGAAAGAATGTATTTATATGTGCATGTTTGTGTATGTATATATGTATAACTAATAGAAAATCTCATGTTTAAGGCTCATAATAGTTGTTTTTGCTCTTGTTTTTTGTTATATATTTTGAATTATCTATAGGGTATTTCTACTTGGATACTGAGTTGACCCTGAGTTCTCAAAGAATCTTTTCAGGGAATCCAGGTTTTCACCAGTACCACCTGGCTGGAAAGGACTCAAATATGAGCTCACTGATAGATAAATGATATGATTATTGCCCTGTTTGGGGAGGGAGTCTGGCATGGAATATAATTTCTTTTTAGATATCTTATTGTAATGTGGGATCATATCTTTGCATATTTAATCTCTCAAGAATATAACCTCCATTTATAATTTGATGTCATATTATCCAGTTAAGTATATTGCTGGGTTATATATCTACATTTACAGAGAGATTTAATATAGCTGTATGTGTGTGTACATATGGCTGAATGTTTGTGTATATACACATACATATATATATATATATATATATATATATATATATATGTAGGGGAAGATTCTTGCTTCATATAAATTTTCAGTATGTAAATTTGATTTTACATGAAGAATTATGAAAGAATCCCACATTTCAAAAAAAAAAAACATAAAATTACTTATATTTAGTCTATTGTACTTTATTGTGCTTTCCCCCCAATCCCATGCTCACCTCTCCATGAAAAAAAAAATTAAAAAAGAATTCCTTTAAGTGAAAGCAGAAGAAGGAATAGACTTAGAAACTTCCACAGAATTGGGACCTTGGCTTGCAGCCTCTGGCTGAAAGAGGGGACTTTTTGTCTCACTCTACCAACTGCTCAGGTATCTGTCTTTCATCCATCTGCACTTACTTACCATGGCCCTTGCCTGTCTGTAATCCTCCCCTCTCTTTGTCCTGACCCCACATATTTTCCCCTCCTACTTCCTCTCCCAATTTGGCTGCCATATGACTGGCCTCTTGTCTTCATGGACTGCTGGCTCCTTTCCTATTCCTCCCTTTCCCAAGTCATGGGCAAATTTGCTTCCAGCTAAATTACTTTATTTAGAGAATTGCAGAAGGTCCTCTTTGAGAATTATCTGTGTGTATATGTGTATTATGTATGTGTATTCTCATATCTGTGAATACAATAAAACCATCTCAATATATTATAATACATACATATATATGCATATATACATACATATATAAAGATATACATCTTTTAACTTGAGTCACATATACTACATATAAGTCTGTATAACAGGTGACAAAAAGTACAGTAAGTGATATTGTTGAAGAGAATTTGAAAAATTGTGCTGCCCAAGAGCTATCTCTAAACAGGTGATTCAGAGACTAATTGTAAAGTGCCATCTGCTGACTCACGGGAGCCCTTAGGACCAATAGTCATGCCAGTTGATTCTCTGTAGTTTATTCAGTGGTGGTAGAGAATATCTTGTTTGAAAACACTTTTATTAGAGTCTAAAATCTGGAAATGGAAAGAGAGCGGTGATAGTGGTTGAAAAGTAAGACATCTAAAATACATATGTTTTGTCACAGTATGTGGTTTACCTATGCTTATCTGTTTGCTACAAGGTTCCAATATCCTTAGGATTATTTTTTTGCATTTGTTTTTATAGGTGATAGTTAAAAGAGAAAAACAGAAAATATATAGTCAGGAATTGATTAGTGTTGTGAATTTTAATTTCAATCAGCAACCATCCTATGTCATTGGGTCTAACAATCACTTTCTTATTCAAAATGTTGCCCCCAAATATATAAATATACACATATGCATATGAATAATGTACATATATACATCTATATATACATATACACTTACACACTAGATATTGCTAAATGTGGGATTCTGTAATTCTAAGTTTCACTATCAGTTCTACCATTTAGTGGTTGTGTGATCTTAGATGACTTAACATCTCTGAGCCTCAGTTTTCCTCCTCTGTAAAAAATGAGGAAGTTGACCTAAATATTTTTTAACATCCCTTCTGATTCTTGGTTTATGATCTTATGATTTGTATTTAATTCCTGCACATTGCCTTGGGCTCCTCTATTTATCAGAAGTTGCCCAAGATCACATCAGTATTAAGGGACAGAGCCAAGGATTTGAATACAATTCATGGCATCAATCATAAATCTAAAATCAGAATATCTAAATAGGCATTAGGAGTGATTAAGTTAACCCTAACATTTTTCACAGATGAAGAAATTGTGCTTGCTCAAGTCACTTAATTTTTGAGCCTCACATAGCCATCAAGGGGAAGAGATGATGTTGGATGCCCCATCGCAGGATTCCACATTCAGCACTTTATTCAGTACTGTGATGCCTTTCAACATTTGCTATCATCCAATATACAGTATGAATCTTGAAAATACACTACATCGTAGATTTGACTATAGAATATAGAGCCATTTGTTCCTCCAAAATACAATTTGAATCTTGAAAATATACTACATCCTAGATTTGAGTTGACTATAGAATATAGAGCCATTTGTTCCTCCAATATAAAATCTGAATCTTGAAAATATATTACATCCTAGATCTGAGTTGACTATAGAATATAGAGCCATTTGCTTCTCCGATATGCAATCTGAATCTTGAAAATATACTACATCCTAGATTTGAGTTGACTATAGAATTCACGTTATTTCTAAAGTATTATTATAATGCAAAAACAACACTGACAGTTTTAAATTTATATATTTTTTTAACCTAAAAGGACATTAGTTTGCTTCTTTGAGCCAGGAAATTCTGTTCTTCCCTTTAAAACTTCATTCAGATTTCTAGAATATATCAATACTTCAATCCTATGGTCAATTACATCCAGACATTGCTTTTATGTTTCCTGAATGAATAGCAATAAGAAAGCCCTTGTTTTTATGGTTTTCTCTCTTATTTTCATTCTCCTTACCAGACTTTGCAAGAGGGAGTTGAAGAGGCAGGTTATGTTCATGGGGAAAAAAAAGGCATGTGTACTATTTCTGGTCAGACTCTTGAATAGTATGAAAGATTACATTTTTTGCATGTGTGTCAGTTCTGTTTTGTACTATGGCTGATAAACATAAAAGGCATGAAAAGTTCAAGATACAGGGTAGCATTTTGAACACAATTTACAAAGATTCACACACAAAGCTATTTTGTTCTAAATATGTTACACCATCTCTAACCCCTACTTGGGAAGGCCTCTACATTTGGTATCAAAGAATCAATTAATTATGTGGCAAGTACAAGCAATCCAGCTATGAATTTGAGGCAACAAAACTTGTTTGCCAGTTGGTGCAGAATTACATGGCGTTTGATATTTTCAAAGTCTAAAGAATTTGGTTTAATTTTTAATGCTTAATCAAAATTGAAAAACATCTACTATCAAATATATTTTATCTATATGTATTTTATTTTTTATCCAGTATTTGCTATGACATTATATATCCTCTTTCTTAAAAGAGGGGATATTTTTCTTAGTCATAAAATACTTCAAAAATAAATCTGTTCTTTCACATCTCCACTCTCAATTTCCCTTTATTTGAAGATATATTCACTGATCATATGTGGTACTTAAGCTCTAGAAGGTCATTAAAGTTTTTTTTTTCCTTCAGTGCAAATGGAAGTAGGAGAGAAATAGAGGAGAGCCAAATGTCTCCTGCCTAAATGTACAAGTAGTTTAAAATAGAGTTTTATCTTAGTTTCTGAGGGAGAATCAGAATGAATATAGGCTGCAGATAGCTTCAAATGTCAAAACCTCTTTCCTTCATTATTATTAAGTGCAGGTGTCAGTGGATACAGGGGCAAGTTCCACTGTCAATTATATGTGATTTACATGAAAAGTTCATTAATTCACTAACACTGGATTTAGATGCTTTGATTTCCACAGAATATAATTTTAAATACAAAATCTAAATATATTTGATTCTAGGGTGCTAAAACAATATATTTAATCAGATTTTAAAAAAAGAAGTGAACTGATTTTATTTTTTCTTTTATTCTCTAAAACATTAAAAACACTAAACATTTTAAAATCCCAACAGAGTTCCTCTCTATCTCTGTCTTTCTGTCTGTCTGTCTCTTTGTCTCTGCCTCTCTCTCTCCCTTATAGACACATTTTGGTAAAAGTACACTATACCCAAATAAAATTCAGTAGACTAACTGGAAATAGTTTACTATTTAAAAGTGGACATATTCATATTGTTTTTGGTTAATATGTTTTAGGGTTTTGAAAAATACCATTCCTTATTCTTAGGAATTCCTTTTCTTTATAAGCCATATCTATTCTGGAGTTGATGAATTGATAATTTGATGCATCTCTCAGTGTTAATATGATGATTACTGCTGCTAAGTTATTAGGCTTGCTTCTTTTAGTTAACCAATTTCTATTATAATAGATGTATTTAAAATACATATGTCTTAAAAGTGCCCACTGTGTCAGTTGTATTTGTTTAGCTGTACTCCAGTATTCCAAAAGATGGTTCAGGAGAAGAAAAATATTGGGTAAACATTGATAAAATGTGCTTGTGTGTATATATCTGTGTATGTACATAAAAGAATATCTTAAGTAGAAAGGTGGCATTTCAGGGATCATGGCAAGTTTTGGAAAAGAGTCTTTTAGTGCTCCTCATGGCATGTTAATGCCTGCTTAATCCACCTATTCATGGGGCTTGTGTGTGTATTAAAGACTGAACAGTTCAGCAAACTCAAGTTCTAATGGATTAGGAGAGGAGACCTCCAAATTAGAAAGAGAGTTCTATGGAAAACTTGATTTCATTCTCCAAGTTTCCTCTGAGCTCACCACACTCAGCTGATTTTCCCTTCCAGCTAAATACCTCACACCATTTGAAAATGCAGAGATCAAACCTATTCAGGGTGGGATTGAAGTGGGAAAGACAGAACAAGTCTATTACACAGAGTCGCAGTATTGTCCAAGAAGTACAAAGACTCACTGCTTAGGAATCAGAAGAAAATTCTTGGCAATTATTTTATGATTCTTTGTGCCTAATATGGTACGCTGCACTGCCTCTTAGACTAAAATAACTATGGCAAGAACCCCAAGTAAAACTTTTCTTAGAAGACATATTTTTTAAAATCCCCTTCAACCTAGATAGTGATAGTCTAGGAAAGGAGAGAAATATCAGTTGAGCATTACTAACAAATGGCAGGTGGACACATGAAAATCAATCAAGAAAGTTTAAAAATACATGCAATATTTTATTCCTGTGGACTCCTTACTTCTGCAAAAGAGGAATCTCATATTTCTTCTTTGGGACTATGCTTGTTCTTTATTATTTATAACATTCACTTCCTAATGTTTTGTTATATTTTTTCCATTTATATTGTTTAAACACACACATGTAAGTATGTATGCATTTTTATTTTTTCTTAGCTCAGCATTTATGACTTCCTATGCTTCTGTGTTACTTTGTTATATTCTTAATTTCTTATAGCTCAGTATTATTTAGTTACCTTTTATTCAAAACTTCTTTAGCCATTTCCCAGTTGGTGGACATTTATCTTTGTTTCCAATAGTCTACTACTTCAAAATAAATACCATAAATTTTTCTTACTAGAAACTTCCTTGAAGTTATTAATAGTTGAATCTCTGGATTAAAGTCTGTGAACATTTTTGATGCGACATTAGTGACATAATTCAAAAGTGCTTTCTAAAATGGCTATATTGATTGTACAGTTGTGCTGTGCTGAACATCAACACTAATATAATGTTTTTATTTTCCCACAACTCCTCCAATATTACCTATTGTCCTCTTTTGCTTTCTTTACCAATTTACTAAATTTGTATTGAAACCTAGAGATTGTTTTGATTTGAATTTTTCTTATTTATACTCATTTGGAGCTTTTAAACTTCCTTAGTCCTCATTTGGTAAATATACTCCTTACCTATAGCTATAAAAGGTATATGATCAATTTCTTTCTAACTTTTTCTTTTGTTATTATTTTTAAAATTATGGGCATATATATTTTTTGAAATTATAGGAATACGGTGTAAAATATTATACAAAGCCTAATTTTTTCTACAATGCTTTCTAATGTTCCCTGCAGTTTTTATCAAATAGGAAATTATTTCCTAAAAATATGGTTTTTGAGTATTCAACAATGGGATCTATATCATATATATGTACATATATATAAAAATACATATATATGTGTGTGTGTATATAAATATATATATATACTTCATTATAGTTTGAACTATGAAAATGTCATTCAGGTGTTTATAACTTTAATCTTTTTAAAATTTCCTTCTCCAAATGAATTGATCCAGAGGCAACATGTACATAAGTAACCAGACATAAGAAAAATATTAAATGGATACAAAGTTATGTGTTTATTGTGATGGACATTAGGCTTTGTACAAAAGGAAATGCTTGAAATGAGAACTGAAAGATAGTTAATATTCTTTGAGATATGGAAGGAGTACATGCCAGATTTGAAGGATAGCCAGCACAAACAGATGGACAGAGGAAATGTAGAGTTATGAATGAAGTCAATTTCATCTAATGAGAGAATGTGAAGGTGAGTAAAATGTATGAAGTCTGAAAAGATAGAGGGTTCTGTAATTTTATTGGTGTGCTTCCCCTATTCTTTCAAATCTAAACCTTTTTATGTCTTTTTAGGTTAGGAGTAATTAAATATTCTTGTGAATATTCAAATGATGATGATATTAATACTAACTATGAAATAGGCCAATAATAATGGTTAATATTATAACAGTTTTATTATACACTAAGATTTATATTACTTATGTCATATATTAATGTATTGTATTGACATGTGAATATCTGTTATTAATAACTTATTATAGCTAATACCCCCATACCACTTTAAGTTTGCAAAGCACTTTACAAACAGCATTTCATTTTATCCTCATAACAATTCTTGATATAATAAATGTTGGAGGGATGTGAAAAAACTGGGACATGAATACATTATTGGTGGAGTTGTGAAATGATCCAACCATTTTGGAGATCAATCTGGAACTATGCCCAAAGGGATATAAAAGTGTGCATACCCTTTGACCTAGAAGTGACACTATTGGATCTGTCCCAAGGAAATCTTAAAGGAGGGAAAAGGACCCACATGTGCAAAAATGCTTGTAGTAGCTCTTTTCATGGTAGAAAAGAAGTGGAAAAGGAATGGATGCCCATCAATTGAAGAGTGGCTGAACAAGTTGTGGTATACGAAGATAATGGAACATTATTGTTCTACAAACATGATGAACAACCTGATTTTAGAAAGGCCTGGAAAAATTTATATGAACTGATGCTGAGCGAAACAAGCAGAACTAGGAATACATTGTACAAAATAACAGCAAGATTAGGCAATGACAACTATGAAAGATTTAGTTCTTCTCAGTGGTTTAGTGATACAAAGCAAATCCAATAGACTTTGGACAGAAAATGCAATCTACATCTAGCAAATGAACTATGGAGACTGAATGTAAATCAATACATACTGTGTTCACTTCTTTTTTCTGTTTGTTTGTTTTTTTAAATCTCTCCCATGGTTTTTCCTTTCTGCTCTGATTTTTCTCTCTCAATATGATTTACATCAATATGATGTAAAGGACTAAAACTCTGAGTTGATGCACTGGAATCAGACAACCAAGCACTTACAGCTAATTACCAGTTGGACAATATTAGCATATGCTTGGAAAATGGCCCTTCCCACTGTTCTGTGCTGGCTCGATATTTTGGTGTATACAGAGATATTAGGGGGTGGAGTAAGACAAGGCAGAGTCACTTTGGTGATAGACGAGGAGAAGGGAGGTCATGGAGATCCTGTGTACATCCAATTCATTTCTACCCCTAAAGACCAAGAATAAAGACCAAGGACTTTTGCTTATCCTGACTCTGGCTGAATCTAAGGTATCCAGGGTGCTAACTCGGTCTTCACAATAACATAATGTGTATTAAAAATAAACAACACAAAAAGAGAAACAATTCTTAATATAAATAGATGCTACTCTTATTTGCATTGTTTTTTGTACAAAAACTTTTTGACGTAATATAATCAAAATTATCTATTTTGTGATCAATAATGATCTCTAGTTCTTCTTTTGCCACAAATTCCTTCCTTCTCCACAGATCTGAGAGGTAAACTATTCTTTGTTCTAATTCGCTTATAATATCACTCTTTATGTCTAAATCATGCCATTTTGATCTTATCTTGATATAGAATATTAGGTGTGGGTCAATGCCTTTCTGCTATATTATTTTTCAATTTTCCAGGGATTTTTGTCAAATAGTGAGTTCTTATTCCAGAATCTGGGGTGTTTGAGTTTATGAAACACTAGGTCATTGTAGTCATTGACTATTGTGTCTTGTGAACCTAACCTATTCCATTGATCAATTACTCTATTTCTTAGTACCAGAGAGTTTTGATGGCTGCTGCTTTATAATAAAGTTTTAGATCTGCTACAGCTAGATCACCTGGTAGATATTATTAGCCTTATATGACTTGGGAACAAAATTAATGTTCTCTTATTCTCCCTTTACTCATCAATAAAAAGAATATAATGTCTTTTGTGTCTTTTTGCTCCAAATCCTATGATATGTTCTATTATAGCAAACTGTCTACATACATTTATATGTTCTCATCTCATGCTTTCATACGAATACCTATTCTTAGTTTGTGGAATACATTATTCTCAAGGAGATGAGATGGTTGACATATGGAGTGATGTGTCAAGAGGCAGTTTCTTAAACCTGAAACTTCAAGTTTGAAGAAGCTTGATGATCCCCACCTTCCCTCTTAGTTCATTTTAAATAAATCTATTCTCCACTGTAAACTCAGGATGAAGAATGTACATTAAGCTAATTGGATTTACCAAACCATCTCTCCTCCATAACTACTATGTTCTGAGTTCTCTGATAGGAATGGTAGAGAGAGGAAAACGTTTTGATAAAGCAAACTTCCTGCCCTCAAATTCTTTCCATTTTCTTAAGGCATTTCATTCTTTAATCAACCAATCATTGTCAAATTTGCAGCAATGGAAAATTGTGATCCAGGTATTATTTGTATTTGCCAATACATGTGTATACTTTAAATATATACATACATATATATATATATATATATGTATGTATGTA
Organism: Antechinus flavipes; assembly: GCF_016432865.1. Classification (NCBI taxonomy): domain Eukaryota; kingdom Metazoa; phylum Chordata; class Mammalia; order Dasyuromorphia; family Dasyuridae; genus Antechinus; species Antechinus flavipes. Next base: position 45,418,785 of record NC_067403.1, read on the forward strand.
TATAAAGTATGTATTACCTCATTAAGTAAACATAATCTGTGGAAATTAAATTCAATCACTAATTGAAAAACACTATGCTTTCGATATAATCTTAATCCCCTTATTTTTCATCTTTGTATAGGTGAGCCATTTTTTCCAGTAGCTTTACTGCAGTGTCTGACTTGTTGCCACTGAAATGACCAGATTACCAGTATGGATTTTATTTTTTATTTCATTTCAATCTGTAGTTAAGAATTTAGGAGGCAGGCAGAGATGTATTGAGTTAATGTATCTTATTCCAGACTTCTAATATCATCATGCTTTACCCTTCCTATCCCTTTTTATGATTGCCTGGGAAAGAAAATCTATAACATCATTATATTATTCTATTTATGTATCTGTTTCTCAAATAATTAAGAAATTGGGCTTGATATTTCTCTCTTTATAATTTGGAGATGATTTCAATAATAACTTTTTATCCCTTACTCACCACACACTAACTTTCAGGCCATCCCTTCCTACTTATCAACTTTTTGTATGTTTTTTGAACTTTCTTCAACTGAATACTAAAAATTATGAGTTTTTTATGATTTTATATAATGATCTAACATTGACTCAAGAAAAAATAATTATGAAATTTACTACTTAATGCCCAATTTATTCTACCTTATCATTTCAAAGCTTTCAAAATGTTTTTAAGATAAGTGGAGTGAGGAGGGTTATTTTAAAAATTAGGAAAAATACAATAAGTAATATAATTACTTCATATCTTAGGAAAATATTATTTAGGTGTTTTTTTTTTGTTTTGCTTTTGCCACTGTTGAATCATCAGTTCTTTTAAGTATCTAAAGGCAATGTGGTACACTGGAAAGAGTCTTGTATTTAGAAGTCCCGGTTCTCTCCTTGTGATCTATTTAGCTTTCTAATACTGGACAAGTCACTTAAATTCTCTTAACCCTCATTTCATTACCTATCTAAAAAATACAAACAGTAATCTATGCTTTATCTCCCTCTGAGATCTCTGTCATAAAAACAGAGGATAATCATTTTAAAATTCTATTTTTTTATTTTTATTCTTAATGTAGATTTACAAAATATAACGATGCTCTTTTTAGTCATTGAGTTTAAGAAATTAAGAGTTTCACTGTACCTGTTGCTGGGCCTTTATGCTGAATATTCCCTTTACTTGTCATCATACTTGGAAATGAGTATGTTATAGACAACTCCTAGTGAGAAAATCTATTTTTATATGTGTAAAAATGATGGATAAGGGGGAGGGGTGTTACTTTAACAAATTAAATAGCATTAAATTTAAACATCAAGAGAACTGACTATGAATACCTTAAAAGTCTTTCTTAATTATGTAGTCAGACAGGATTCAAATAACTAGGAAAAATGTAATGTAAGAACTAAATTTACCAGGAAGGCAGCCAGATTAATTAAGGAAGATATTTTCTATGCCAAAGTATACTGAGGTAGTAGAGAAAAAGGAAGAAAGAAACTTTTCTTCTTCTATAATTTCTGCTTCTCCATCTTATCCTTTAGAAACATCAACTAAGAAAAAGAAAGAAACTACAGTCTTTGGATGAAGATTATTCTTTCATAAGTTATTTTTTTCCCATTATTCTTGGAGTTGTGCCTCTTTCTGTTTATAACTATCCTGTTTATTAACAATGAAAGCATGGAAATGTACATGGTTTGGCTTGAAGGACAGGAACTAGGGTTATAAGCTGAACTTATTCTGAGCTTTGAACCAGATGAATCAGTTAGGAGGAAAAGATTTACAAGTTTGCTTTTCTAGCAACAGCCCTTTCTTTTGGTATTTGTCATTTTCTTATCTGGGATAGGTGGTCCTCTTTTAAATTTTGTCTTTATCCCTAAGTGGCAAGTACTTCCAGAATTGCACTGCTATGTTCCAAATAATGAAAAGAAAATCCAATATCTTGGAAAGTAAGAGAAGGAAGAAAGGACAGGATCCTGGTAAAGAGCTTTATAAAGTGAATTTTTACAAGTGTGTTTCTGCTTAAAAATAAAAATCTTCAACATAAAGTTTTGAGAATGAGACATTTTCGAAATATTGATTTTGTAATCTGACATGAAAGGCAACTCCATCTTTCATTTCAAGAGAAAGGCAATATAGTTAATAGATAGAATTCAGAATTAAGAGATGGAGAATATGAGATTTGCCATTGGTATTTAATTGAGCACATTTTTGCTTCATGCCTTTCCATTTTGCCACCCATTAAGATATAGTTGGCATTCTAATTTTTTATAGTTGAACTTTTCTCAATTATTTAAATATCATCTGTATGATTAAACAATTAAGGGACCTATCTACATATCCAACATCTCTTTTAAGCCTCACATGGACATAAAACACTCAAGACAATAGGCAGAATTTTTTGTAATAACAGGGATAGGAAAGTTATCTATTCCTTATTCACAGAAAGAAAATAGAAAACGCACTTAAGTTGTATATGGGGCAAACAAGTCAGGGATGAAAGCATTTACTCAGCAGTGATTTCATAGAATCATTAAACTGGAAAAGGTTTTTAAGGCTTTTTCATCAGGCACATATGTAACAATTGATGATTGTCAATTCAGTTTTAATAGCTTATCAAGACTAATGGCTCCAAACAACAATGTTCGTAGGCATTACAGTATTTTTTAATTGACTTTCAATCAATGAATGTGTTTCTTAAACAAAAAATCTTTCTTACTATCTCTTATGCCCATTTTCTTTTAGTTCTCTGTGGAAATGTAGAATGATTGGTTAGCATTTTCTTCATGTGTCTGCAGACAGTTATTAAATCATCCTGAGCCTTTAGGCCTTCAGAATAAACTACTTAACTGCTTTCACACTTCTTTATAGATCTTATTTTCCATCCCTTAAATTGTTTTGGCTTCTGTTTCCTGTTTCCTATCTGCTGTCTTCACATCTCTTATATAAAAAGTGAACACTTACATAAAAACAGCACTAATCCTGATCGGTTTTGTTTTTAATTGATCTGAGTAAGGCTGTGTATGACTGAAATACAGCTTTTAAGTCTTTGCGTGTTCAGTTCTTTTCAATTAAAGACTTTTAAATGTCTATTATATACAAGATCCAGAATCGGGTGCTGGGGATACCAGGTTGAAAACTCACTTAATCTCCTAAGTAACTAACAATCTAAAGGGGATACCATAAAATAGAAAATAATTATAAGACAAAATGTGCTTATTGCAAAAGAGATATCCAGACAAAGTACTATGAAAAATCTAAATGAAGACACATCTTATAGCGTAGAACACAAAAAGACTTCTTGGAAGAAGGAGTACACTTTTAGAAATGCAAAGAAGTGGAAATAATGAGGATAAAGCTCATTTAAATAAGGAACTTCAAACATGTGAAGGAGGAATTATATACATAACTGTTATGGTTATAATTTAACTACCAGGTGGCAATGATGGCCACTCACTAGGGAACCCATACTCAGCATTATTGGTTTGTGTATGTGCCCACGGGGTAAAAGTGCTAAATGTCATTTTCTGTCTGATTAAGAGAGAACAAGAGGTTCTAGACAATGAATACCTTAAAAAAAAAAAAGGAAACCTCTGAAGAACCTCAAGTTGCTACTTCTCTTAAGTATTGGAAGTTTCTCAGACGTAGGATTCGATTAGTTGCAGAGGTACTAGTATAATTATAATCTGTCTTCCCATGAGATGTTCCAGTCACAATTCCCATAGGACCAATCATCGGAGGTTAAGATCTTGGCTCATTCATCATGAGAACAGGCCATCTCGGATGCAATATAAAGTAGAACTCCAGAAGGATTGTAATTGGGCTACTTGATGGACGTGATACCTGACCTCATCTGATTGCAGCTGTCCTAGCACAGAATAAGAGTAGTGGAACTGATAGCCAGACCAGGAACAAAGTCGAGCCAGCCTTATTTTTGCTTCTCCTTTTCCTTAATTGTAGCCCAATCTCTTTCTATTTCTGTGTTCCTTTCTTCCTCAATTTTTAATGTGATGTACCCCTCAACCACACCCCAGCTTTAATACCAACACTCCAGACAGGTTAATGGAGGGGCAATAGAATTAAAGAGGTGTTACAAGAATATTTTCTTGTAGATTATAGAATGATTATGGAGATATAGACACATGCACATATACATGTTCTTGCATATAAAATTGGTTATTAGATGTCATTTTGCATCTTCCAGTGCTAGAGTTCAGAGGTTGGCCATACCTAATGTTATATAAGCTTCACAGGGTCAGAGATTTGGAGCTGGAAGAGAACTTGGAGGTCAAATAGTCCATGTTCTCAATATGGAGGTGGAAACTGAGTCTGAGACAGGTTAAATGGCATTTGTGAAATGACAAACATTGTAACTGGGATTTACACACTGAGGTCTTCAGCGTCTTAATTCATTACTGTTTCTATTATAAATGAGAAAATAAATTAGCTTTTTAAAGGAAATAACAGGTTTAAAGAAATTTTGATATTAAAGTAAAGAAGGATTGTTAATATTTTTAGAAGGACTGCTGTGGACTGTAACTGACAGTGTTTAGTGAGACATTCAACTGGGATAAGTAGGTAAGGAACTTTAAAGGTAGCTGAGGAACTTTATCAATTATCAGCTTTACATTTTGTTCAAAAAATTAAAATAATATGGATTTTCCTGGTTATTGATTTCTTAGTGTAAGAAACTCCCAGGAAAATCACTTTTACTAGTTTAGATCAGAACCTTCACTGTAATTTATATTCTAATGGCCTAGAGCGGTGGAATCAAATACAACCAGAAATGAGGATTACTGATCCATATATAAGGATCCCTCTGGGCCTAGTATTGATTTAGTTTTAAAACATAGTGTTACCTATGTTTTATTGTATTTTATTTATTCTGTTAAATATATCCCAATTATATATTAATCTGGATTGGGAAGCACTCTGGGGGACAGTGCGTTTTATTCTTCTGACCTAAAGGATTGAGAGATTAAATTTGATCAGCATCTAACAACGGGGATAGGTTAGAGATTGAAATTGAACTTGAGTTTTTCTGGTTTTAAGACTAAATGTCTGTCCATTTTGACTCAGTGACTCTATTTTAAAGTAGGGATGCTTATCTCTACTTCTGATGGATAATGTCTTTATTTGTCTTGAAAGAGTTTTCAGTTTGAATTCAGATAACTGTCATCCTTACTAGCCATAATATCTCAACCATAATCTATCTGGTCATAATCTCTCAAGCCAAAATATCTATGGGTCTTAATTTTTACATTTATAAAATGGCACCAATAATCACACCTATAACAATCATTTTTAAAGGATTATTGTACGAGTCAAATAAGACAGGTATATCTTTGTAAGTGATGAAATAATATACAAATATAAGCTTTTAATTATTAGTAACAATGCTAACAAGTTTATTGTTATCTTCTATACCAACTTAGGTTATTTGTCAGGCTAATTACCTTACTTCTATTTCTATTACCGAGAATATTTATTGCTTTTCATTTTGTTTTGTTTTTTTATTAATTTTGGCTGCATGGTAATTACTATGAAAAGCCATTTTCTAGGTTCTCCTAGGTTATTCTGTAGAATCAACAAACTTTCTTAAATGTGACCTGTTAGCCAGTTGGACATTCAAGTAACCATAGTCCAGACTTTATCATTCTTACTTTGTTGAGAATGGTATGTGAGATGGAATGGAAAGCCTCATTGAGTTCCAAATAGATTAGATCTATTGCTTTCCCCTTATCTACATTGCCTGCACCTTTATCATAGGAGGAAATTAAATTGATCTGGCATTATTTATACTTCACAAAGCCAAGTTGGTTACTACCCAGTACCTTGTGTTCTTGTAGGTAATTGAAAATTGATTGGGTGTTGAACTCCCAGGTAATCATAATAACTATTATCCTCTTTACCTTTCTTGTGGAGAGGCACTATATTTACCCTTTAACAACATTCAAAAACTTCTGTGATTTGCCAGTAGGTTAAAAAAATATCTTGTAGCATCACAATAGTATATATTAATTGCTTAAATAGCTAAGGATGTTTTGGTGTTCATATTATTAACAAAAACACACATGTTTCTACTTATACCTATGTATATACATATTTGTATTTATGTTTATGACATGTTTATGTGTACATTTATGCATAAATAGTTTTTAAAATATAACGACAGTTAATTTTCAATTATCCATATTAATATTGGAACTTGTTTGGGTAATGCAAATAGTAGATATTCCTTAAGAAAATCATATGTATTTAGCTTCGGGATATGATTATATACTTCATCTGATTATGAGTTTGTCTAATGTGCTCAATAAATACTTGTGGACTTATTGATTTAATAATAATATACGCCCACTGTGAAGATTTGACTCATGAAGAGATAGAAAGCTATCAGACTTCCTGAAGCTGCTTACCTGCTAAGAACTCTTCTCTTCATTTTTTTTTCTCTAGGAACTTGGTAAGAAAATTTCCTTTAGGCAGAGGCAAAGTACTGGCCCAAAGCAGCAGGTTTTATCCTGTTTATTCCTAGGTGGTAATTAAATGTTTATATTTAAGAGCTACTGGGTTAATGTAAACAGTGGTCCTTTTATGTGAATAAAAGGCTTATTTAAGAGGAGTATAGTAACACTATTAAGAACTTGAAAGGAGATAAAATACAGTGCAGATAATGAGGATGATGGGTAATTCTCTTCCCCAATTCAGTTTGACTTTCTTATTGTCCTACTACTAGAGTCACAGTTCTAATTACTGACCACAGAGAGACTTTTTACTAAAAATAAGTGAAATATTAAATGTCTCAATTCTTTTCTAATCATTTCTTTTTTTCCATTTTCCCCCTTTTCCAATTAAGATCCACTATTGTTTTTAACCATTATTTTGGGGAGGTTATTTTTTCCCTAATAGAGTGTCAGCAGAGTAGAAAAAATGCTGGGTTATTATTATTATTTTATTATTGTTGTGGTTATTATTGTTATTATTATTCAGACTCTACTTGGTTTTACTACTTAAATAACTTTGGATAAATCAATTTGCCAGCTAGGATTGAGCTTATCCATCCCATCAATTTTACAAATAAACAATCTCTAAGGACCTTTTCCTAATTTAAATCTATGATCTTATTGTCTTTCATCTGGAATTTTCCACAGAGCGGTGCTATTTCTAAGGCATTTTAACTTGATGAGTTGGTTCAATGCATTTCCCTCTATAAACTTGGAAGCCATTCAGAACTCTTTGAAGAAAGGTACTATATTCTACAGGATTAGTGAGGATACAAGAGCAGGACACAAAGTGACTAAAGCAAAATTCATAAATCATGAATGTAAAGGAGTCATTCTCCATAGGGATTATTAATGAAAGTTGTATATAATGTAATATTAGATATTTCCCATTTTTAATTGTCATAAAATTTGTGATCACTCCTAGCTTTCATTATTCTTAATAGACATTCCATTTATCATGCTTATTAATTTCTATTCTAAAAGAGTATTAAGAAAATGCAAAACATTAGGAACTAGTGTATAATAGTTTGGCCATTCTTCATCTTGACTTGTTCAGAATAATATTTGAGTGTGAATATAAACATTTTTAAACCCTATGATCTTTATATAAATATATATACATATATATTATTCTGATTTTTATATGAATGAATATTATATATTCCAGAGTTGAAGGTATACTTATGAAATCCAAAAAAGAAAATATTATTTCAACATACCTGATAATGGTCATCGAGTTTCTACTTGAAGACCTTAAGCTTATAGGAAAACTATTCCATTCTACTTCTGGATGGCTTTAATTGTGATTAGATAGTATTTCCCTACATCAAATCTAAATTACTCTCCCTAACTCAGCACCCTCAAGCTGTATCTTTTTTTCCCTGACCTCTAAAATAAAAAGTTTAACTAAAAAAGACCAAGTTTAATCTTTTACATAACAATCTTTCTGAAATTTACAGACTGATATCATGTTCCTCTTATACTTCTTTCCCCAGGTATAAAATTTCTAGTTTCTTCCACTAATTCTTATATCCAAATATGAGATACACACACACACACACACACACACACACACACACACACACACACACACACACACACACACACACACACACATATATATATAAAGTTTAGATTTCTCCAGGATCACACAACTTGTAAGTATTAATAAAATTTAATAAATTTTTTAATTTAATAAAAATTGCCCTACAACAACAACAAATTGAAAGTGAATAGAGCACCAGGTGTGGTCTGAAGGACCAGAATTCAAATTTGGCCTCAGGCACTTAATACTTACTAGTTGTGTGATCCTGGGCAAGTCCCTTAACCCCAGCAATCAGGAATGAAGGAAGGGGAAAAAAAGGAAGGAAGGAAAGAAGGAAAAAAAGGAAGCAAGGAAGGAAGGAAGGAAAAAAAGGAAGCAAGGAAGGAAGGAAAAAGTAAGCTAAGAAGGAAAGGAAAGAAGGAAGGGAAGGAGGGAAAAAAGAGGGAAGGAAGCAGGGAGGAAGGAAAAAAGAAGGAAGGAACAAAAAAGGAAGGAAGGAAGGAAAGGAAAAAAGGAAGAAAGGAAAAAAACAAAAGGAAGGAAGAGGCTGATAAGGCAGGAATTTATGTCCATTTTTTTTGGGGGGGGACTCCATGAAAACAAAGGAAAATTGTTAATTAGGATGTTTCTAGCATAATAGTCTCTGGAGTTGGTTAGTGTAAAAACATACTGTTTGCACAGGAAAGACAGAGGAGATGGCTCTTCTAATAGCTGCCTAGTTTAATAATTGTCTGGACATGTAATACTGATGCCAGGCAAATAGTAGTAGATTAATAAATGTTTGTGTTTTTCTAGTTTTTTTCACAACCTTAATCTGGGAAAAACAAAACAAAACAAAACAAACAAACAAAAAACCTGATTGTCAAAGAGAAAGTTGGACTAGTTGAAAAATAAAGGAAAACATTCTCCTAGATTAGTCCTTTTAATTTCACTTTCATGAGAAATATTATATAATAAAATTGTATTTCCATGGAATGGTCTTTTTCAAAGAACTAAGAAACAAGTATAGTATGCCCAAAATGGTACTTTCTGGCTTTGATTCAGTAGATCTGAGTGTAAATTCTACTTTTCCTTGATACATGTGTAACTTTGAAGCAGTCTTTTAAATATCCTTGGTCTATGCTGCTTCATCTTTAAAATGATGGATCTGGACTAAGTGGCTTCTGTGCTTCAAATCTGTGGTCCTATGAAAATGACCTTTAGAAAATAAAATTTAAAAGAACTGCCTCTTTATGATGTAACCTGCTTGTTCTTAGGAAGAAGAGAAGATTCCTTAAAAGAGAGAGAGAAAAATGAAGCAGCTCTTGATGGATATATTTTGCCTTTGGCCTGATTTTTAGATTTCCTTTCTTTTGGAATAATATTCAGATAACTTATTGCATGACACAAATGTTTTGCATTTTAAATTTACCTTGAAATAAAGATTTATTTTAAAAACAAAACAATGTGAATGTATGCAAATAGGATGTTATTTTGTGAAAGCTATGATATATTATTACAGAGTACTGGTGTGTGGAGAGCTTGATTTATAATACTGAATAGTTAATATGAATAAGTCATAAATTACAGTATTAAACTTCTGAGTTTACTATTACCTTGACTTTAAATGGAGTCATTGTGGAGTAGGCTGAAGAAGTGGTGTCTATTTGGGTATTTGCATGCTTACTCAGGTCCCATCTTTTTCAAAAGATGCAAATATTTTTCTTTGTCTTATAACAGACATTCAGATAAATATCTTAAATGGTACAGTGGAGGAAAAAAATCTTTTTTTCCTTACTTAAAATAATTTATTATATAATTATAATTATAACACAAAATAATTTAAACAATAAAATAATTTATATACTCATGATAAATGTGCACAATCCAGCCAAATAAATTCCCATTTTGATCCAGCACAAATATGCCTCATTCTGAATTTTAAGTCCATCTCTCTGAGATGTTTCATCTCCAGTTCTCTGTATTTGTGCTTTATCATTGCACTGACTAATTCTAAAGACTTCCAAAATTGTTTTTCTTTACACTGTTTTGTCATTGTGTAAGTTGGCCTCCTAATCCTACTTATCTCACTTGTCATTTTCCCAGTTTCGTCCAAAACAGAATTTTGTAAGAAATGCAAATAAAAAGAAGCAATAGTCTTAAATAGTTTTTAATGATATATTTAATCCATTTTAATGAATTTTCTATATACTGGGCTTCCAATTTAAAATTTTTGCTTAAGAGCTACTAGACTATAGATCTAGAATTTGTAGATAATAAGAGTTGTCAACAAGATAAACTTCTCGTAACTTAACTAAATCTCAAATCAATTGTTTATTTATTATTTGATGAAGGATTTATTGATAAAATCTTAATTTATCATTTTGTTAAATGCATTTAGTCTTTATGCTAGGTACATTATTAAAGATAACCAGTCAAAATATGGACTTCATTATGAGATACAATGAGCTTCAAATCTCTTCAGAGTTGATTATTTTTCTTAATTAATCACAGTCTATTGAGCCATTTACAAATGCATGAAGATCACAATTGATGGTAATAGCTGGATTTGGAAGATTACTGAAATTATTATCTCCATCATAGCCTTTTTAACCTTAGAAATAATTATATGCATGTATCTATGCCTGCATGCATGAATACATGTATGCATGTGATTATACCTATATAAATACATATATAGAAAAATGCATAGGTATGTATACATATATATGGGGGGTTGAATGTCAAGTTCATAGATACTTTTATTAGATATTCTAAATATCTACTCCTAAAAAAGTGATGATAATCCCAGGGGAAAAACAAACCAAAGATTTTATTTTCTCTAATGAGGTTATTTGAAAATTATTTTTATTCAGAATAAGAGATGGAAAGCAAAACATTTCTTCAGTAATCTTAAAGTAGGACATGTTTGCTCAATTATTAGAAAAATAATCACTCTCTGGTCCAAAGGCTCCATTATTCTTTTGTATTTAACATTTTTCTGTGTTTTAAAATATGTATATGTATACACACACATACACATACACACACATATAATGATTACAGTAATGATTATACTGTAATTATACTGTATGTATGTATGTATATATACAATGTATGTATGTGTGTGTATATATATATATATATATATATATATATATATATATATATATATATATATATATATATATATATATATATATATATATATAAAATATGTTACTTTGGCACTACTGTCAAAGTATATAGCTCCTCTGGTTTCAAAGTGCCTTTTCTGGATATTGATGCTATAAAAACCAAAATCCTCTTGTAAAACATTGTTATATGAAACAGCAACTTCAATGGTAATATCAGGGTAAGAAATTATTTGGAGTATTAGCCTTTATTGGTGCCTTCCTAATGATATGTATCCAGGTAGTATAGAGTATCAGCATATTAAGATATTGAAATCAAAATCTCTCCCATAATATAGAGGCTTTGATTGATATCTCCTAATGGTAATAATTTGAATTCTCATTTTATTAGGCAACTACTGTTTGATAAGTATTAGTTTTCTGATAAGTATCAGTTTTCTGAGTAATAGAATAAAGTATCAACTACCTCGTGATACTATGTTATTACAATATATACTTTGAGCTTTATTCTATCAAGACAATACAAACTAGTGGCTTAAGATTTTAAGTTGTTTTGTTTTTGTTTTAAAAAGTTCCTGGTTTAATTGAACCTTTTTATCAGGAAACTCAGAATCTACAGAAAAAACAAAAATCTGAGTTATAAGGTAAAAATAACAACGTAAATTTAGACTTGATGAAAACTTTTCTAATAGCACTTTCTCAATTAGGAATAGACTTCTAGGAACATTGTGTCCCTTCACTCTAAGCTTTTAAGAAAAGCCTTGTTCTGTTTTCTGAGATGGTTTTTGGTAAAGTATGATTTGGACTGTACTTTGAGGTCTTTTTCAACTCTAAGAATCGGTGGTTTTCTTTTTCATTTTGACCTACCTGTATATTTCTTTAATTTCTTGTGTTTTGTGTCCTCCATAAAACCCAGTTTTATTACCACCTTAATAAATATCAGGAAAGGATCTCACATAAAAATGAAGTTTGTTGACAAGAAGTATGGTCTCTAAGATTATATAATGGAAGAAACCTTTATTTGAAAATTCACAATTTTACTTGTTTTGCATATATTTTCAACATTTAAGGCACTGCCTGACAAATAAAACAAGTGTGTGTATATATTCTTATATATTATTTACTAGCCTCTCTTTATAATAAAATAGAGCCTTGAAACCCTCTATAATATTAGAAATTTTTTCCTATAAGGACATGAATCCCAATTGATCTAAAAATAAAGAGAAATGATTAATCCACCTATTCTTATTTAGGACTCTCCGTGTTATATGACATCATGGGTCATTGAAAAAGTATCCTATACAAACACACACAAAAAAACACACAAATTGCTCTTTCTTCATTTTTCTTTTTCTCAGTTCTGATTCTACCCTTACCTCCAATCTCCAGGTAGAGAACTAACAGGTTCTTTGCACTATCAAAATACAAATACCCTTGAGAAGACTAACTGCATTTACCTCTTTTTTATATTAATGTATCTTTTTTTGAGCTATAAGTGTAGAAGACCAAGTCCAGATTCCTTACCATTTTCTGGGTCTACTGGACACCAGGAGCAATCCACAATTCTTGGGGCCAAAGCTAAGAGTTTGCATCTTCTGAGTCAACCTGAGGTGAACTTTTTGAATTGGGGGTAGAAATTCTTTTTATTTTTGTGTTTGACGCTGGGTCTCCCAATTTCTCTTAGGTAGGGGTCACTTATAGACTAGGCCCATTGCATGGAAACCTCAGACTGGTTTGTCCTTTCTTAGGAAGCTTTGCTGGCCTTGTTTTTTTAAGGATTCATCTTAGAATTAGTTCAGCCATCCAACAGGTTTTATCTCACTTACTGCAGCTCAGAACTCTAGCATACAAGTAATCTACCAGCTATACCCTAGTAACAGGGTTGATAGAACTCTCCTGATTTGGGTAAAAATTCAGAAACAAACAAACCAAAAAACAAAGAAAAAGGCAGAACCAAGGCAAGAGATAATAATGCATGACTGTAAATAGTAAGGCATATGATTTTGGTCAAATCTCTTCCCATTTCTGAATTTTAGTTTTCTTTTATTTATTAAATAAGAGAAACTAAACTAGTTTGACTCTAATGTCTTTTCTGCTCTGGTGGCCAATGATCCTATTGTTTATACATTACTATATATGAGCTAATAATTAAATTTGTTAAAGGAGAGAGCAGATGACATTCCATTCCTGGTTATTTAAGGTCCTACTAAAGAGACAAGAAAGAGTAAAGCAAGGTTTCTGGTGAGACTTTGAATAATTTGCAAATTGTTTATGGATACCTTTTCTTTTTCTTTTTTTAAAATCTATTTTATTAAGATTTTCTCCATCATTTTCTTAAGTCTAGACAATCAACAAAACAATAAACCAAGCTACAATTTGTAGGTTTTGCTGATTTTTCTTATTGAACTTTGTAAAAATAATATTTTTTTCAAATACATGTAAAGAGAGTTTTTTTGTAAAACTGTGTTCCAATTTTTTTCTCCCACCCTTCCTAACTTCCTCCATCCCCAACAGCAATGTGATATAGGTTAAATATGTGTAATTCTTTAAAACACATTTTCATATTTGTCATGTAGCACCAAAAAAAATCAGATTAAAAGGGAAAAAATCATGAGAGAAAAAGAAAAAAACAAACTACAAGAAAAGGTGAAAATGCTATGTTTTAATCCACATTTTGTCTCCATAGTTCTCTCTCTGGATGTGGATAGTATTTACGGCCGTTTTTTCTTTCATAAATTAGCACACAATGAATCCTGTGGTCATTCTCTATTCAGTTAAAAAAGTAAATGTTATAAAGGAATTGATGTTCTTTTAAAGTTTCCTCTTCTATTTTCTGGAAGCCTCATAGACATTGAGGATAGGGTAAGTAATTGAAACTAGTATTTTATTTAAATACCCGTTGCCCTTTTCCCCTCCAAAAAAAAGGGCACATAAGAATATATTCAGAGCTAATTGTCAGTACTTGGCAGCAAATGTCTGACCAAACCAGGTTAAGCAATTGTCGTACAGTGACACATGATGAATAGCTATTATTTATTGGTATAATGGTCTACAGTACCTGGTTTTCTACAGTAAATAAAGTGCCAAATTGAAGAATACAATCCTTGTTTTGAAGAGATAAAAATTCTAAGTTACATATGGGAACAATTAATGTGGTTCCAATGACTCTTGGCCCAAAGATGGGCATCATGCTACTTACTGAAATCCAAGGAAAGGAATAGAGCCCAGAGCTATCCCCAGGGACTAGAGATTTTTTTTACCATCTCTAAAGCATTTGTAGGAAGACTCTAAAATTGGGAGGCCTCAAATGCCCCAATTTTACATTTGTATACAGCTGAGGAAGAATTATAATGAAAATGTACGTTGTTGAATATTTAGTAACATGGAACTGAAGAATCTAAGTAGAAATAAGAAGTAGAAATTATACCTTTGAAGAATTATTCGTCATTATTTTTTAAAGAATGAAAGATTTGACTCATTTCTGTTGTGGTGCATGGGATGAGAACTTAGGAACTTTTTTTCCTTTTTTAGCATCAATTGCACTAACCCATTCCCTTCTTCCTGACTACCTAAAAGGGAATTTACTGAGCATGATTAGCTATCACACATGATACACTTAAGATTGCATTAATGAGGAAAAGAAAAGAAAATGTTATATAAATCTCTGAACTGTGATTCAAGATTTATAAAAAATGTAGACTGTCACAAATCATCTTAACATTTTCTCTTGCCTCTTATCTTTTATTTGCTTCATTCTCCCTTGATAGTGTGCACTTATTCTAATTTGTCACTGATTATTTTTTAGTTAGATTGAAAACTTTCCCTATTGGATTTTTTCCTCTAATAAAATTGGTTTCTCTAAGGTTACTGGTGAAATCTTGTTGTTAAATTCAGGAGCCTTTTCTAAGGAATCATCCTTTGTTTCTGAAACATTTGGTCCTTTTTATTGCTCTTTTCTTTTGGATATTATCTGTTCTCTAGGTTTCATAATATTTTTCTATTTTTGCTCCTACCTGTGAAACTTGTCCTCTTTATCTTAATGGACTAATCAATGACCACTAATTCAGTTGTCATTTGTATGTAGATAATTCCCTATGCTATGTATCGATCCTTCATCTTTCTTTTTAACTCCATCTATCTAATCATTGCTGAACATTTTTACCTGAATATTCTAGAGTCACCTCAAAACATGCCCCAAATTGAATTCATTATCTTTTCTGTGCCTAAACCTAACCCTCACCTTAACTTCCATATTTATGTCAAAGGTACCACCATCTTTCAACCCAAATGTCATTCCCAGTTATTCACTCTTCTTCAAGCCCATACCTACCATATCAATTAGTTTTTAATTGTAATTCTACATCACCTTCCCTATCTATAACTTTTACTACTTCGTCTCTTGACTATAACTCCTAAAAGGTTTCCCAGCTTACATTTTCTCACCTCTCTGATCATTCTTCCACATCTCCCAATGTACGTTGTACATCGTCCAATGTATGTCTCTCTCAATATACATCCCCCAAACATATGTCTCCCCTAACATATTCCTCCCCCACAACATACGCCTCCCCCCCAATGTACGTCTCCCCTCGCTATGTATGTCTCCCCCCATATCCCAACATACATCATCTCCCAAGGTACATCTCATCTCTCAACCTTTCCCATCTTAGTATTCTGATCATGTCACTCCCCAACTCAAGGAGATGCAGTGGCTTTATATTATTTCTACAATCAAAAAGAAATCCCATTGGTTAACATTCAAAACCTTTCACATTGAACTTCTGACCAATCTTTTCTGACTGATTTAATGTGAATTTGCTTCATGTTTTCTATGTTTTAACCAAACTTCTTGCTCTTCTCTGTCTATGATATTCCATCTTTCCCTTTGAATTTTTCCATGGTTGGATGTCCTTGCCTGAATTGTTCTATTTACTTATCATCTTATCTAAAAATTTAAGACTTATCCTCAATCCCACTCAATGCAAAGCTTTTCTTGATTATTCTATGTCCTATTCCTCTTTTCTGTTAATTGATATTTATGTTGTATCAATGTTGCATTTACTTGTGTACTTATTTTCCCTCCACAGAAGGTAAAACCTTTGAAGGAAGAAACTATTTTGCTTGTTTGTTTTACTATATATAAATCTATAGGTTTTGCCATGCTTCCAGAACTGTCCATGATAAAGTTCTTTTGTTCTTTATTTTTCTTCTCAATTTAACATGAATCTCTATTATTCTTTTCTTGCCTTTGTTAGGGTAAACCCACTTCCTAACTTTATTGAACTGTTTTCTCCACCTAGAGACCTGTTATAATTTTGATAATTGTGACTTTGGATTATCTCCTTTAAAGAATGTTAAAGGTCTTCTTCCATTGTTCCAAAATAGTATCTGAGCCCACTTACTCATAAAAGCATAATTAGATAGAGTTAAGAGCTTTATAAAAACAATTTCCTTATATCAATCTTGTGAGGTCCTGTATGAAAATTATTAGCCATATATTTTAGAAAGTGATATTAAGGATCAGGAAGTAAAAGGGACTAAGTCCCACAAGGAATAATTAACAGTTAAAATTCAAACCCAGTACTTAAAACTAACTATAAATCCATAGCCCTTTCAGCTATATTATAACTTCTGTTACTTACGGGGGCCCACACAACCAGTAGCTATCAGTGATTGGTAACCATTACTTTTGAACCAAAAACTGCCCTCCCTGTTGGGCCTCCCACCACGTTTCTCTTTCCAGGACATTTCCATTTCCCAGATATTTCAGAGAACTGGTATAGCAGACATATGCCATGGGACTAATGAACATTTCATATGTTTCCATGAACTAACTGCCAGTGTTCCCCATTTCCATACGTTCTCAAGTTAATGATAGTTATAGTAACCCTCCCTAATGTTTTCTAAACTAAAATCGAAATACAAGAGTACATGTTTTCCCATTTAATTTTTTAATTAATAAAAAGCAGGAATATTTCTTCTCACCCCTTTCTCTACTCCTTCAGCAATGTCAAGGTAATTGTACTACAAGCTCTGAAAACAACTCAAAAAACATGTACAAGAAAGAAATTATTTACCTTGTAATATGATCTTACTTGAAGCAATCCTCTTTCTTCTGTGAATTCTTATCACTCATAACCCTGTCAACTAATAACCCCAACAAGTCTATCTTAAGTCTCATAAAATCAAACCAAACCAAAACATAAATGAATCCCATGTATGCATTCATTGCAACATGAATAAGCAAACTACTTTTAAAATAAGCAAATATAAAATTATTTTAAAGCTGCCATTGAATACTTAAATAAATTCCAGATAACTGAGTCTTTTTATTCTCATTCCAATGTTGTTTAGTACATCCCCTGATTCTTGAAAATAAAGCCTTGGGGGAAATTGTCAACTCTCAAATTTAGGATAAAAAGCATTTCTGCTCAGCATGGCTTTTTCTGTTCTCTAGGAACCACTTGTAGAGGATTTTCTCACTCAGGCCCATGAGTTTTCATAGTTGTTCAGAAGATTTGGTTTTGATATAATTTAGTTATACTAGATATATAGCCTTTCAAAGCCATTCCTTACTTGAGCTTTTCACTGAATTCTCTCCTCTAGGAATTAAATAATCCTTTTCCATTACAAACACTTTTTGGAATAGATTTCTGATGTTATAGGTATTCTGGTCTGCATTTGTTCAACTAGATTACATTTACTTTAAGATAAAGAAAGAGTGGTCTGTTAGGTGAGCTCCTTTTTATCATCTTACTAAGGGGAAGCTAGACTATATTTGTTTTAACCTATATAAATGTGTAGTAAATCTTCTTTCAATCAACAAGAATTTATTAAATGCCTGCTGTGTTTCAGGAGCTATACTCAGAATTGGGGTTACAAAGACTAATAACAAAATAAATAGAAATGAGCAATAGTAACCATTCTCTGAAGAAGCTTACATTGTATTTAGAAAGACAGCTGATGGAATCAGAGAAGGTTTCAAGTAGAAGGTAATATTTGAGGTATAATTTGTGAGAGTTTGTGACACATAGATGAGGAAAGATGATGGGAAGTTACCATAGTAAAGGCACCTTAGTGGGCAATTGAGTGCCAGGTGAGAAGAAAACAGATTAACTTGGCAGAAGTGAATAGTGAATATAAGGATTGTACTATTTTAAGAGAGGAATTTTTTTTAAGACAATGGAGATCCCTGAGAGCATATTGATTTGGGGAGTGACAATGTTTAAATCTGTGCCAGAAAGACCAATGAGAATGCTATTGCAATAATCTCCATTTAGATCCTTAGTCTTATTGGATCCCTGTTGGACCCCCACGAAGGATATAAATAAAGACTTTTTTATTGTAACCATTTTGCAGATAAAGAAACTGAGACCCAGAGAAGCCAAGTAGCATTGTCCTAAAAAGACACAATTGATATTAGAACAGAATAATTAAATTTTTATTTGTAAATTAGAAATACTAGCATTTTGGGTTCCTTTATCAGCTTACAAACACATACAAAGACACATATACACACATACAAATTGTAAGAGAAGAATCACGTATGGATATTTATTTAAAACTTTTCTGAATGCTAGAAGAAATAAAATGGTCATTGTGTGATTACAATTCTAGTCATGAACTTATCCAGTTTCCAGGACAAAATATGTACAACATTAAAAACAGATTATTCATATATAATGTCTTACTCAACAATGTAAGGAAAAATGAAATTTAACATGTTTCCCCCAGATGTTTGTAATAATAAATCCATGTGTGGCTAGAATTACCAAAAGATCTCCCTCCTAACATCTTGATTTTCATACATTTTAGTTCTGCAATATTTTGCCCAAAAATCTTACCTGATTTTTAACAAGACAAAAGTTTAATGAACCACCCTCATTATTTAAGAAAGACGAATATTTGACAATTTTCCATTAATGCTTTAAATGTAATAATTTTTATAATTATATATTTGCATCCAAAAACATAGCATATTCATTGTAATTATATTTTGAAATATCAAAATTTATTCACTTAAATATGTGTAGGAAGAAATGATTATATAAATGAAAAACAAAATGACAGGTTTGAGGTGAGGTACTGCAATTAGTAAATTAGTTATTTTTGGTAACCCAACTATAATATGAAAGTCAATTAACTATGCAGTCATTTCATAATATAATGTAAACCCCTAAAGTGCTATTACTTTATGTCATATGCTTTCTGGGGGAAAATGCAGTGCTACTCTTAATGTGTGAATTTATTTTACTTGTTTCAGATGAGAATATAGTTTAAGCACAGGTATTTCTCTATAAGTTGCTCCAGCTATAGTTTAGCATTTATTTCTGCTGCTATTTTGAAACAAGTTGTTTTCTTTTCAGATTAAATAATATTTAACATTTGATATTTGATTGTCTTAGGTGTCAATCAACTCACAAAATAGAGGATAAAACTTGTCTCTAATTTGTAGAATGCTTTTTTTCTTCTTATATTTTGTGTTTTTATGCATAGAAATAGATTAGAAGTAAACAAAGAGAAGTATTGATACATTTCAGGAAGTTATATTTAATCTGTAAGAGTCCAATTGAAGAGTATCTTTCCCTACTGCTAAAAAGCAACCCCCAAATTAGTATACACTCAAGTATTTATTACTGCAGTTTTCATCTAAAGACACTATGGTTATCTGAAGAAAAGAATGCACATCTATCTCATTTAATTAAACCAATGTCTTTTGGCCATTTATCCTGTCCTGGGTCTGGTGGATGGATATATTTCATGATGTCATGTTAAGCTATAGAAAAGCAAATTGAGGATTTAGCTCAGGAATCCGATGACAAACCTTTCCTGATAGTTCCCTAATTCTAATTGTTATTTCTCTATCCTTCCTCAAATTTTTGAGCATTACTAAATTTTTTGTATATTACATCTTCTGACTACAATATATGCTTCCTGAGAGCAGGCTCTATTTTTTTTTGACTCTGTGTCCTAGTTGTGTACCTCCTCCATTCTCTATTTATTTTACATGGAATGAACTTTTAATAAATGTTTATTGAATTGGGCAAAAATAAAGGAAATTGAGATATGAAAGAGAAATCCATAGCATAACATGAATGCTCAGTATGTTATACATTCAACATTCAGTATACATTTTTTAAACTTCTATTTTATGTGAAATTCTGCATTGGGCTACTGACTTTAAGAATATTTTTGTGTACTGTGGAGAGTTCAGAACATTTTAATTAATGAAGGACATTTAAATTTGATTTAAATGAGTGGATATTAGTAAAATATTTTACTCATAAAATATTTTAGATTTTTATTTTGGAAAAAAATATTTCTCTTTAATTTTTGTAACTTTACTCAGAAGGCTGAACTCAAATGAATCAGGGTAATACTTTTATTTTTTTCTCTGAGTTGAATGTGTTTGCAACAAGTACATCTGAGCAAAGTAAGTGTTAAGATAGATACTTATTCTTTTTTTAAAAATAACCTTTTTCATGTTAATGCATAATTAAAAATTCCCCCTGTATCCTTGCCCCCCAGCTCCAAGAAAACCATTCCTTGCAAGAGGTAATTTCCAAGTCATAATTTGAATTCATATAAGCAATTAATTCCCAATGTTGAAACTCATTCTAATAATTCTAAAAGACAGTTGTTAGTTGAAAAAGCATTTTCTTAAATATTTGCTCGGGAAACTAAGAACTTAATAAAATCCTTCCTTTCCCAGTTATAGACAACTAGTAGTTATCAAGGACATGACTTACTGACAATAAGGCTAATGCATATTCTATCTTCTCATATTTATTTATTCACACATATTTAACATCCATAAAATGATGAAGCATGATTGATTCATTGTAGAAAACTTAGAAAATAGCATTTAACATTTGGAAGTGACCTGAGAAAGAACAAATATTTACTTGTTTCTTCCTAGGAAAGAATGCCTAATAATAGGAAACTTTTTATTTTATTATTTTATCTAATTTTTTTGGTTATCTTAATTATCAATTAATCCTGGGAACATAGATAGATGTAAAACAGCACCGTGTAATGTGAACATTAAAACAACAGAGAAGTCTAGATCTCACATTAAGAATCACTGTGATGAAAAGACTCTACATACTTATACATAGCATCACATGGAAAAAGTAATCAATTTCCTACAATATTGCTGGGGAAAGGGAAAAGGGAGGGCAAAGTTTTTTCATTCTAGG